>NC_134138.1:135505539-135808569 GCF_033958435.1 Carettochelys insculpta | reverse complement strand
CCTTTTGGTGTCTAATGCCTTTCTCACTATTTCCTCCCATCTTTCCCTGTCCAGTACGAAGTGACTTAGTTTCTGTACACTAGCTCTACACCAATCTACTGTACCACTTACCCATTCTCTGTGGAGTCTGCCTCTCCTGTTGAAACTGTCCATTATGTTGAATACCAGGGTTATGATTTTTCAATTGTTGTTCATTCTGCCAATATGCCAGAATAGCTGTAACTTCCATTGTATAACCTTCTGCAGAAGGTTCTATTTCGTCTGTATCTTCCCAAAAAATTCCTCATTGGTGACCTTCTGCATCCATCCTATTCTCAGGATATTTATATAAGAGCTCCTCTCTAACACTAATATTCTTCTCTTCAAATCTTTCATTATCACCCAAGTCTCACATCCGTAAAACATACTGCTGAATACACACATTTTCAGGACACTCAGCTTTGTTCCTAAACTAATCACTTTAATTTTCCAGGTCTTATCCATCTCCTTCAAGCCCGCTCTTGCTTTCTTTATTCTAATAGCTATTTTCTTCTTACATTCTAGATCATACATTATGTTGCTCCCCACATATGTGAACTTCTCTACTTTCTCTAGTTTAATGCTATCTACACTAATCTTCCTTCTTATTTCTTTATCTCTAAATACAATTGTTTTTGTTTTATCAATGTTCATGATCACTCCGTACTGCTTCCCTTCCTCCTATAGCACCTACACCATTTTTGCTAGCTTCTCCTCATCTTCCTCACTGATAACTATATCATCCACCAACCTCAAGTTGTTAATTCCTTTCCTGTGCACAGAGACCCTTCTACTTCTTCCTTTGTTCATTGCTAGCTCTAGATGTGTGATGAAGATACTCAGTGATATCAGATCTCCTTGTCTTGCACTTCTACTCATTCTAACCCAATTTCCGAATTCTTCTCATGTTCTCACCGCTTCCTCTGCATTGTTGTTTCCTTCAACAACCATATCAGTCTGTTATCCACTCTGTACATCTCCAACAGCACTAAAGTCACTTTTTCATCTATACTGTCAAATGCCTACTGAAAATTGATGAAGGAAGTGTATACGTTCTTGTTCTTTAGTTGAGTTTTCTGTGTTATCAATCTTAGTGCCAATATCTGCTGTATGGTACTTCTATCTTTCCCGAATCCTTCTTGCTCATGTGCTAGATGTTCCTTTATCTGTGATCTTAGTCTTTCCATCAATATCATCATCAGCACCTTTCGTAGATGACTCATTAGGGCAATCAGTCTGCACTACTTGTACTCCAGTGTACATCCTTTCTTGGGTATTGTCACTAGCACAGATCTTGTCCATTCCTTATGTGCCTTCCTTTTTTTCCATACTATATTATATACTCAGTATACTTCCTGAATCATACTTTCTCCACTGTATTTGATCATTTATCCTGTGATCTCATCATTTCCAGGGCTCTTGTTGTTCTTTAGTCGTTTCATTGCTTTTTCTACTTCTTCCTTCAAAATATTGGTCTCACTCTTGATGCTCAGTGGAGACATTGCTTTCAGTTCTTCAGTCGGTCTCTTTGAGACACTTGGGTCCAACTGTGCTTTGTATAGATCAGTGTAATAGATAAGGATCCATCACTGCACAATCTTCTCCTTGTTCATGAGCACCTCTTTGTTCTCATCTTTGATCACCATCTGTTTTGGCTGCCACTTCCTATAATATTCCTAATCATTTTATACACCTCCCTAGTCTTACTTGCACTGTAATACCTCTCTATATCTTCACACTGCTCCTCAAACCATTTGCCTTATCTTCTGTGGCCACTTTCCTTGCCTCGCTGCATTTCACTCCATATTGCTGTTCCTCACTCTCAAAAACAATCCTTCTAATCTTCAACATTCTCTTCTCTTGGACCAACTTCATTGTTTCCCACATAATCTACTTCTTATTGATCATCTCTTCTTCCAGAACAGTCTGCCCAATTGCTTCTTCTATTGCTGTGGCTATCCCTTCGACTGTCTTATCTAGGTCTTTTTCTGTCCCCACATTCCTAATCTTCTCTTTGAGTTTTGCTCTGTATGCATTCCCTACTTCTACCTCACCTAGCCTTGCCACATATCTTCCCTTCTTAAACTGTGTCTTAGACTTTCTCTTGAGTTTTATCTTGACTTTTGCAATCTCTACACTGTGGTCTCAGTCTATATCCACTCCTTGGAATATTCAGCACTGCTGTACTGATGTTACCCGTCTTCCTATCAAAAACATATACATCATGTTTTTGGACTTCCCATGATTCAATTGCCATGTCCACTTCCCACAGTCCTTCCAATGAAATCTCATGTTGCAGATCACCATCTCATGTTCTGTAGCAAACTCTAGTAGTTTCTCACCTCATTCTTTTTTCCTTCTTATCCAAACCTAACCATGATTCTCTCCCAACCTCCCTTAGCTGTTCCAATCTCCTCCGATGATCAACACATATCTCTTCAGTATCTCCTCCAGCATCTTTGTCAAGTCCTTATAGAATAGCTCAATCTATTCCTCTGTGCTGTCCAACATGGGTGCACACACCTGAATGACCAAGATGTTTAATGGTTTTACTTTGAATCTCACTGCCCTCCTTCTGGCACTCACCGGTTTGTCTTCTAATAATGCTCCTCTACCTCTTTTGCTAAGAACAAATCCAGCTCCTGCCTCGTGCTTCATTTCATTCCCTGACCAAATCACTTTGCAACTGCACATCTCTCCAGATGTCATCCAGCTTATCTCCTCCAGTTCAAGTATCTTGCCTCAGTATCTCTCCATCTCCACCTGAAGCAGGTCTAGATATCCAGTTGCCCACAGTATTCAGACATGTTCAACTTGACAACATATATGCTTGTTGTAATTTTCCTTCAGTGGCCAACTTATTGACCCAACCCCAGTTGCCCAATTTGTGTCATGGACCTTGTTATCCAGGCGACGTCCAATCTGGCATCTTTTATCATTTAGTTGTACTAGCATCAGATTTCATTTGTATTGCTGTTTTTTGGTCAGTACATCATCACTCATCTGACCAATCCTCTTTTATCCAGGCTTGTGACTGGCATGGAATGCCCAGAGGCTTCATTACAGATTTGACGTGTCAGTGCACTTCCTTATACTTGCGCTTCATTCTGTGGGGCCATCATGCTGCCCCCTGCCCACATCTCGAGCCTGTACTCCATGAGGCTATGTCTACACTAGTGGGTTTTGTCAACAAAACTGGCATTTTGTTGACGAAACACAGGCCCTGTGTCTCCATGAGCACCTTCCTTTCGAAAGGGGCATGTTAATGAGCGAGTTTGAAAGATGCTAAGGAGGTGCCGCAATGAATATGCAGTGCCTCATTAGCATAATGCCAGCCGCAGTGATTCAAAAGTGCGGCTTCTTGAATGGTGTGCCATCCGTGGAGCGGGACCTTCCAAAAGGACCCACCCAGTTTTTGAAAGCCCTTCTTCCTATCTGATGATCGGAAGGAGGGCTTTCGAAAACTGGCGGTTCCTTTAGGAAGGTCCCATCTCCACGGGCGGCATGCAATTCGAAAAGCCGCACTTTCAAATCACCGCAGCCACCATTATGCTAATGAGGCACTGCGTATTCATTGCAGCGCCTCATTAGCATCTTTCGAACCCGCTCGTTAACATGCCCCTTTCAAAAGGAAGGGGCTCGTGTAGACCCAGCCAGAGTGTGTCCAGATTCCAAGCACATTCTGTCAACAGCTCTACCCGACTTCTCAGAAGAAAACAAATGCCTCTGTCTACAGACATCTGTTGACAAAAGGTAGGACTGGATTTTCATGGGGGCTTCTGTCTACCAAAAAGGCCTCCAAGGCATCACATCACAGCAATCATAACTCTATAGGTCCCTGCTTTCAGCCCTTCTTAAAGTTTCAGGGAGCCCAGGAAACCCTGTGGCAAGAAGCTGAGACCAGGGATTCAGCAGAGGTACCATTTGCAGTGCCCCTTTTCCCTTACAACCACTCCTTTCATCTGAACTTTCCTTGGTGGCAGACAGACAGCCACCCTGAGACCCATCTGGACCTTCCAGAGAACATGCCAAGGAATCCCAGGAACCACCCCAGGACCCAAAGAGGTGGGTCCCCTCCAGGATCTTGGCCATGTTCCGGTTCCTCTTGGACCTGTGAGTTGAGGAGGACATACTGCAGGAACACAAGGCGAAGCACCACTATTCCCCTGCCTACATTCAGATAGCCACCAGCCTGGTGGAATGGAGTCAAAACTTGCAGAGAGAGGAGACCAAAAACACACATCAGGGACTAAGGAAGGGAGTCCCTGGGCCCTGACAAGGGGTCCCCAGTCCCCTCCCATCCCCTCTTCCCTCCAGCCCTGTGAGGCTTCCTCCTTCCCACGAAAACATCTATCAGCAAATCCCTGTAATCTAGACATAGCCTAACAGATGAAACCTCAAATCACCAGGGGAGGTGGGAAACCCAGCTCTAGGATCAATATGATGCAGGACATCCCAGCTGTGCTTTCTACAATAGCTGTATTCTGTTTTGTTCCATTTTCCTTGCTCTCTAGACAATAATATGGCCAAGTGGCATAAGAGATGCTTTATCAGTTGTATCCTATTGTAGGATCTCTACCTGTAAGCTGGTTAAGCCAGTGTTGGGGTCAGTTTCCACTCGTGCAGCTCCAAATGGTGGCAGCATAACAAGGAATATGGCCCATAACTTTTTAAATGGGCTCACGTAAAAGTGCGTGCTTTCTAGGGCACTGAAAAATCAGACATATGGTTTATTCTGTAGAAAAGCACAAAGGAATTGTCATATATTATCACCAAATCTACAGTGTGCTTTATTAAACAACTCTTGGCAAACCTGAGAACACGTATGTAAGGCATGTGACATAGTTTTACCTTGATGTCATGCATCTTCATAATCTATGCAAACTTCAGCAGTAAAACAAGACAAAAGGTGGCAGTACAAAAACTGAAATAACTATTTCAATAATGTATAAGCAGATTAGTAAAATTATCCACTGGAACCATTTAAGTTGAGAGAGAGAGGTTAGCATGCAGAATAACTAAATATCACACCACCAGGCTTTATTACCATTAGGAAGAAATTGTACAGAAGAGAAATAGCAACCATATTATAGGCTTTAAGAAAAATTGCTAAAACAGAGATATTGTGAATATGAATCTGAAGAATTTAATAAAAATGTATGTTTTGCCAGCTGTTTTCAGATTTACTGAATTAAAGTAAATTGGTTTTAAAAACCATCTACCAGCTGGGGCAAAATGTTTCCATTTCCTAAAGTGTTAATGAAATTTAGTTATAGCAAAGTTACAACTGTGCATTAGAAGAAATAAAATACTTATTTGTAATAGCTCTGTGAAACTAACAGTTGTCACAATAAAGTACTCCGCTGCAAAAATGCACCTTATTCCCGCTATTCTTAACCAATGGTACAAAAACAGATGTTGACTTCTTGTGCAAATCAGTCTTAGTGAGGGCTCTTAGACTGCGATTATATCATCTTTATAGCAACGAAGGGTCCTGTGGCACCTTATAGACTAACAGAAAAGTTTAGAGCATGAGCTTTCGTGAGTTAACTCACTTTTTCAGATGCTGGCATCTGATGTCCAGCATCTGAAGAAGTGAGTTAACTCACGAAAGCTCATGCTCTAAACTTTTCTGTTAGTCTATAAAGTGCCACAGGACCCTTCGTTGCTGCTACAGATCCAGACTAACACGGCTACCCCTCTGATAATCGTCTCTATAGACACAGTACTGTTTAGATGGGTAATGATTTAGAGAGACAAAAATTCATTCAAAGAACACTTATAAAGAAGGCTTTTCTTCCTCAAAGCTGTAATATCTTACCTTCTTTCTCTTTCCATGCCTCCATTTATTATATCCCCAAATCTACTCAACAAGCTGCTATTATTGCCTCCAAAAGATTTACTACTACTATCTCACGTATAAAAATTGTGGGTGAGGGTTTGCAAATCTACTATATATTTGAGAGAGTTTATCCATCTGTCCATCCATCCGTCCATCTATGTGTTTAGTCAAGAACTCCTTCTAAATGGTAACAGCAGGGACCATCAATTTCAGTGTACATCTTCACCTAATCATAATGTAAAGCAAGGTAATGGTTTGATTGTGCCAGAAAAATAGGATGTGCCTGGAATGGGATTCCTTCTCGTAAAACCATACAGAAAAGAGAGAGAATCACCAGGCAGGTGAAAGGAGCTGGCTGGGGAAGTACACCTCCCGCCCAGCTAGCACTGCCCCAGCCCCAAACATCCCACCCAAGTGGCCTTTTAGGAGGGGACTGAAGGTATCCCTACTCCAATTCATATGGGAACGTTGGTGACGTTTCCACTTCATCGAGGAGCCAGGAGAGAGTGCACAGCTTCCTATGTTCCTCACACTGTCTGGGGACTAAAGGGGGATGGATGAACCTGAACTTGCCACAACCAGGAGACATGAACCCCGCCCCTACCTGTACTTCTCAGCTGGCCCCAAGCTGCTGTGGTGAGAGAGGGCTGGAGTAATTCTTTCTCCATGGGGTAGCCTGCACACTGAATCCCTCATCTCGAGCCACACCCCAGAACAATGATTTAAATGAAACTTGTACATTGTAGTTTTATTTTCCAAAAAACAACAAATATCAATCGAGTCAAACAACAGCAGGTAAATCTAGTGTGTGTGTGGGGGGTGGGTGTATGTATAAAATCACAAAAACTATTTACACTGAGTTAAGGTTACTTTGTTGTAGGTCATCCTCTTGATACATTTAGCTGAACATAACCAAACTTCTGAGAACAAGGAATTGCAGTTCAGGTAGTAGTAGTCAGAATTCACCAGTGTGCTATCCTGAGAGGTCTCTTGATCTGTCAATGATGAAATGATAATTGGTCAGCTGTGTGTGTATGTTCCCTCTGTATATCATACCAGCTCTGCAGAAATAACTAGCCTAGTAGGCTCCAAGAGAGCCCCCATAGACCACAGAGTCAAGTACTATAAAAATGTGCCCAAGTCAGGTTTATTGTAAATGAAGCACAGTCCCAACTTCCCACTTCAGATGTCTGAAGTTAGGCTAACACATGTATGCACACTACAATGGACTCAGCTCAGTCAGTGAGAGGTCTCATTGCCCCAAGACTCCACAAAAAGATAGAGACAAACAATCTATTATACATACTTCAGTGAATCCTCTTACATATTTCATGACATTTTCATTCTTCCATTTGTACTTTCCTCTTGATGTTTCAGCTAAAGCATCCCCATTCACCACCTGTACTGTGATTTCACCCTTATGTTTCAGATAAAATATCACCATTCATCCCTTTTTGTCAAACTATTTTCTTATGTGCTAGTCTGGGGTGTCATTTACTGTCCTGGTGGAATTTATTTACATGTTCTGCATGTTTGAGCAGTGCAAGTGGTACTACTGCCAAGTTCCTGTCCCAGATACTATCCTGCAGGCAAATGTCTGCTTTTGATAGACCCTGCCTCTTACTCATAATATAATTCTTGCTAAATTTGGTTCAGGCACCAAGACTTACACCAGGCCCATTGTTCAAGTTCTTTCTTTCTCCTACATTGGCTACCCATGCATGGGCAATCTTAACTCTGTCTTCCTTCAGCAACAGACTAACAAGCAGCATTAACACATATATGTTTACTCAGACAACCCCCACAGTTGTGGAAATGTACAGGAGAAAAAGGAGACAAGGGACTGCTTACATCAACTTCCTTCCATTATCTTGAGCAATGTCTCCGTATTCATACAACCTCTCACTTTCAGGCAGTTCCAGATCCTGACATATGCTCTCACACTTCAGGCATGGCTACACTACAAGGTTTTATTGCAAAACTAATGGTCACATGCAGAAATCACCAAAAGTCAGCAAAGTGTGTTCATGCTTGTTCACTCTCTTGACAGATTGTCCACATTTTTAGCTCCCTCATCAAGTGAACTCTGGGTGGTATTCCAGCGTACCCGGCATCACCATTTCTCACTAGGTGTTGGAGGAACATGCATTGGAGCATGGCACATCTTGGGACCATTCAAAATGTCCTGTCAGGCACTACTTTTTTTCCCAGCCCTCAAGGGATTTCTGACTTAATTTTATGCTATTTTTCACACTGACATTCTTTGCTGTGCACTCCAGCATCTTCAGCAAAAAAAATATGACTCCCACAAAACTCTCCTGTGCTCTGTTAAGAATTGTGAGTATGCCAGACATGACTGACAGAGTGAGAACACAGGAAGGTGGCCAACGTTCTGTGTGAGATGGACAGAAGGAACTTGTCATTAGATTTGACAGTCGCAGAGCACCTGTACAGCATAGACTGCCACTTTTGAGTGTTGGAAACCAACAGTGATTGGTGATACCACATCATCATGCAGGTGTGGGGTGAAGATCAGTAGCTACAGAACTATAGGATATGTAAAGCAACCTCCTTGGAGCTGTGTGCTGAGCTGGCCCACATAATGCAATGCAAGAACACTGGAATGAGAAATGCCCTCTGAGTGGAGAAGTGAGAAACAATTGCTGTGTGGAAGCTGATGACTCTTGATTGCTACCAGTTGTTTGCAAATCGATTTCTAGTGGGTGAGTCTACCATTGGTACTGTACTGTTGCAAGTGCAGGGTAATAGATTTTATTCTGCTGCACAGGACTTTGACTTTGAGAAATGTGCAGGACATAGTAACTGGGTTTGAGGAGATGGCTTTTCCTACCTGAGTGGGTCAGGGCTGGAATAAATGGCACACACATTCCAATTTTAGCACCAGACCACCTGGCCACTGCATACATCAAGAGGAAGAGATACTCTTTGATGGCGCTGCAGGCACAGAACCATGAAAGCTCATCTGCCCATGAAAGCTATCATCTAACAAATTATTTTGTTAGTGTTTAAAGTCCAACATGACTGCTTTTTTGTTTTGTTAGGATACAGACTAACACAGCTACCTCTCTGTTACTGTTCATCATGAGAGTCTGTATGGGTTCATGGAACAGAAATTAAAACTGTTATACCATTAAAAAGTTTCCCTTTATTAATCAAGAAAAATTACAGTGAAACAACCCACTACAGCACCTATGTTTTCTGGTAAGGAAGAGTCTTGGAAAGGATTACACACTACAACTGTGTATACATCCAGCTAACATAGTCGAAATTGTTAGAGCAGGTGGAATGCAGGGGAAACTCAGGATTCTCAGGGCCTACAAGGGAAAGGGTCAGATTGCTGTTTACCTGGCTGCAGGGCAGCAAAGTTCAAAGCGCTGGCCAGAGCAGCTGCATTGTCTGGGCATTGTGGGAACCATTCTGTAAGGGAATAAACACTCACACACCCATGTGCACACACACACACACCTCTCATGGTGTCTGTATTGAATGTTCTGTATTGGCATAACCTACACATTTTGAATAGGTATGATACAGGTTTCATCCTAAAAGTATATGGGCACTTCATGAATAGTGACAGAGAGGTAGTTGTGTTCGTCTGTATTCTATCAAAACAAAAAAGCAGTCAAGTAGTACTTTATTGACTAACAAAATAATATCACCTAATAAATTATTTTGTTTGTCTTTAAAGTGCTACTTGACTGCTTTTTTTGTTTTGATGGGTATTTCTTGCCTTTCCTTAATATATAAGAGGAGAGAAAACACAGAAAATCTCATATTGCAGTCTGACTTGTCTCACACATCTCAGTAATCCACGGATGTCACCAACACAGCTCTATTAACTAGAGATAACGACTGCCTGGATTATTCTATACAGTTACACCTAACAACTTTACCTAGAATGCATGCAGATAATAAGTGTTTAGAATGCTCTCAGACCCAGCTTATTACTGAGAATACCCTTTGTAATATCCCCATCCCTGGTACCCTGGAAATTGTATAACATGCACAACTCTACATTGAAATGTTGAGTACTGGATCCTGAAGATATGTGTGGATACTTTCCCTTTGCTCACACATAAAGGAGCCAAACCTAGGTCTGCTCATACCATAATAACTGGGTCACCACACAAGTTTTCTTAATTTCTCCTACTATCTTTTCATATTTATCACCTTTCCAGTCACTGCAGCCCCCATCTCCTCTCCCCAATATTTATTTTTTTACCCAAAGATTTGAATTAACTGTCCAAAGTAAACTTACCACCCTTGAATCAAAAACTTTACCAACTTCCACCCTCTTAGATCAAAAGTTTTTTTGGTCTTATAGGTAGGCGTTTTGTGGGGTGGGGATTAATTTATCCTTTGTCATAGTAGTTGAATGGTGAATTCACAGACATCAATCCCAATGAGGTCTGTGATTCATCCAGTCATCATAACTCTCATTTTAACAAAACCAAGTATCAGAAGGGAACAATTTGGGAGAGGAGGAGATGCTAGAATTCAGGAACATATTGGTTAAATGATCCCAAATTTTGATTACTAGCTTTATGATGCACGTGAATGAGGCACAGCAAATTTCAAAGCAACTGATTAACTGTTAGCATTTTTGAGAACTTAAAGACTAGACATAAAATTATGGGAATAGAAATTATTTTGTCATTTTTCTTTACTGGTTCATACACAAGGTAAATATGTGCACATTCATAAATATATCTCAGTTTGGATCCTCTAAAACTTTGAGTACAACGCGACTGCCTCGGTTTGTGACCATTTTTGGCTCATACATTATCAATAATTTGATTTTCAGCTCTAAAGCTATGTCTACATGGAGAAATGTTGCCAGAAGAAAGATGCAAAGGAAGGCACTTTAAAATGCAAATGGCTACTAATTTGCATAATCACACAGCTAATTTGTATACTGCCACAGGATCACCCTTCTGGCAGAGGCTGTTGTTGTCAGAAAATGTGCCATGTGAACATGGTTCTGTCAGCAAAAACCTCCTTTGTCAGCAACCCCTTATCCTTGATTGTTCACAGTGTTAAGGGGCTGCTGACAAAGGGGGGGGGGCGTTCACAGTCAGAACCACATCTACCAGCACATTTTCTGATGACAGCAGCCTCTGCTGGCAGGGCGATCTCGCAGGAGTATGCAAATTAGCCATATGACTGTACAAATGAGCAATCATTTCTATTTTCAGGAGTCCTCCTTTGCATCACGCTGCTGGCACCATGGCTCAGTATAGACATAACCTGAGTGAAAGAAATAAAACAACATTTAAAGTGTCTTTTTTTTCTTAGCTTGTATGTCCAGAGACCAAATTTTGTGGACTTGCAGGTCCAGACAGCGTGTCCAGACACAAACCAAATTTCAAAGACATCTGAATAAGTATGTGGTTTTTAGAGGACCTTTAATTGCAAATCTTTAAATGGATGTCATGATGTTAACAGTAGAAGCTGTCCCACGCCACTGTAATAAAAATATTCGCACTTTAAAAATTGTTAATTACCATAGCAAAATCAAGACGTTTTTGTCCTCCATCCATTCCCTCTCTTGATGTGTCATGTAGAAAATAGATTGCTTGTTCCTGAGCAAGTACAGCATCTGCAGATAGTCTGGGAGATGGCTTGCATAATTACGTGTGTTTAAAAAAAAGCATGGAAATTAATAAAACTGATAAATTTTTCACAAAGTATTAATTTTTTTGAAAATGAAGTTTCGACAAAATTGAAATATTTTTCAAGAAAATTTTGATGAAATTTCTAAAAGTAAAAGGCTAGGAATTTTTTTAAAAGAAGTAGTAATGTTGAAATATTTCACTTTTCCTTTATAACATTGATTATTTTTTAAATTTTATATTTTATGCAATATTTCATTACATTTCTTTCTAAATATAAAATACTAAATATGCTAGAGGTAATACATTTTATATTATGTTTTGAAATTTTTTTAAGCTTTTGTTTCTCAGAAAATTTTAAATTTCATCTTTTAACTTTGATTCATACTGAACACAAATTTTCAGATTCTCATAAAATAGAAATTCAGGGTGAGCATTGCCTGTACTGCCTTGAGTTAAATGCAATACATTTTTTCTTGCTACTGCAAATTTTCATAGAACATTCCTTTGTGTCAGTTGTGCCTTCCTGCTTTCACATGTAACTAACATGCTTCAGTTTCTTCTCCCTCTCACATTTTTTCCTTTTTTAAGATTGATTTTTAGAAGAAAATCTCAGTCATAAAATATGCTAACAGCAGACTAGTGTGTAGATACAGTTTAAAACTCAGTTCATATGAAATATGCAAGCTTCCATATAAGCCTGTGGAATCTGTTGAATTGGTTCAATGGGCTGCCAACCTCCTCATCTGAAAGCTATGATATTGAAACATTATTTTTTTTCTCATGTTCATATCCATGGCCCTAGGCATGAAAGATTACATACTATTTTATCTGACACTCTAATTCCCACTCTTTTTGCATGCCCACAGGTAGAATACATTTGGAAAAGGAATTATCACTTAGCAGCAAAGGTGGAGATAGGCTTGGAGGAAGTGTTGGAATTACTGTTTTTTGCTGCTAAAATGTTCTTTAACTTTCTATTATTGTTGTCAGGTCTTTCTTACCCAATTTTTTATTCTTATCCTCAGCCAAGATATTTTCAGACAAACATATTTTGTCCTTTATTGCTCTTCCAAGATCTGATTTAGACTTCAAGTGCCTGTGAGGGTAGGTCAAGGATGGATGTAGAATTATAAAACAGGTTCTGAGACTTCTAGAAATGCATTTCTCTTACCATACAAACACAAAGAGCTTGATCACTCTTTCCAGTCTTAAAGTATGTACCCGTAAAATCACCAGCAAATTGTTTTGTGCTATTGTTTGTTAGAGAATATAATTAACTTCAGATCCAGGTTTTCCTTTCACTTGAACTAATAATACATTAACTCACAACTAGACTTAATCCCGCAACAGTGAAAATGAAGGATAAACCTTCATCTGATTCATAGTATTCTAGGATGGCTTCAAGAAAGTTTCTCAAGTAATAAAGTTTTCTAACAATTTTATCTATTTCAATTTAGATTCCAAGAAATGTAATACAATCAATTTCTTCTGATACATTTTGTGCTGCAAAATGACAGATAAGTACCATAAACATAAACTATATGACTCTTCAGCCAGATTACAGCATTTATTATTCTCACGAACCTATTTCAGATAAAGTGTTTCCCAGTCAGCTAGAAAAGAATTCTGTCCATATGGGACTTTTGCCAGTTGCTGGCCCAGTGTATGTACTTTCTGTATGCTCCACTGGCTCTAGCCAGATAGCCTCTGCAACAGAATTCTATCAAACTATCCAAGAAGATCAAGATCAAGGGTAAAAACACTTGGCCAGGTTTATTGGCAATGAAGCAAAGTAATAGCATGCCATAGGATTCTACAAAAGCATATATTCACATTAAAACAGGCTGGCTCAGAAAGTAGTAGGACTTTCTGATCCTCCCCTCAGCCAAACAAGGAAACTCCTTGGGCAACTCCTCTTTCATACATTGATAAAAGTTATGTATTGCCCCTCTGATATGCTTAGTAACCACCCTTTGTCTTGTACCCTGAAGGGGTCGGTGTGTCTGTATATCTTCAGGTAGTGGGTTCACATCATGACTCTAAAGCAAGCTGTTTTGACACTGCCCTTCAGAAATTGTTTTATATGAATACACAATGCTCTCAGAAGTGGCTCTGTTTTTTGCAAAGTCAGTCATGTTTTTGCCACGTTCATGTACTGGACTGTGCACTTGTAAGCAGGCATTTTCTTTATATAAGGACCTGACTTTTGTTAGCTTTGGTTGATAGCAGCAGTGCCTAACTTTCATTAACTTTAATTCAGGCCTTAGGCCTCGTAGTAGGTCTCATGTTTTAGGCTCTCTGTGCTCCAGGGACCTCAAGTTGTAGCAGGGAGTAACTAAAGAATATGTTAGTGCCAGCATTCCTCAGGCTTTAATAACAAAATAGCATTTAAGTCAGGGTTTAAGTACCGTAGAAGCAGCAGTGTAAAACTATTTAATACATTAAGCTACATTAAATGTGCTTAAAACCCGGCATTCAGAAAACAAGATATTCTGGTAAAAATGGGCTCTTGATGAGGTATGGAAGTTTGTGTCTAGTGTGGTATGCAGAAATGTCTCTCAACTAGGAGGGCAAAATTCACTCCTGTGCAGCACTTAAATCTCACATAAACCTGCCAAAATGGGGGCTGTCTCTAAAGGTGAATTTTTCCCACAAGTTTCAGTGACAGTGCCTCAGAATTGCCACATGCTCATTACTTGAAAAGTATGCCATGGGCTGAACTTTCAAGTAAAGAGAGGCAGAATCTCACTATACCAATCCTTCTAATTTTATGTCCCTCAGTCTTTCTTAATAGACTGAAGAGACATTTAGGGGACAAAACATGAAAGCATATTTAAACATATGTTATAAACTCATTCAACTATATAGTTTGGTAAGCCAAGCACCCCTTCCAATTACCTTTCTTAGCTGACTGTTCCAAGTTGACCTTGCCATCAATCTTTTTGAGAATAAAGCGGCAGCAAAAATAACAGCAATCAATTTTTTTAAATAGGGAGGGTCTCTTGAAATTTTTCTTTAATGAAAAAAAAAAAAAGAATTTGACAAGTATCTGCAGTTGCAGAATATGCTACCTTCCAAAATCCTAAGCTCTTTCTTGTGCATGTGTCCCCTTTTTGTGTAATTTGCTGGAAGGGCCTAAAAAACTCTTCCAACTATACCAGAGGGATACAACATGTTTTAGTGGATGGCAGTGAATATGATTCAGGTAGAGTTGCTTGGCAAGAGAACTAGCTGAAATAAGAAACAAGTTGCCAAACTCAGAAACAGAAGCAAAGAGTAAGTATCAAATTAGTTAAATGAGGAACAGTAAGAGTATTTAGAAGGACAGAATATGGGTAAAACTAATGTTAAAAAGAAACCCTAATGCAGAAGTTGAAAACAAAGCAATATATCACATCAGTAAGTAATGCATTTCTAGAAGAAAACTAATGAGCGGAATAATTCTTAGAGCCACAAGTCTTATCTCAAGGTGAAAAGAAAACTCAGATCCATTTTGAGTTGCTCCAAATCTGCTGGGAGATGATGTATGCCCTCAGTTCCCCCGCTTGCAGTTTACTCCCATAGATTGTTTCTTTATCTTCAGTAGCTATCACTGGCATGAGTACAGTCAATGGCAATGGGAACCATTCAGGTAGTAGAGAAATCTGACTTTTCAGACTTTCTGTGAACAAGAATGCTTTTCTTGATGTGCACATATTGTCTGTATTCCAAAGTAGCCTCTCAAAATGGTTCTAGGTACTTGAATGCAGAAGGTTGTCTCTCCTGACTTGATGTCTCTTTGTCCTCTTTGGAAAGGCACTATAACTAAGGCAAAAACACTCTTGACAATTTGCAATATGTTCTGAATTCAATAACAGGTTTCTCAACAGCTGGAAAGATTGTACACCTAAGGCATGCTGCCTATGATAGGAAATGAACTACAGTATTCATATAAAATATTATATTATTTCAGTCAAATTCCAAACAAAACTTTTGGGTTACATCTACATGGAGCCATGCTGCCAACAACATGATGCAAAGGAGGGCTCTCAAAAATACAAATGGTGACTCATTTGCATAATTATGAAGACAATTTGCATATTCCCATGAGATTGCCCACCAGCAGAGGCTGATGTCATCAGAAAATTTGCCATGTAGGTGCAGCTCTATCATCAAAAATCCCCTATGTCAGCAGCCCTTTATCGGAGCTGCCGAAAAAGGGGGGTTTTGCCAACAGAACCACTTCTACATGGCCCCTTTTCTGGTGACAGCAGCCTCTGCTGTCAGGGCAAGCCAGTGGGAGTATATAAATTAGATACACAACTATGCAAATGAGTGGTCATTTGCATTTTCAAGAGCCTTTCTTTGCATCATGCTGCCGGCAGCACGGCTTTTTGTAGACATAGAAATGGTGTTTAACTTATATCAGGAGCTGAAACTTCCAAGCACACCCAGTAACTACTATTCCAAAGGGCAGCATATTTTGTACAGTATTTATTTGAATGTAATAATGAATTTTCACATTGGAATATCTGCATTTTTCACTGTCCCAAGCTATGCATATGTTGATGATCACCTGGGTACTGAAGCTGTTGAGTATTTTTATATAATTTCTAAAGCAACTAAGAACATATCCTTGTTCACAAAAGCATTTTACATTAGTCACAGCTTTGCTGCATATGTGATGTTAATAACAGATAGTCCCATTTGAATTTAAATTGTTTTATACCAAAGAATACTTTAAAAAACTCTCTGAAAACCGACAATGATTTTTGAAATGTGAGTGGCACTACAAATAAGCAGCACTGCATGGAGAATAGATTGTGGGGAATGAAAATAAGGATTTCCAGAAATACCTCTTTGGACTCAGAATGGGAAACAGGAGCCCTGCATAAGTTTTACAGTGATAAGCTTTCATTGGTATTTTTTTGTTGCTTATAGCTTATTCCATTCACAGTGCTCCCATCTGCATCACCAGCTTGCTTTTCTTCCCTTAGGACTGCAGGGTGTTTTAATAATAGGGCTCCAAGACCCTTACAGCAACAAGAAGTCTGATAAAATAAAGTGAAAAAAGAGCTGAAGTGATCCCTGGAGAAAGACAACATATTTTCCTATTTTCTTTTCCACTCCACAACAGATTGATGGGCTGAACTAATAAAAGCCCAGTGGCATTCCAGCAACCCCAAATATATTTTGTTTGTCAGGTAGCGGTTATGAGTTCTAAATATTAGCATTCATAATTTAGTTGCTCTCTGTTTCTTTAAGAACACTTAGCCATATGTAAGCCTAACAAATTCAGTTTGCAGCCTTTTTTAGTAGGCAACATTAATTAATGGGTGGTGTGTCGGCATATCATCAGGGAAAGGCAAAGGTGACAATTGTCCCCAAGCCCCTCATTTCAAAAGGGCCTGGAGATCTGACAGTGACTCTGACAGTGACAGTGTCTGCATCTCTGGTTCTCTTTGAAATGCTGTGGCAGCTCTACTCCAGCTGCCTGGAGCTGTTAGGGCATGTGGGGGGGCACCATCACAGAGACACCTTCCGCTATTGGCCCCGCCTCTTTTGGGCACAGAGACACCTCCTCCCCGCACCTTGCCCTGGAGCCCACAGCACCTGTCAGCATCTGTGATGACATAAAAACATGCTCAGTGGCGACTTCTTTTACCCTTAGTTCTACTGTCTTACTGAAAATAATGTATTTCAGTGACCAGAATTTTATTTATTTCTCAGGCATGCATTTTTAACTTTATGTTAATTCCGATTATGAAGCTAAATGCTAATCCAACCAATTTTTTTAACTTGACTCTGTCTTTGGAATCTAGCATTGCCTGCACATATTCTGTTCCGGAATAGTCATGTGTTCTGATGCTGCCCTGAGCATCTCTTACATCTAATGCTGCCACTTCTCTGCCTGATCCTCCCTCCAACATGTTTACAATCTATGGCAGTGGTTTTCAAGCAGTGTGCTGTGGCACAGTGCTGCGCCATGAGAATTTTCTAAGTGTGCCATGAAATTTCACCAGTTTCCTCTCACTGTGACTCCCCACCTCCACTCCACCGAAATGGTGACTCTTTTCAGAGGGCTCTTTGATGAGGAATGCTGACACTGCAAGACCCTGTTCATTCCTGGAGGCAGCTGAAATGCTACTTCCCAGCCCAGATAAGCTGGCAGAGAGCCCACTTCTCATTCCCTTCTATGGCAAGGGAGAAAGAGGAATAGCAGGAGCCCACTGGAGCTGGGATGTAGTTTAAATGCAGCATCCTGTCTCCAATGGGCTACTAGGGAGGGTAGCCTGCTTTCAGTGGTTGTGTATTTACTCAAAATCCCTAGCCTGGTATTGCCCAGATTTTTCAAATGTGTCTGTGCTTGCAGTCTAAGACAATTTTTTCTGTGGTGGATTTGAAACATTACTGCATTTGATCCTTATTTAACTTGTTGCATGCACTACTATGTTGTAAACCTCTCTAGTAAGACTGTAACCCTAGTAAATGTGAGTAAATGTGATGTTTAAGAGCAAGCAGTTCAGCTGAAAAAAGTGAATGTGCCACAGAATTATTCCTCTCACTGAAGTGTGCCATGTTAGAGAAAAGGCTGAGAACCACTGGTCTATGGATCCTTTTCTTTCTTCAATCTTGATTCCTATATTAAGGCTGTGTCACATTTCAGGACCAGAACTTTGTTGAACTGAAAACTGTACATGAAACAGGATCAGGCTCAACACATTGTCTGAGTTGGAAAATTTTTAGGGAAGTGTAACATACTGACTCACTATTATGGCACTTCCTGCTGGCCCTTTTGGGAATTAGCTCTTCCAGCTCGGAGTGCCCTGTTTTGGTTGGTGTTTTGCCTGGTTTTACTTAATTTTTTGTCTCTACCAGTTCAGGCTCTGGATCCCTCAGATATACCAGTTCCCCTTACCTCAAGAGCTATGTCTACACTAGAATGAGCTGTTGACAGAAGTTACTGTCCGAAGAGATCTTACAACAAAAATTCTGTTGACAGCGTGGCCAGTTTCCTCAGCTTCGCTCTCAACAGAATGGATCTTGGAACCCCATCAGACAGTGTCACATGTCTGACAAGCCCTTCTGGGAGCCCTGGCTAGATGCACACTTAAAAGTCCCCCAAGAACCATGGTCCCTGCCCAGAATGAAGCTTGCCTATCTCGTGGAGGGACAGCATAGCGACTGCAGGGCTTACATGCATTCTGTGACAGAGGTTGCACTTTTCAGATAAACATGATGCCAAAGCAGCCATTGAATCCACTTGCACTGAACCCACTCACTGCTTCCCTGGGGTGGGGGAGAGCAGCCTCACACAGGTGGGCTCCAAGAGATACCAAGGAGGAGGGAGGAGTGGATCCTACCAGGGCCCAGGGACACCTTCTCTCAGTCCCACACGTATGTGTTTGGTTTCCTCCCTTTGCAGGTAGAGATTCCTCCCTCCCCAAGACCTGGCTCATGAGGCTGTACACAAGCCGCCTGACCAGTCCAGAACCTGTTTAGCACCAGCAAAAACGGGGCATGGAACCAGTTTGCGTGTGCCTCCTGACATGGCTGGATGTGAGGAGAACTCATCTTCCCCCAAGAGGTGAACACATGGGCCATTTCTACACATGCCGCTAATAAACGGCCTGAAATATGCCAATGAGGTGTGGAAGCAAATTCCCTGCACCTCATTAGCATAAGGTCACATGATTTGGAGTCTGGAAGATGCTCTTCCAGACTCCAATACAACGTGTAGCAGTGTGGCCCCTGGGGGATCTTCCGTAAGGAAATCCTCCTTCCAGAGACCCCTTCTTCACAAAAAATTTTGGGAAGAAGGGACCTCCAGAAGGAGGAGTTCCTTCTGGAAGCCCCCCCGGGGGCTGTACTTTTACACTTTGTTTTGCAGTCTGGAAGAGCGTCTCCTGGACTCCAGACCATGTGACCGTATGCTAATAAGGCACAGATAATTTGCATCCATGCCTCATTAGCATATTTTGGACCATTAATTAGTATGCCACTTTTGGAGAAAGTGGAATGTGTAGAAATGGCCATGTTGTGCTCTCCACAACATTGTGGAGGGGAAGAAGGAGGCCTTCCTCCCAGCATAGGAGTCAGACACTGGCTATGGCTATGAACAGCCAGGTGCAGCTCTGCCCCACCAAGCCCATGGGAATGGGGTGTGGATCCATGAGGCCCTATGTGAGAGCTTCTCTCAAGGACCTCTACTGACCCTCCCCAAGGCACCTCGGTGGGGGCTGCCACAGCCCTACTCTATCCCCTCCATGGCTCTTCCCTTCACCCACTCATACCTTCCCCGCCCCTCCCCAATAAATAGGGATGTGCGGGTAGTGAACAAATAACATGTTTTCTTAAAAAAATTAAACATGTTAAAATGTGTTAAAAATAAATGTGGAACAAAACTATGTACAATGTGTGATGATATAACTATATACAGCATGGGGAATTTGGGATGGGGCATTTGAACTTGGTTGGGGGGGGCTTGGGAAAGAAGTTGGCTGCATCAGTGCAGGGAAGGGGGGATGTGATCACATGGAGGAGTGGGACCCCGAGTAGCATTGCCTGGGTTCGGGGTCCCAGTTGGGCCTGGGTTTGGGCTGTGAACGCAGGGAGGTACGAAGGTTGCGGGGGGTGCTGTGAGGTGAGGCCTGGCAAGGGAGATTTGGGAGTGGGAAGGGCTGGCATGGTGGGGGGCCAGGCATGGTGGTGGGGCGTGGAAAACAGGGGTGCTGGCTATTGCCATTACCCACCGCACAAGCTGGTCTCAGGCCCTCATCTGCCACTTCCATTCTCTTGCCCAGCACTCCAGCTTGGCCCACAGCTGCTGCTCCTAGCGGTCAATCTGCCTCCTGAGGGTGTCCATGTAGGTCTGAAGGTCACTCTGGTTGGGCCAGTGCTGGCCCATCTGCCCGTACTCCTGCCCCATAGTGGTAGGTTGCCGACTCTCTTGGGCACTGGTCCTGGGCTGTCTGGCTCTGGTCCCAGGATGGGCTGTCTGGCCCTAGCAGAGTGGTGGGGCTGGCCTGGCCCTCAGATTGTCTAGCTCTAAGAAAGAGAAGGAGGAGAGACAGTGAGTCATTTCTGCAACACAGACCCTAAGGCCCTGCTGTCTACCTACCGTGGCAGCAGCCAAAGGACAGGAATGGTCCAGGAGCACAAGCACGTTTGCCTTGCACAGTAGGCCCTGTCTCAGAGGGACCTCATGATGCCTTGAGGACAGGCCAACCACCGCACCCCACAAACTCTCCTGCTCAATGGGCCAGCAGCCAAGGCGGAGGGGGGGTTGTCCTGCCACAGAGGAATCCCTGCATGGGTGGCAGGTGAGCCAGGTGCAGCCTAGCCCACCCCAGGCTCCCCACATCATGTGTGCAGCAACGGTGCTATCCACAGGGCGAGTGCTGGCTGTCACCTGCAGGCATGCCTATGTGCTGGGAGACACACTCCATGGTGGCGTGTCTGGGGTTGGGGAATCACCTTTGTGGATGGCCCACTTCCATCCATGGCAGGAACTAGAGGCTTCCCCACCCTTCAGTACTGGGGCTCATGCAGCCTCCCTGTTGACCATGCCTGTGGGCTGCCTGCTGGGTCTGGTTGGGACACACTGTTTGCACATTCTTACATGTGCTGAGACCACAGCTTGAGAGCTCACCCTAGCTGGCCTGGTGAGCCTTGTTGTATGTCCCATCTGTGCCCACGCCCCATGTCTTAGGGTGTGTGATGTATGGTGTACTTACTGGAGGGTACCTCAAAGAGGTCCAGGGATGCCCTGGATGTGGCCTAGCTGGAGTGGCCCAAGTCCAAGCAATAACCAATGTGCCCTCACTCAAGTCAGTGTCTGAGACCAGGTCCAACTCCAGCTCTGGCAGGGTCCCAGGCTGCTCTTCCTCCACCTCTGGAGTGGCAGGGGGCTCCTCGGCTGTCTCCACAGCAACATTCAAGAGGACCCACCCTCACCCAACAGGAGCTGATGTAGCTCTTCAAAGTAGGGGCAGATGACCAGTCCAGTTCCTGACCTCCAGTGTGTATTCCAGCCCTGGAGGTACCCCTGCTGGAGCCCTTTCACCTCCATTGTCTGAGCAGAGTGGCCTGGATGTAAGCAGGGGCACTCCTCCTCTTGGCCAAGGGATCCAGGAGGATCTGCTTCTCAGCCCAGAGGCTCAGGAGTTCCTGCAGCTTGGGCTCACTCCTGGACAGGGCCCAGCATTTTGTGCTCCAGGTGCGCTCCTTGGACCCCTTCTGCAGCTCACTGGAGAGCCCCAGGAGGGAAGGGGTCACAGGATGGTTAGCTCAGTGCCATGTAGCTCGCCTCAGGCAAAAGGGGTGGCCATGGAACATGGGGAAAAGCAGCGTACTGCTGTGTTTCTGCCATGCTTCCCACTTCCTGCCATGGGGTTCCTGGGGCTCTCTTCAGCTCTAAGAATGGCTGGAGGCAGGGAGCATAAAGTTGTGGTTATGGAAGACAGGGAGTACCCCCTGGCCAGCTGGCCAGGGCCATGGAGGACTGTTTTGTCAATAAACCCCCACTCCCACCCAGGAGCATGAATACTTATTTTCTGCAGAGGAACCTGTGAGCAGACATTCTGCCTTGTAGGAAAGAGGCAGAACACTGTCGACAAAAGTGCTGCATCCTGTTGATGTACTGTCAGAAGAATGCATTTGTAGTTTGGATGGTCCATGAGTTTTGTCAGCAAAGCTCTCTGGTGCAGATGTAGCTAAGGTGTCCTCATTGTGGTGCCCATATCATGAACCTCCCTTTCAAGGAACCCTGTTATCCCACCTTTCCATAGTGATCCCCTGTCATTCCTCATACGGTCCCTTTCCTCAGTGGAAAGCTATAGTCTAAATTGGCCACTCATCATTCACAACATGGATTGGACATGCTGACTTTTCTAACTTAGCTGCACCTGTGCAGCCATGGTACCTCTTTAAGTATTCGTAGCAAGTCTTCAGCCTGGGGTTTCACCAGGTCAGAACTCCCCAGCTCCTTCTGCTCTTCCCCAGCAGAGTTCTGTCCCAAGGGTCCTTCTCTAACAGGCAGCGAGGTCTATCTTGCTCCTCGGGACAAGTGCAACTGTCTGAATTCATGCTAACCAACCACCTTCTTACACAGGCTTTCTAGGCCCTAATTGGTTGCTCCAAGTCCTGGTTTTTTTAAGTGTATCCCTGTGGCAGCCCATTATCAGGGCTGTTTTAACAATTGCACGGCAACCACCATATCACAAGAAGTTGTGTTTTTTTATAAATGTCAGAATAATTTCTCTCAACATTTTAAAAAACAGACAAATCCAGTTTGAAATGCCTTTTCATTTTTGAATTTAAACTAAGTGTACTGAGAAAATGTTGAAAGTCAAAACCCAAACGAAAAGTTTTACTTGAACTTGAAACAGAAACAGTCAAGCAGAAAATCAGTTTTGGTTTGTGAAAACTTTTGACATTGAATTTTTGTCCCAGTTTGATATAACAGTGGTAGTAAGCCTCTTCCACTCCTACATCTTGGAGCATGGGCCACAGACCACCATTCACCACCATCTTCTGTCTTGGGCAAGGCAATCTTTTCCAGTTCTGACCAGGTGTATCCCATATTTTTATTGTATGCTGTCAGGTTACTATGCCAGGTGTTTCTTGGGTGCCTTATTTTCCTTTTTCCTTGTGGGTTCCAACTTAAGGCTTGCCTTGTGATGTTGGTGGTTAGTTTCCTAAGGGTATGGCAGGAAGTCCATGAGTCAGTTGCTATGGGTCTTGGTTGGTTTTGGTGTACAGCCAGTGGATGTGGACAATTTTATGGAGGAAATTATGGGTAAACATCTGGATTTTCTGGACAGTCTTCTTTGTTGTTCTCCAAGTTTCTACTCCATAAAGTAGGACTGAAGAATGGCAGCTTCAGTAGCTACGTGAACTATGGAGGAATCACATGTCTGTTAGTGCCAGGAATGATTTTCAACAGAATCATCCTTCAAAAAAAAACCCTCAGTGAGCCCAGAACTGAGAGTTTAGCAAGCCGGCTTTCAACAGAATAAGTCATGCGTCAACCAGATTGCAACATTATTGGAGCAATCTGTAGGATGGAATTCATCACTTCCCTTCAACTTCATTGACCATGGGAAAGCCTTTGACAGTGTACCCAGGAAAACTGTTTGGCAGCTGCTTTGGTATTATGGCATACCAACCAAGATAGTTTTATTAATGATTGAGTAACCACATGATTCTGCTGTATTTGACTGAAGTGATACCACCCCCAACTGCTTGCAATTATTTGTGAACCCCACCACCTGTGAACCAACAAATCAGACCATAGGTTTCACAGAAAGAGGGGGTTAAGGCTCAGGAAAAAGAATGGGCATAAAGGAAGGATTATTTTCATAAAAAGAATGCTTGTATTTTTTGGGGGGAGGTACTTCTTTTTTTAACTAGAGGTTCCTACATGCATGAAATAAGCCAGGTTAGGCATCTGGCTTCCCTGTGCCCAGAGGCAGGCCCCACTGCTGACCCATCAGCCCCTGATCCTGGACTCTGGGCAGTGGCTCTGGAGTGTCATCAGACCCATTGGCTTTAGTAATCCCCACCCCGACCTGGTTCCCTCTGCTGTGAGTTCTCTGTGGACCTTGGCATAGCAGCAGGTGTGCTATCAGTCCTCTCCACCCCCACCCAGACCTCTGTGTTGAACTCCCCACAACGATTTTTTCACCCCACCCCACATGTGAACCAACACATCAGACTGTGGTTGTCATAAAAAGAATCTTTTTATTTGTGGGGGAGAAGGTTAAGTGGCAGAGAAAAGCAAGAGGGTCAAGGTAGGTGGAATAACCTTTTGCAGTGGGGAGAAGCCTTGAGGGTGGAGCAGAAGACTGTCCTTGCCCTCCCTCCCTCTGTTTGGGGACCGTGATGACAGGGGTGGGCAACCTGTGTTGAGGGCAGCCCATGCAGCAGGGAGCTGAGTCCACAAACTGAGTGCTGCCTAGGGAATCCCTCTGCAGTTCCAGCAGGGAACGCACCTCATTTTGCTTTCTCACTGCCATCAGGAATTGTGATGTGTCCTTTCTCAGCTGTGCCAGTTATTCTCTCCTGAAATCCAGGACCCTCTGCTGCTTTTCTTCTGTGGGTCTCTGGCTGCAGCTGTTCTATCAGTCCACTCCTGCTACTCTCTCCCTTGCTGAGGAGGCCTGATAAAAAGTGAAGGTTGAAATTGACATACAACTCACACAAACTGCTCACCCTTCACAATCAGTGAAACTTTCTTTTTCTAATGCCATTTTTGGCTTTTTTAAGGATGACAACAACTCAAACTCTGCATTGCATAAGATATCACTTGTCCAGTCCATTTCATTGTGCACGTGCTAAGGTATTGCCTGCTTAATAAGGTGTGGGGATTAAAGGTGTTTAAAGTAGGGGAAAAGCAGACAGAGTATGGGGCCAAGGGAAAAAGTTTTCTTAGTTGTCCTGGAGCAATCCTCTACAGGAAAAGATCATTTAAAGCAGGGAAAACCCTATGCTGGATATGCCTGTGTCTGGGAACAGTTTCTGCAGAGCCTGGCAGTCACATGGTGAGAGGAAAGGGTTCGATTCTGTCAGGATTTTTTAACATGTCTGGACATAATCGTCCCTGTGGGCCAGGGAAAACATGCCTTTGGCTGTGTAAAATCAGTGCAGACACATGAAATTCTAAAGTGTCACAGGCTGCCATTTAGCAGCATTACCAACGGTCAGTTTTTGTCAGTTAGCTCCCCTGGTAACCTGAATTCATAAATAATTCATAGCCAGGTATTTGAAATGAAGGCCTCTGATTGGGCGAAGGTAAGACGTTCTAGAACTTTCCATGCCCATGAGGACCTAATTGAAGACTGCACCTGTATGGTGATTAGATCATGAATGTTCAAATGGAATCATGAATTATTAAGGAGAACAGTAAATATAAGTGAGGCTTGCCTGCCATTCGGCGGCCCTTGGGGACACAGGCAAGGACACTGTGACCCAGCACAGGGAAGTGTTGGCTGCTACAGCGTCCACTGAACCCTGAGGCTAGCCTTACAGGCAAACGAGCAGAAATCACTGAGAGCTGATAAGAAATCACTAGCTGCGTCTACGGCTGCGTCTACACGTGCACGCTACTTCGAAGTAGCGGCAGTAACTTCGAAATAGCGCCCGTCACGTCTACACGTGTTGGGCGCTATTTCGAAGTTGAAATCGACGTTAGGCGGCGAGACTTCGAAGTCGCTAACCCCATGAGGGGATGGGAATAGCGCCCTACTTCGACGTTCAACATCGAAGTAGGGACGTGTAGACGATCCGCGTCCCGCAACATCGAAATAGCGGGGTCCTCCATGGCGGCCATCAGCTGGGGGGTTGAGAGATACTCTCTCTCCAGCCCTTGCGGGGCTCTGTGGTCACCGTGGGCAGCAGCCCTTAGCCCAGGGCTTCTGGCTGCTGCTGCTGCAGCTGGGGGTCCGTGCTGCATATACAGGGTCTGCAACTAGTTGTTGGCTCTGTGTATCTTGCACTGTTTAATGAAAGTGTGTCTGGGAGGGGCCCTTTAAGGGAGCGACTTGCTGTTGAGTCCGCCCCGTGACCCTGTCTGCAGCTGTGCCTGGCTCCCTTATTTCGATGTGTGTTACTTTGCCGTGTAGACGTTCCCTCGCTGTGCCTATTTCGATGTTGGGCTGAGCAACGTCGAAGTTGAACATCGACGTTGCCAGCCCTGGAGGACGTGTAGACGTTATTCATCGAAATAGCCTATTTCGATGTCTCAACATCGAAATCAGCTATTTCGAAGTTGGGTGCACGTGTAGACGTAGCCTACATGTGCACGCTACTTCGAAGTAGCGGCACCAACTTCGAAATAGCGCCCGTCGCGTATACACGTGTCAGGCGCTATTTCGAAGTTAACTTCGACGTTAGGCGGCGAGACGTCGAAGTCGCTAACCTCATGAGGAGATAGGGGCTACGTCTACACGTGCAGCCAACATCGAAATAGGCTATTTCGATGAATAACGTCTACACGTCCTCCAGGGCCAGCAACGTCGATGTTCAACTTCGACGTTGCGCAGCACAACATCGAAATAGGCACTGCGAGGGAACGTCTACACAGCAAAGTAGCACACATCGAAATAAGGGAGCCAGGCACAGCTGCAGACAGGGTCACGGGGCGGACTCAACAGCAAGTCGCTCCCTTAAAGGGCCCCTCCCAGACACACTTTCATTAAACAGTGCAAGATACACAGAGCCAACAACTAGTTGCAGACCCTGTATATGCAGCACGGACCCCCAGCTGCAGCAGCAGCAGCCAGAAGCCCTGGGCTAAGGGCTGCTGCCCACGGTGACCACAGAGCCCCGCAAGGGCTGGAGAGAGAGTATCTCTCAACCCCCCAGCTGATGGCCGCCATGGAGGACCCCGCTATTTCGATGTTGCGGGACGCGGATCGTCTACACGTCCCTACTTCGATGTTGAACGTCGAAGTAGGGCACTATTCCCATCCGCTCATGGGGTTAGCGACTTCGACGTCTCGCCGCCTAACGTCGATTTCAACTTCGAAATAGCGCCCAACACGTGTAGACGTGACGGGCGCTATTTCGAAGTTACTGCCGCTACTTCGAAGTAGCGTGCACGTGTAGACGCAGCCCAAAGTAGCACACATCGAAATAAGGGAGCCAGGCACAGCTGCAGACAGGGTCACGGGGCGGACTCAACAGCAAGTCGCTCCCTTAAAGGGCCCCTCCCAGACACACTTTCATTAAACAGTGCAAGATACACAGAGCCAACAACTAGTTGCAGACCCTGTATATGCAGCACGGACCCCCAGCTGCAGCAGCAGCAGCCAGAAGCCCTGGGCTAAGGGCTGCTGCCCACGGTGACCACAGAGCCCCGCAAGGGCTGGAGAGAGAGTATCTCTCAACCCCCCAGCTGATGGCCGCCATGGAGGACCCCGCTATTTCGATGTTGCGGGACGCGGATCGTCTACACGTCCCTACTTCGATGTTGAACGTCGAAGTAGGGCGCTATTCCCATCCGCTCATGGGGTTAGCGACTTCGACGTCTCGCCGCCTAACGTCGATTTCAACTTCGAAATAGCGCCCAACACGTGTAGACGTGATGGGCGCTATTTCGAAGTTACTGCCGCTACTTCGAAGTAGCGTGCACGTGTAGACGCAGCCAGGAATAGCGCCCTACTTCGACGTTCAACGTCGAAGTAGGGACCGTGTAGACGATCCGCGTCCCGCAACGTCGAAATTGCTGGGTCCTCCATGGCGGCCATCAGCTGGGGGGTTGAGAGATGCTCTCTCTCCAGCCCCTGCGGGGCTCTATGGTCACCGTGGGCAGCAGCCCTTAGCCCAGGGCTTCTGGATGCTTCTGCGGCAGCTGGGGATCTATGCTGCAGGCACAGGGTCTGCAACCAGCTCTGTGTATCTTGTGTTGTTTAGTGGAACTGTGTCTGGGAGGGGCCCTTTAAGGGAGCGGCTTGCTGTTGAGTCCGCCCTGTGACCCTGTCTGCAGCTGTGCCTGGCATCCCTATTTCGATGTGTGCTACTTTGACGTGTAGACGTTCCCTCACAGCGCCTATTTCGATGTTGGGCTGAGCAACGTCGAAGTTGAACATCGACGTTGCCGGCCCTGGAGGACGTGTAGATGTTATTCATCGAAATAGACTATTTTGATGTTGCAACATCGAAATAAGCTATTTCGATGTTGGCTGCACATGTAGACGTAACCACTGAGAGCTGATTTGAAATCACTGAGGAGCCACCTCACCACCGCGGCACCAGCGCTCCCAAGCCACACCACCAGGGAGCAGCAGGCAGCCTCAGTGGGGAAGTGACTGGGTGGGAAACTGGCCTGCCGCAAGGCAGTCACAGAACCCTGAGGCTGCCATCACACCTCCAGCGGCACCACCCTACCTGTAGCGCTGCCATTTGGCAACCCACCAATTAAGACAGCCCACCGGACATGGCTTTCTCTACCGAACACAACTTACTGAAAATATATCAAACTACTGGACATGTAATTTATCTAACTAAACTGACATTTAATTGCATTAGTCTGGGACACCAGGACCCCCATTGGCAGAGTAGGGGTCACACCTCTGCTGTGCCTCTTCCATACGGGGGAGGGGCAGTGTCCGGGGGCCTGACCCTCAGGGCCGGGCCTACAGCCCCAGGCTGAATATTTATTATACAAATAGCACATTTAATTAATGGTTGTTTAATGTTATTTTTCATTAGATAAGTATAGATTTAATTAATAGTTAAAATAATAAGATGAAGGCAAGGCCTCCCTTATCCCTCTTACCATCAATTCCCCAGATATAATTGTAAAACAAGGACTCTAAAATCCTGTTTTACCTCCCTGGCTTCACTGGCCTGGAGAGAGGCAGTTGCCCCCCAGGACCAGCCTATATAGCTGGACCACCACGAGTCTGCGGCGGCCAAAAAGAGGCACTGCCTAAGGGCCCACGGGGACAAAGCATATTTGGGGCAGGTCAGCACCCGCTGACCTGGGACAGCACCCGCTGACCTGGGACAGCATCCTCAACCTCCCCTACTGAGAAGCCTTACAGGGATTATTAAACCCTTTTCCCTATATTCCTTGACTTACCTAACTTGCTTGCTTTCCGGAACAATAAAGTTAAAACTCAACATAAGACAGCATATGGGAACAATGTATCTCGTAAGTTTTTAGTCATAATTAATTTAAGTATAGTTACTGTTTAAGTCTGTTTGTCTAGTTTAATAAATGATAGATACTTTGTTTTAACCAAAACCTTGTCCTGGTCTCGTCCTCTGTGTCAGCCACTTCCTTCTAGGTGGCTAATGTGGGGTCCGTAGCATACTGCGGTAGCGCTGTCCTGCTTGGGGGGTTGCAGCAGGGTTCTGCTTGGGTCCTGTGATCTGTGAACAGGAGGTTCACGCCCTCCTTGTTGAGGGACTCATTTAAATATCTATATTAACAACCTGTCCATCAAAAGAGTCCCGTCAGATTC
Source organism: Carettochelys insculpta (assembly GCF_033958435.1). Classification (NCBI taxonomy): domain Eukaryota; kingdom Metazoa; phylum Chordata; order Testudines; family Carettochelyidae; genus Carettochelys; species Carettochelys insculpta. The sequence continues at coordinate 135,779,122 of NC_134138.1, read as the reverse complement.
CAGCTGCTTGGTTGGCTGCGTGAGGATGGATTCCTGTAAAGTTCAAAGAAAGGTGGGGAAAAAGTTTTGCAGCCACCTGGCAGGGGAATAAGTTTCTCAGCAGTCCCAGAGCAATCTTCTGAAGGCAGAAAAAACATTTAAAGTAGGGAAAACCCATGATGGCCATGCCAGGGTCTGAGAAAAGGTTTCTGCAGAGGCTGGCAGCTACATGGCTGGAATGAAGGATTCGATTCCAGCCACATGGCCAGCTGGTGTTGAGGGATCCCTGTAAAGTGCAAAGAAAGGCAGGGAAAAAGTTTTCCAGACACATGGTGGGGGAAAAGTTTCACAGTGGCTCCTGATCAAGCCTGCAGTGTGGTGGGAGGGAAGAAGGCCTGGAGAGCCTGCCAGTTGTGCAGGGGGTGGAGACAGAGCTCCTGCCAACCACATAGTGTGGCAATGTGGTCCAGGAAATTTAAACAGGCAGGGAGCAATGCAAAGAAATCCAATCCAAATTCCTGTGCTTCTTTAGGTTGCCAAAGAAGACATCACCCGCCTAAGAATAAAATAGTGAAAAAGAAGAGATACTCATCCTGTGTGAAGACACACCTGGAAAATTTGCCCAAATGCTGTGTGATGCCATGATACCAGATCACTAGCATGACAAAGTGAGATACTATAGAAGCTGCAGTAAGTTAGGCCTTCCCCAAAAAGGTTGTGAAAAAAAAAATACAAGAGTACATGAATGATGTCTTCCTGGAGATCTCCAAAAAAAGATAAGCACTCCAAACCCAGAAATATTATCATTTCTTTTTGAGGATCACAGATCCACAAGAAACCTATATGTAAACCCAGCCACAACCCACTTGTAGCATACTAGAAAAAATTACTCACCAGAAGAGTGGGTCCCTGATGGTTCCGGTATCAGCATAGCATGGCGAGGACTGACTTGAGGTCAAAGGTGAAGATCTGTCAGGATCAGCTTCCTCAGGCCCCAGCTGGTTGCCCCCATCTTTCTCTCCTCTCCTAATTACCATTTTCATACTAGTATTAATCCAACCTTCTAAGTTCAAAGTTGGCACTATACCAACTCATTGTGTATGTGTAATAATATTGATCTTAGCGTGCCCTAAAATCAACCTAATGTAATTCACAGTGAAGACAGCGACATTATAAACTGGAGCTAATTGCTTTATAATTGACTTTATGATATAGTGTAGACATGGGCTGCATCTACACTATGAGATAAAATCAAATTTAAAGAAGTTAGCTTGATATTAAAACATCACTGTCTTCACTGTACATACCATTAGTTCAAGATAGTGAGCCCCTAACACCAATAACAAAATATCAATGTTACGGGATGGATGTAAAATCAATTTAAAATGTAAATTTTCAAAGAAAGGCTAGTGTGGAAGCATCGTGTCCTTAATTCATATTTATTAGCTTCCAGAATCATCCCACGTAGCTACTTGGTGACCATCCATGTATGGCCACTTTCTTCTCCACTGCTGTCCATCCAGGTGTGCAGAAAGAAGGTCACAGGAAGCCCACAAATTTTTGATTAAATTAGAATTAGAATTGGAATGCTGCAGTGCCCAGGCATGTAAATATAAAGGTACAGGTGTGTGGCTGATGGAACCAGGCGGTGGTGGACAGAGCTGATATCACAGCTGCCCACTGACAGTCCAAGCTCCAGAGAGGACATATGGCACAAGGAACCCAGGTGGTTTGGGGGAGGTCTGAATTCTGTCAATGGGCACTCTGAATTCTGGGACAATGCTTTCCATTCTGGGATTTTAACATGAAACATCCACAAGCAACCAAGCTAAGGCACTGTGGGATAGGTACCCACAATTCACTGCTCATGCTGTCAAATTTGCATAGGGCAATGGAAATGCAGAAACTCAACACAGAAAAATTATGGATCAAATTTCAAGATGGTTTGTGGACACAAATTTGAATCCATAAGACAGTGGTTAAAATCAAATTTACAAGAAATTGAATTTGTCTCTTAGTGTAGACATAGCCAAAATTGTTAATTACATTTTGCTTACCTATAAATTATGGGGAATTTTATTAAAGTATCCTGCACTTTAGTCATCCGCTATTGTTTAGCATTTTAAAGCTGTGAGACATAGCGGTAGACTCATTTTTTAGGGAAAGAAAAAAAGTTTAAATCACATGAGTATGCCTCTTCTGAACATGACTTTGTTGGGTATTAAGAAATCTAACAAATCAGTCAGGCTCAGACAAAATTAGCTCATTTTGGATTGATACCATGTGACAATTCAAAGTAGTTTAAGAACTAATACAAAACAATAATTCCCCTCTAAGAAATTACAGGAACTCTCCTTGGCTTCAGTGGGAAGAAGAATGGACACTGAAATATAAAAAAGAATACATATAACCAATTCCAGGCATAGAAACAAGTCCTGGCTGAGGACAGAAAAAGTAATAAATATTATTCTTGTTTTGTCTATCATTATGCATTAATACTTTTACGTATGTGTTTTGCACATCTCTAAATTTACTTTATCGGTAACACATGAGAATCACACAACCCGATTTTGCTGACCCTGGGATTCAAAGAATTATGCACAGCTGAATAAAACAACTAACTTTCTAACTATTTCCAGATCTGAAGAAGTGGTTCTCCCCCATGAAATCTCACCATCTAATAAAATTATTTTGTTAGTCTTTAAAGTGCTACATGACTTTTTTTCCTGTAAAGATGAATGAACTAAGAGTTTCAGAAGCATTCTAGTATTTCCTAATTTCTTTCAGTATGTAACTGCATATTATTACTTAAGTGGAAGCTGAACTTGAGGAACAAACCAGCCAACTTGAATGGTCCAGTCCTCAGGTCATGAGGCTGGTTGTTGAGAGACCTGGCTTTTGTTCCTGGCTTTTCCACTAGCTGGCTTTTTTTGACAGGAGACGATAGAGCTGATTGGTCTCAGAATCAACTTCTTTTGCTAATGGGGATGATAACGTTGGGGGGCTCGAAGAAATTCCGGGGAGGGGCACGAGGTGACCCAGCCCACCCATCATTTCCGTCACCTGAAGAAAGATCCAGCCTTTGCTTCCAGCTCTCAGCCCCTGCCATTTTATGGGGGTGACACAGCACAGCTGCTATAAACAGCAGGCAGCCGGCAAAAACCCACATGGAGCTGGCTGCCTTCTGCAAATGAGAGCAAGTGTGGGTTGGGGGGGAGGATGGGGTTAGATGGGTCCTGGGGTCTCCTGGTTTTGTGGGAAGGAAGGGGAGGGGTGTGGGTGGGCAGCTCGCAGGGCTTGCAGGGTTTGGGAAGCCAGCCAGCTTGAGGAACACATGGAACTCAGGTGGTTGGCCCCAGCAGAGCAGGGCTTGGGCATCTGGCTCTAGCAGCTTGAGGCTTGGGTGGCTCAGGCCAGTGGGCAGGTGGCTGGCCTCAGCAGTGAAGGGTTGGGGTGGCTGGCCCTGGCAGCGTGGGGCTCAGGTGGCTTGGGATAGCAGGTGGGTGCCTGGACCTGGCAGCGTGGACCTTGGGAAGGAAACTCGGTCGGCTGGCCTGTGACTGGGGTGGGTGGCTGGTGAGCAGGTGGCTGGCCCCAGCAGTGGGGGACTCGTGCGAGTGGCTATGGCAGCACAGGTCTCAGGTGGGCGGGCGGCTGGCACAGGCAGCTTTGAAGGCTGGCATGGGGCTCAGGCAGCTGGCCAGCTGGGGCTGCACCAGACAACTGCAAGGGGCCAAGAAAAATTATTTGTGCTTATTTTTAATTTTCAATAACATTTTTAAATCAAGCTTTTGTGTTTATTTCTAATTACAAATTAATTTTTTTTGTTAAAGATGGGGTTGGATGATGGAAAAGAAGAGGTGGGGGGCGGGAGGTTTTCTCAAAACTCAAAAGAGGGGTGTGATGCTGAAAAGTCTGGAAACCCATGCTCTAAAGCTTAATTAGTGTTAACATTTCAGTTAAAAGATTTTGCACAAACATAAAGCATAATTTTAAGGTAGTTTGGGTTCATAGCATTTCATACCCATACCATCAACATCTCCAATTACTCTTTCAGTACTATCTGAAAAGTAGAAAGATGCTAACAATTTTCTGAGGCATTATGAGGCAACAGCTCTTTCTGCTTCATTTAAAGGACATCTTACCCTTTCTTGGCTCTATGATACATGCTGGGGACAAATACCGCAAGCTGGCTAAACTGCATCATTCAGATTGATGTTCTGGCGAAAGATGTAAAGCCAGACAGCTGTTACTAAAGTATCTTCTGTTGCTGTTGGCACTTTTTCCTCTGTTGCTACTTCTGTTCAGTGGCCCCCAAGGTCCCAGTGACAGTGATCAGGTTTCTCCCTAGCCAGGAAGATGAAGCCAATTTTTGTAATTAAAAAAATTGAAGTGCTAGTGCAGGAGATAACTATCCCTCCTCCCAGCCTTTGCTTTCCGCAGGTTGATGAGACCATGATGAAGCAACGTTTGGTGTGTCAAGAAAGAATCAGTAAAAACAGCAGCTTGATATATCAAGTAGAAAAACTAATTTGGCACAGTCACTAAGAGTCACAGAACACTTTTAACAATGGTTTGGCTTACATGTAAAATATATTCTTGTCAACTTTGTGAATGTTATTAATCCTTCTGTAAGAAATTCAGGAGAAGATGACAAGATGTTTCCCTTTGAATTATTAACTCTTTCCCCCTCCCTAATAAAAGGTCTTCTGTCCTACTGATTTTTGTTGTAATATCTACATTTACTTTTTCCTCTTCAGTTCTGTGGGCTCAGGAAGTGCGTATACCCAAAAGCAATGCTGTGTTCTGTTGCAATGTACAAAGAAAAAGTCATCTGATATTAGCAAAGGTGTAAGGGGATATATTGATCTCTAACCAATATTTGTTGCAAAACAAATTTCCTCAAAGCCAAAATATGCTGTCACAAATTAGCACTATGTTAATTCTGATTACATCACTTGTTGATATTGCAATCCTGATGTTTTACTGAATCCCTTAAAATGTGGAGCAGAGGCCCAGGTTTTCAGGACAGCAGTGCAAGTGGCTCTATTTACAAAGGTAATTAAACACATACGTAACTTCGAGCAGTTAGTAGTCATGTTAAATGACTGGTACTGATTATGATTAGGGTGCCACTGAAAACATCTAAAGCCAGTCCTAGCTCTAGAAAACTTAGGACTTGGCTGCCCTTACGGCTAAATCAGTACTACTGTAATCAATGCAGAAGCATTGATTTAGTGTGATTGGGTATGTCTCCCATCAACAACTGTGCTCCAGCTCCCTAACAAGAGGGGTGTGAGAGAACAGGACTTCATGTCTTTGTGGGTGACACAGCTGGTCCCTGGAGCCCAGCCACCAGAGCTGCCCCTGGGCATGTGGTGGCCCCACGCCCAATTACTGGAGCAGCTACTGAACTTTCTAACTGCTGTCTTCCTCTTCCTCACCAAGGGTGGGCCTGAGACCACGTTTGGGGATGGCACCCTGGCTACAGAAATCTCACATCTGCACCACCACCCCCAGTGCACAGGCAGCTCTGGAGGCACCGCACTAGTTCAGACTGGTGTGACTGACTGGTCCTGGAGCAGAGTGACAACCAGCAATGGATCAAGAACTTTTGAATGCAAAGGGACATCTTCCTGGAGTTTTGTGCCTGGACCACCCCTGCCCTCCAGATGCATGACACCCTGGTGTGGCCTGCCATACCCATGGAGAAGCAGGTCACAATCACCCTCTGGAAGCTCACCACCCGTGACAGCTACCGGTTGGTGGGCAACCAATTAAGCACGGGGAAGCCCACCATCAGGGCCTTCCTCATGGAGGTAACACACTCTCAGGCTGATGTCCTGGCCCAGGGAGAGGAGTGGTGAGGGTGTGCCAATAAAAAGGAACACTCAGGAAGCAGGGTCAGGGATGCAAGGGGTGTAGTTAAGGTGGGGGAAAGCCCTGTCCCCAGGAAACTGTTTTGTCTCACAATTGCATAGACTTGCTGACGGGAGGCCTCAGAGGGGGTCTCCAAGAAAACTTGGCTGGGAAGAGACAGAAGGGGCTGGGGACCCCCCCAGGTCCCAAGGACTCCCTCCCTCAGTCCCTTATATGTGTGTTCAGTTGCATCCCTCTACAGATTCTGACAGCAATCATCCTGTTGTGGAGCGTCATCTGTCTGAGAGACCTTGACAAAGCTGTATCTGGATTTGCTGCCCTAGTGTTCCCAAACTGTGTTGGGGCCATCAGTGGGACCCACATCTGAATCTGTGCTTTGCAGAATAACATGGCTAAGGACATCATCTTCAACAGCTACTTCTAAATAAGGCTGTGGTCAATCACTGCGGATAGTTAACATACATTGACATTGGGTGGGTGGGCCAGGCACATGACACCCATGTGTTCAACAACTCCAGCCTATGTGGAGAATGGTGGTTGGCACATACATTCTCCACCATGAGATGGTAATAAGTTAATGATCTATGGAGACATGAATACCTCAAGGAGTTGGAAGGGACCTTGGGAGGTCATTGAGTCCAAACTCCTGTGCTCATAGCAGGCCCTATCACCGTTTGTTTTTAAATCTATTTGCCTCAGACCCCTAAAAGCCCCCCTCAAGGATTAGAGCTCACAACCTTGGGTTTAGCAGGCTAATACTCAAGCCACTGACCTATCTCCCCTCTCTAGAGACAGGTTGGGGGCATGCAAATACCAATCTGCATCATGGGGCACATAGCCTACCCACTCATGCCATACCTGATGAAGCCTTGTACTGGACAGATGGAGCACATCCAGGAACTGTTCAGTGCCTACCTGAACCATGCCAGGATGCAGGCCAAGTGCACCTTCAGCCACTTCAGGGCTTCATTCAGGTGACTGCTCACTCACCTGGATGCGGGGGAGCACAATGTATTTGAAGTTGTGAGGGCTTGTTTTGCCCTGCAAAACATTGTGGAGAGGAAGGGGAGACCTTTCTTCTGGAGGGAAGGGTGAATGCCAGCCACAAGGGACATGCCTACGAGAAGCTGGGTACAGCTGCCATCTGCCAGGGTCATCAGGGTGACTTATGAATCAGGAAGGCCCTGAGGAAGAGCTTCTCTCATGTCCACCCAGTTACCCTCTCCAGGGCCCCCCCATCAGGGTCCTTGGGCCCACAGACCTACCCCATCCCCGCCACAATCCCTCCCTTTGCCTCCACACCCTTCCCTGACCCCTGCACAATGAAGATGGATGATAAATAAACTCCATAATAACAAACAAAAAATAAAGTGAAATACAAGGAACTATTTGCAGTGGGGTGGGCTTGGGACAGGTGGTGGAGGGCCTCAGAAAGTGGAGGGTGTTCAGGACTGCAAACCAGAGGGGGAGTGGGGTCCCAAGCAGCGTTAGCCTTGGGATCCCCTCTTGCCACAGGTCTGGGCCCCCCATAGGAGCTGGGCTGGGGCCAGGACCCCAGGGAGGAATGGGCAGGGAGGGCCTGCAGTATGGTCTGAGAGTGTGGGGGGAGCAGGGGATGGTTGCAACCCCTGCAACCTTCCCTTAAAAAAGGGAAGAAACATTCTTTTGAAGATGGGGTTTACTTTTGAAAGAGCAGTGTCTACACTATTTTGAAGTAAGAATATGTAAATGATGTGTCAGATATGCAAATCTGAGCCTCATTTGCATTTTGTTTCCTTCATGTGCATACCTCTTTCAAAAGAGGAATGCAAGTGTAGACACAGCCCTTATGCTTCATTTTGTGTCTAAATTAAATTTCACTAAAATTGACACATTGATGGGGAACAGTTTGAGTTTCAAAAAATATCATTTCACAACAGAAAACCTTCTGTTGGGAATTTTTCTATCAGCTTAATACAAGACTATCCTTCCACTGTAATATATGGGTGCTTTGACAGCCAATTGGCATGTTCTATGTGCTTCTCATACAATCTAAAAATGAGAGAGAGTGGTATTAACAGATGTACCAGCACATTTTAGGACTGAGTACTCTACAATTGGTAGACATAGAAGTATGATCACACTCCTTACTGTCAAGCTTTCATCTGTACGAATTGTTTCTATCTTCAACTCACTGGCAATTTACTTTGTTTCATTATGGGAGTCTCACACTACTGTAGGTAGGTATTTGAATTCATATTAGTTTAATGAAGGTTTTTTTTCCCCTTTCCTATGTTAATGACTTTGTTTTCTTATAACTGTTCACAGGTCTGTCTAGATCCTTTGTGCCTCTTTATTTGACGTTGTTAAATATAAAAACAAAGAAATACAACACAACAAAGGAGAGCGGATAGCACAAAATAATATCTACATTACACTTGTATGATTTGTACTCTAAGCTCCTCTGACATGACATAAAATGATGCATTTCTAATTACTGTGGGTTGCATACTCTCTCTCAATTAGCAGGGTGGAAATGGTAGCAGACACTCTCATTTATAATCTGATAAGCATTGACAAGTCCATTTTGTCGTATAACATTGTGTTGATCGCACTGTGGTGTTTTCAAGGAGAATATGGGGAAAATAATTTAACAGCATATTTATTTATTGTAAACAGTTGGTGCAACCTCACCCTGTTTCCAGCATAGGCACAGTAGCTCATGTAGGGGTTCCAGGAATGTGTCCGCGGCACATTTGATTACCTCTGGTGGTATACCATCCTGACCAGGGGCCTTTCCTGCTGCAATGCTGTCGATGGCTCTGTTCAGTTCATCCACAGTCGGTTCTTGATCCAGTTCGTCCATTACTGGTAGGAGCTCAACGGCATCGAGGGCTGCGTCAACCACAACGTTCTCGTGTGAGTACAGCTCGGAGTAGTGCTCAACCCAGCACTCCATCTGTTTGGCTTTGTCAGCAATGACTTCACCAGATTTGGATTTCAGAGGTGCCATCTTGTTCTGGGTGGGTCCTAATGCCTTCCTCATACCCTCGTACATTGCTCTGAGATTACCAAAGTCGGCACAGGTCTGGATGCTGCTGCATAGCTGGAGCCAGTGGTTGTTGGCACAGCGCCTGGCTGTCTGCTGCACTGTTCTTCTGGCCTCTCTAAGTGCTTCCTGGGTGCTCTGGCTCGGTGAGCGTTTGTACTCCAGGAGTGCAGTGCACTTCTTTTCAATGACTGGAATCATCTCATCGGAGTTAGCTTCAAACCAGTGGTTCATGTTTCTAGCTCTTCTAACATTGTAACGTTGTATAAGAACAAAGGAGACAGAAGCGACTGCAACAACTACCGTGGAATCTCCCTCCTAAGCGTCACTGGTAAACTGTTTGCTCGCGTCATTCTTGGCAGACTCCAGAAGATTGCTGAGAGGGTGTACCCCGAATCATAGTGCGGATTCCGCGCAGAGAGGTCTACCGTTGACATGGTCTTCTCTCTAAGGCAGCTGCAGGAGAAGTGCAGGGAGCAGAGAAAGCCACTCTACATGGCCTTCATCGACCTGACCAAGGCCTTTGACTTGGTCAGCAGGGATGGTCTGTTCAAACTGCTCCACAAGATAGGCTGTCCTCCACTGTTACTCAAGATGATCCAGTCATTCCATGAAGACATGAGAGGAACCATCCAATATGACGGCACATTATCGGATGCTTTCAGAATCAGGAGTGGCATCAAACAAGGATGCGTGCTTGCTCTGACATTGTTCGGGATCTTCTTCGCACTCCTCCTGAAGCATGTCTTTGGATCTTCAACAGAGGGCATCTTGCTGCACACAAGATCTGATGGGAAACTGTTTAACCTTGCAAGGCTGAAAGCTAAGTCTAAGGTGCGAGAAGTCCTCATCAGAGACATGCTGTTCGCAGACGATGCTGCTGTAGTGTCTCACACAGAAGACCAGCTTCAAAAAATACTGGATCAGTTCTCCAAAGCGTGCAAGGACTTTGGGCTTACCATCAGCCTAAAGAAGACAAACGTACTCGGTCAGGATGTTGTTGAATCCCTATCAATCAGCATTGACAACTATACGTTAGAGGTCGTCCACGAGTTCGTTTACCTCGGGTCCACCATCACTGACACCCTGTCGTTGGACACTGAGCTAAATAGGAGGATCGGAAAAGCGGCCACAACTCTGTCCAGACTCAGCAAGAGAGTGTGGAATAACAACAAGCTGTACACTCACACCAAAATGCAAGTCTACAGAGCCTGCATCCTCAGCACCCTCCTTTATGGCAGCGAGACTTGGACCCTGTATGGCCTCCAGGAAAAGAGGCTGAACGTCTTCCACTTGCGCTGCCTCAGGCTCATCCTTGGAATATCATGGAAGGACAGAGTGACCAACACCGTCGTCCTCGAGCAAGCTGGAATCCCAACCATGCACACCCTCCTCAGGCAGCGTCGACTCCGCTGGCTTGGCCACGTCCACAGGATGAATGATGGAAGGATTCCAAAAGACATCATGTATGGTGAGCTAGCCTCTGGCAAAAGACCTCCTGGACGCCCCCAGCTGCACTACAAAGATGTCTGCAAGAGAGACCTCAGAGAGGTAGACATCGAGCTGGACAACCGGGAAGAACTAGCAGATGACCACAGCAGATGGAGGCAGGGGTTACACAAGGGCCTTCAGAAGGGCGAGTTGAAGATCAGACAGCTAGCAGAGGAGAAGCGAGCGCACAGAAAGCACAATAAGAACTTGCCAGACACCCACTACATCTGCAAGAGATGCAGCAAGGACTGTCACTCTCCTGTGAGTCTTCATAGTCACAATAGATGCTGTAAATGAAGTCCTCAATTGAAACTTTAAAGGGCGCGATCCATAGTCTATGCAGACTGAAGGATGCCTACTACTACTAAACAGTTGGTGGAGAGCAGTAATTCTTCAGCAGTGGGAAAAAATCAAAGCCAAATTGCATTGTAATAATTTGAATATATTTATGGCATGAAGCATACAACTACATAATCAAATCATTTTTAAAAAGTTATATACCTTGGCTTATTATTTGCCATATCTACCTTTTCAATTATTTATTTAGTGCATGCAAATAAAAATAATTACTAATGCAAACTTTTGAGATAGATAGTTGTTATAGCACTTCTCTTAAGAACATTTCAGAATTCTTGAGTAGAATGCAACAGTTGCTGTGCAGTAAACAATTACGGTCCTATAGAGCTATGGTTACACTACAGCAATCTGTCTACAGAAGTCAATCTCAGAAGAGATTTCCTGACAAAGCTTCTGTTGACAGAATGTGGCCACACCCAAAAGCCAATCAGAAGTGTTCTCCACTCTGTCAACAGAGGAGCTGGACTGCCCAGCTGCTCTCTCACTAAAACAGATACCCAGAGGCACAGGAGACAGGGGTGGCCATTGTTCTGGATGCCCTGTTTGTTGAGAGAAGGCTTGCATCCTGAGTGTTCAGGCAGCTTTTTTTGTTAACAGACTGTCAACAGCAATGTTATGCCTCATGGCTGAGCGGCAGAATGCTGCTGGAGAAAGTGCCGAGTTTTGTCATCAGGCTGTTGATAAAACACATTTTGTGTGTGGAGGTAAACAAAACTCACTAGTGTAAATGTAGCCTATAAGTTTAGTCAAGAAGCCACTAGTTAAAACCATAGGGAAATTTTAGATATGTCTGTACTGAGGGTTGGCCACAATATAAGGGTGATCATCACTTGCTGCCCTTTAAAAAAAAAAAACACTTTGGCTCCTCTATTTAAAAATGTCATATATGTAGTGAAGCATTAACATGTAATAGATGAAATTAATGCATTTTAAAAAAATAGCTAAAATTCTTGATTTTTATCATTTAACAAATTCTTCCTCCAAGAACGGAGCTGTTATTCCATGGTTGTCCCCTATTACTCTACAGACAATGATTCAATAGTGAAATGTAACTTTTTTTTACCATCAGTTGTGATGCACGGGGATGGTCTCCCCAAAGTATTAGTAAGAATTTAACTCCATTTAGCCTGTGAGACTTGATGAGTCCATAGGGCAGTATGGTTTGGAAATAGTTTACATACTTAAGATCTCTCTTCGCCATTAATTTGTGCCGTCTTCTGCTGGAGTAAGGAAGGGCTCAAATGAGAGTCCATTTTTAGGAAACTTGCCAGTAGCACAGTGTAGCTGTGTGCTGCATGGCATGCACTCTCGAAGTGGAAAGCATGGTCTGGATAGATGGAAAATAAGTTGACTGATCCCCCTGGGGACATTTCTAGTCATGGGCTCAAGAAACATTGTCTGCAAACTGAGTGTCAGAATCCCAGATATGCTTGTCCCTATTGGTTATGAATTTTCATAGAAGTTTAGCAGCTGATACAGTGACTAATGCCCATGAGATTTGATCCTGCAGACATTTTGCAATGGTAGGTTCATCTCATTGCAGACTACAGAATCTGGCCTACAAGCTCAGTAAACAGTCTTGAACAACAGCAACAACGTCTTTCTCACTAAACCTTGTGTTTGTAAATAATTTTTAGGAAGATATAGCTTTTAACCACAGACCCAGCAGTAAGGTGGTTTGTTTTCCAATTCACTTCCCAGACTGAAGGCAGAAAAGAAATAAACTGCTAGGTTGCGGCCACACTGTCAATCTGCAATTCGAAGTCCGCACTCTGAAGTTTGTGTGGCCATGATTATGTTAATCAGGTGCTGAATATGCACATTAGTGCCTCATTAGCCTGATGCAAATTGCTTCATTACCGTGCCACCTTTGATGGGAGCGGGTGAGTATAGAAGCAGCACCAAGACAAAGATCATGACACAAGGGCTCTGACCACAATAGCCTCGCCTTTATGAGGGGGCATGATAATGAGGCACTTTGGCAGATGCTAATGAGGTACTGCAATGAATATGCAGCACCTTATTAGCATAATGGTGGCTGTGCACGCTTCAAAAGTGTCGTTTTCAAAAAGGATGCCACCCATGTATCTGGGGGCCTTTCGAAATGACTCCCTGATTTCTAAAGCCCCCAAAATCAACCCATTCAATTCACTCACCAGTACTCTTGGGCTACGGTTACACTGCAGTGATCTGTCGACAGAAGTCACTGTTGAAAGAGATTTCCGGACAAAACTTCTGTTGACAGAGTGCAGCCACTCAAAAAAAGCCAATTGGGAGAGCACTCGACTTGGTTGACAGAGAAGCCAGACTGCCCAGCTGCTCTGTCCACAAAGCAGGCACCTAGAAAGAAAGCAGACAGAGCTGCCCATTGTTCTGGATCCCCTGGCTGTTCAAAGAAGGCCCCCCACAGTAGAGCATCCATACAATATTTTTGTCGATAGAATCTGTCAACAGTACCATTGTTCCTCGTGGCTGAGAGGCAGAACGCTGCTGATGAAAGTGCTAAGCTTTATTGACAAAATGTTGAAAAAATGCATTTTGTGTGGATGTTCTACCAGTTTATTTGACAAAACCAGGATTTTGTTGGCAAAAATCATTCGTGTAACTGTAGCCAGGGAAAATAAAGTCCTTGAAGTTAACTTTTATTTATTTGTATTTCACATAGCCCTATTCTAGCCCCAAATAATGCAGGACAAAGGCTTTCCATCATATTTTTTTCTTGCTGGATGCCTACTATCTCATGGTCCATTCCTTGTTGTGGTGAGGTGGCTTGTGTGTCTCCAGGACCCAGAAAGCTATGCCAGTGGGAGCTACAGCTCTTGGAAGGGTCACCTAAAATGGACAGGTCAAAGGGCAGAGACCACACAAAACTGGATCACCTAAGGGGTTACCTTAGGGTTAGCAACTCCATCCATAAAATAACAGAAGTTGTAGAAACATTTACAAATAAACCTACAACTACACAAATCTTGGGAGGAGTTGACAATCTGCTCAGATTGCATATGAAGCATGGCAAGAAAGCTGAAAGGGAGCTGCCCCACAGATAACTCTTCTCTCACTCAAAAAACCCACCCAGTTTGGTATATGAAATTTTCAGACTATGTATCAAGTGGGGAAGACAGCACAGATTACTGTGGAGATGAAACAATACAAGTTTGCAGTTTTGGGCTTCTGTGAGACAAGATGGACACAATATGGACAACTATGCCTGGCAACAGGTGAAACACTTATCTATTCAGGACATGAAGAAAAAGGTGCACCACACACGGAAGATGTGGACTTTAATGGTGGCCACACAAATCTCCCAATTGGCTTTTTTGGGTGGCCTCACTCTGTCAACAGAAGAGAGGTATCTGGTGCTTTAATGGAATGGACAGGTGTAGCACCCCACATCATTACAGGCAGATTCTACATCAAAGTGAGAAAGGTCTCCTTGTGCAATGTTATGGACCAACCAATGTAGAAGCTGAGGAATGTAAAACAGATTTCTATGAGAAACTACAAAGTGTGGTGAATCAGAAAGCAAGGAAGGATATGTTGATTTTAATGGACAACTTCAATGTGAAAATTTGAAGCATGTATACAGGCATGTAACAGACCAAGGGAAAAGAAAGCCTAGGCAACATGAATGAAAATGGAGAGCACACAAATGACTTTTGTTCCTTTAATGGATAGGTGGTAGGTGGTAGTATTTTTCCCCACATAAAGATCCATAGGGTCACTTGGGTTTCACTGGACCACCAGTCTGAAAAACAGATTGATCGTGTTTGTGTCAGCAGTCCTTTCAGAAGATCGCTGCAGGATATCCATGCTAGAAGAGGAGCTGATGTAGGTTCAGACCACTATTTGGTCATGGTAAAACTCAGGTTCAAGTTCAAGAGGTACACCACAATAGTGATCAAGCCAGGATTGAAATTCAACACAGAGCAGCTGAAGGTTTTAGAGACAAGAGCCAGTTTCCAAGTGTAGCTTTCCAACAAATATGCACTTCTGGGAAAGCTCATCCCAAAAGATGCCACCATGGAACAAATTTGAGAACACACCAAAAGAGCCTGGAAAGAAACCTGTGATAAAACATTGGGAAAGACGACAAGGAATCACAAAAAATGGATAACAGCAGAAACTCTGAGAAAAGTGAAGGAACGAAAGGACAGAAAACAGCAGTCAACTTCAGCCAAGCAAGAGCAGCCAACTTGGAAGCTCAGAGACCGTATTCAGAAGCCAACAAAGTAGTTAAAAATGCTGTAAAATGGGACAAGAAAAACTTTTTGAAAAAACCTTGCACAACAAGCCAAACAAGCTGCAGGACAGAGAAACTTGAAAGAGCTCTATAACATCACACAACAGTAGCTGGGTCACGGCATACAGTGAATCAACCAGTGCAGAATAAGGAGGTACATGTACTAACAAATGCACGTGAGCAGCTCAGTAGATGGAAGGAACACTTTGAAGGGCTACCAAACTGCCCCGCCCCCCATGGAACCTCCTGAGTTACCACCTGCAAATATACCACTGCAAATTAACAGCAGCAGACCTACATATGAAGAAATCAGAAAAGCCAATGCCCATCTGAAAAGTGGAAAAGAACCTGGTCCAGACAACTTCTCTGCAGAAGCAATCAAGGCTGGAAGTGAGACATCGGTCAACATGATGTATAATCTACTTGGGAAATTTTGGGATACTGAGGAGATCCCAAAAAACTGGGAACCTTTTCAAGCTTCCAAAGAAAGGCAACCTGAAGGAATGCAAGAACTGCAGGGGCATCACAATTCTGTCTATTCCAGGAAAAGTGTTCAATAAGATTCTCTTGGACAGAATGAAGACAGAAATCAACAGACAACTCAGGGAAGAACTGGCCGGCTTCCGAAGTGAGAGATCCTGTACTGATCAAATAGCAACTCTCAGAGTGACCATAGAACAGTCACTCGAGTGGAACTCCACTCTGTACATAACCTTCCTAGTCTTTGAAAACTCTTTGACAGCATTGATAGAGACACTTTCTGGAAACTGCTGCAACACCAGGTCATCCCATTCAAAATTATTAACTTGATTCGTTCAATGTATGAACGCTCAACATGCCAAGTTGCTCATAATGGTGTCTTGACAGAATCCTGCAGCACACAGTGGGGAGTGTGACAAGGGTGCCTATTGTCACCTTTCCTGTTCTTGATCACAATGGACTAGATTTCAGCGGACACTTTTCAAACAGCTAGAGGACATTGATTTTACTGATGATATCACACTCTGTTCACACCAACATGAAAGCATGAAATAAAAGGTCACAAAACTAGACAGAACTGCCTCAATGATTGGACTGAGCATTAACAAGGGAAACACCAACACAATGAGGATCAACCAGTCCAACAACACAACCATCACACTGGGAGGGGATGACCTGGAAGATGTGGAGCAATTTACCTACGTGGGGAGTATTATGGGCACAGAAGGAGGAAGAGATAAGGATATCAATGCCAGGATAAAGAAAGCAACAGCTTCATTCAATACTCTCCACACCATATGGAGTTCACAAATAATTTCTGTAAAGACAAAATTGTGGATCTTCAGCACAAATGTGAAGAACATGCTCTTGCATGGATGCAAGACCTGACATATGAAAAAAGTCTTCAAGTCACAAGCTACAGACATCCATTAACAGATGCCTGAGGTACATCCTTCTCATCAAATGGCAAGACTTCATCACAAATCAGGAGTTTTGGAACAGAGCAGATCAAGAACCAATTGACATTGCACTCGAGAAGAAAGTAGGGATGGCTCCCCACTCAGAAAACCATTGTCCAGCATAGTCTGTCAAGTTCTTACATAGAACCCTCAAAGAAAATGCAAAACAGGAAGACCTTGAACAACATGGAGAAGGACTAACTTCACTGAGATTGAAGGGCAACAACTGGGGTACTCCTGGAGTCAGCTAGAAGTTCTGCCCTAAGACTTAGTGAAGTGGAGGAGACTTGCATATGAGCTATGCTCCACGCAGAGTACAAGGATTAAGTAGTAGTAGTAAGTAGCTGAATGACTGGTGTGTCTTTCCTGTTTAACCTTTTCATTCAGTAGCATTGTTAGTTGTTTGTCATTTTCCGTTGCAGGTGAGTATCATAGCAATTTGTCGTTCTTTGTCTTTATTGTAACCTGCACATTTTGTTTTCTTTGTTAACAGTAAAATCCTTGACCTAGTTTAACACAGAGGATCAATCTTTGACATGCCGTTTCACAGCATTTTAAAAATTATGAACTGAGGAACCTTTTCAATGTGGAATATAACCTTTGCAAATTACTGTGTATTAGTTCACCTTTTGCACTAGAGCATTAACAAAATATGGGGAAAGAGGAGTTTGTATTTGTTTATATGGGCAAATATATTAAAGCTTGGCTATAAAATTACACCAAAATGTTCATACATTTAATGTGCAGCAAAATGCATTTCTCTTTTTTCCCCTGATGAAACATATGTGTGTGTTGCTACACTTAGATAGGTAAACTGTATTGAAATTGACAATGTGATTATCCCCAAATTGCATATGGAGAACATATGACAAAATGACTTACCCAGAGGCACACAATGAGTTCATTCCAGATCTGAACTGAGAACTCAGGAGGGACTGACTTCTAGACTTTTCTTGGTCCCTGAACCAAAGTGCTTTACTTTAATTTAATAAAACGAAAATGATGAATAAACAAGGAAAGGAACAGTGCCAAAGACAAAAGCATATGTTCAATGTTTTCTAAGGTTTAATTGGAATCTTCTTCAGCAGTGAAAATAGACTCAAGGAAGAAACACAAAGTTTCAAATCATTACCAGGTAAGTACAGTAAAGCCTCGAAATGTGTGATTTTGAGTTGCGCTTAACTCACATTAACATGAGTTAAGTGCAACTCAAAATCCAGCTCCCATCGGCCCTGGCCTAACCCCTCTGACACTGTGCAGCCCCAATTCAACTCCCCTCCCCCAGCCCTGCTCATGGCTCTGAATCACCCTCCACCCCTGCGCCTGGCTCTGCCTCCATCTCATCCTACCTTGGGCATTGCTCCAGATCAACCCCCACCAGCCCCGGTGTAAACCCCCTGCTGACTGTCCACCTGCACATCACTCTGTCTCATCCCATCTTTGTGCATGGCTCTGGCTCAACAACCCCCCTGCCCTGGTCCAACTCCCCCTCAAGCAGCTCTGGTTCACCCCTCACTCCTACACCCACCTCTGGCTCTGGTTCACCACCCCTCCTTGCACAGCCCTGGTTCAAATCATCCCAGCCCCTGTTCAACCCTCCTGGCTCACCACCCCATGTATGGCTTTAGCTCAGGCCCCCTTCCCTGTTCAACCACCCCCCACATCTGCAGCCCTAGCTCAACTCCAGCACCCCAACCTCCCTGAAGCCCTAACCCACTCCAGGCTTAACCCCTCTGCCCTCCCAACACCAACCAATCATCAGCTGCCTCCAACCTCAGGACTTACCTTTCAAAAGGAGCTCCAGGTGCTTCTGCTGCTTCCCTGTCTGCAAAATATGCATCAGCCAGGGAAAATAGCTGACTTCAGTGAAATTCCAATTATGCGAGAGTGTGTGGGAATGTACCCCTCACATAAATTGAGGCACTACTGTACAAACTCTAACTGAAACTCTAATGCATGGAACTGCTTCTAGCGTGTATTCCACCCTTCATAGCTCTGGGGTTCTGTGCAATTCCAACTGCTTTTCTGAAACTGTAACCTGTTCAGAGAGCATGAACAGGCCTCAAAAGGTTTAGTATTGTGTGTAAAAATCTCAAATCCACAAGCTTTGAACTTTTTTAAAGCAAAGTCCTTCCCTTTTAACAGTATAATAGCCTTTCTTTAATCCTGACAGTCAACTTTCTTTTTTTCTTTTTCTTTTTTTTTTTTGCATCTTTTTTTCTTACTGTAGCAAGCACAGCATTAACATCTGCAAATCAGAGCTTGCAGTCATATTGCTGTCATGATGCATCATATATATATATAGTAAAGTGCTTGTAGTGCTTCAAAAATCCTTCCTTTGTGTCATATTCCATGAAGGAACTAACAAGTCTGCAGGCAACAGACAACCTTGAAGCACTGCAACTGTTGTTCAGAAGTAATTAATGATGTCTTCCTCTCTCCCTGTACTTGACACAGATGCACATTTTACCTGGTGTGTTGTAAGGGCAAGTAGTGCTTATTCTAAAGGGATAATCTTTCAGTTAGGTGTTTTCATGTACAAATATTTTTCAAAAGGTCATAGTCCTTATTGATCAAAATTAAAACTTTCATTACATAAAAGCTACTTTATTTGTAGGCATTAAAATATGTACGTCCTTAACCATATGCCGGACATCTATTTTGTAATGAATTACCAGGACAAGAATTTAGCTTGATATCCTGCCATCTCTTTCGTCTTGAGATTCACTTGACTTCTTATGATTTCTGTAATTACTTTGCTGACATAGTATGATGACCTGTATGTGGTAATGACACCCTGTTTTGGAATCCTCAGTTTTTGTGAATGACTTTGGGTCTTTGGGATACTGCAATATGTTTTTTAAAAAAAAAAAAAAAGAATCTGTTTTGCTCTCTCTTTTGCTTCCAAAGCTTGATAATTAAATGACTATTGAATGACATTAGAATACTGTTTGGTAATAATATAAAGCTCCTGCCCTACTCTAGAAGGATGAGAACAATAATCAATTTCTAACAGTCAATTTGCTCCATAGATGCAAAAAATATGCTTGTGTCATTTCAGAAAATTAATTCAAAAGCAGGTGATGCATCAATGCATTGAAATCATTTCAAACAGTTGAATATATAGAATGAAGAATGCAAAGAAGTACGATGCAAGTAGTAGATGAGTTATGAGTAGTTTAGGAAGCAAAATGATGAGACAAGGAATAACTTAAATAAAAGCTTCTGAAGCTAAAATATAATTTTTCAGAGGCAGCCTAGTACTTACTCTTGATTTTACAAGTCATATGCTATGAAATGTGGAGGAAGACATTACAGTATGGTAGAATACTTGGTCTGTTAAAATATTGTGTTGCTTTTCCAGAGTGACTGTTTTAACTCCAAAGAGTGTTCTTGGAGAAGTCTGAAAAAAATTGTACTAAGCCCTCATTCTCATATGCTGAATCTGGATCCAACGTTTGATGTGTTTTCTGAAGTTAGGGTGGAAAGCAATAGTTTTATGTACCATTGTCTGTTCAGTTTACTATCATAATCTCTTACATATGGGTACAAAAATGTATTTCTTCCTTAAATCAGATTAGGTGTAGATAGCCCAATCACTGATATTTAACCAAAAAGCTGTCAGGAAATATACCCAGATTATACAAGTCCAAAGAGGCACAACCAAGGTGAAGTATGTTGGCTTGCTAACACTGACTTGTAGCAACCAGAGTGGACTGGAGATCAGAAAAATCTCAAGGGAAAGACAGAAAGAGACAAAGATGTTAGAATTCCATCCAAGTGAGAGACGCTTAATAGCAAGTGGGAGCAGACTAGAACCTAAAGACAAGACTGGAGAGAAGGGGACAGAGTTCAGAAGAATCTGGAGATTCCTGGAGGACACTAAAACCCAAAGGATTTTTAGTCAGGATGAGGGAAACTCAGGCAGGGTTTTGTGTGCGCTTGTCAGTTTTCCCATGGAGCTGTATATATTTTGTGCTGCATCTAAGAAGAAAATGTGTGTGGTTCTAGAGCTCCTTTGCAATGTCTCTGTATTCTTTTCTTTAACTGAAATGCAAAGGAGGGAGAAACAGAAACCTAGAAGATCCTTAATTCCAGTGGAATTCTGAATAATCTAGAAGGAGCCCTTAGGGAGTCAGCAGTGATCTTGGGGTATGTCTCTACTTACTGTACATTCGGCATCACAGTTGATACTCAGGAGTTCAATTTTGCTTCATCCTTTTTTAAGTTTGTCAGTTTTATTTTAAAAAGTCAAAAATATGTTTTATTTCTGAAGGGGACTTTTGTAATGTTTTGGTTTACCAAAACAATTAGATGAACTCACAGCTAATTAATGATTATTTTTGGTTGACTTGAATTTGCATTTTCCTCTGGAAAAAATGTTTTGTATGAAAACATTTTCCCCAGATCCAGTGTCAGTGCCCTCTTCAGATAGAGGCAGGGTTATGTTTCTATGCTGAGGAATGGAGGCTGCCTCCCTTCTGCATGAGAAGTGGGAATAACATACACTTGCCTTGCCATCAAAAGCTCAGGAGACATCTCTGCAGGTGGAAAGGGATCACTGTAACTACAAACTACTCAAAAGGGGCAATGAACCTGCTATGTAGAAATATGTCTTCATGTGTTGGGTTTGGAATACAACAGTTCACTAACTCTAAATGTGTGACTTTTATGCTGCATAATGGTGCCAAGAAATTACTTGATGTAAAACTGGCACCCTCCCATTCACAGAAAGGTGAGAGAGTGTTTAGCAAAGGCTCATGCAAAACAAAAAAAAGTAAGTTTGTTGCCACAAAAGTCATTCAGTTCAATTTAGTTCTGGGTTTTTTGTTTTTGTTTTTTTTTTTGCCTTTTTGGGGTTACTTCTTCTTAGGTTTTTTTTTTTTTTTGCTTTTCATCCCTTATAGGCAAACCTTGTAAAGATCTAGGCAAAGATATAACTATCTCTCAGCTGTCCACGAGTCGTGCAGTTAACAAGCACTCAATTGCTGTTCTTCTGTCTGATGAGATGTACCAACCCCACACTAACCAGAGGGGTGGGAGCCAGGATGAGTGCAACAGGCCCCTCCCCCACAGTCCTACTGGGCATGCTCCAACTGCAGCCCCCATATAAAGGCCAAGGAGGCCAGTCAGTCAGGGCTCGCCGTCAGGGAAGAAGGAGCTCCTGCTGTAGTGTGGTAGCAATACATGCCAGAGGTAGGCTGCAGCTGCGGCCCCGGCCCCGGCCCCGGCCCCGGCCCCGGAAGTAGTAACTCAAGGGCTGTGTCTACACGTGCCCCAAACTTCGAAATGGCCATGCAAATGGCCATTTCGAAGTTTACTAATGAAGCGCTGAAATGCATATTCAGCGCTTCATTAGCATGCGGGCGGCAGCGGCGCTTCGAAATTGACGAGCCTTGCCGCCGCGCGGCGCGTCCAGACGGGGCTCCTTTTCGAAAGGACGCCACCTTCTTCGAAGTCCCCTTATTCCCATGAGCTCATGGGAATAAGGGGACTTTGAAGTAGGCGGGGCCCTTTCCAAAAGGAGCCCCGTCTGGACGCGCCGCGCGGCGGCAAGGCTCGTCAATTTCGAAGCGCCGCTGCCGCCCGCATGCTAATGAAGCGCTGAATATGCATTTCAGCGCTTCATTAGTAAACTTCGAAATGGCCATTTGCATGGCCATTTCGAAGTTTGGGGCACGTGTAGACACAGCCAGGCTACGTCTACACGTGCACCCAACTTCGAAATAGCTTATTTCGATGTTGCGACATCGAAATAGGCTATTTCGATGAATAACGTCTACACGTCCTCCAGGGCTGGCAACGTCGATGTTCAACTTCGACGTTGCTCAGCCCAACATCGAAATAGGCACAGCGAGGGAACGTCTACACGGCAAAGTAGCACACATCGAAATAAGGGAGCCAGGCACAGCTGCAGACAGGGTCACGGGGCGGACTCAACAGCAAGTCGCTCCCTTAAAGGGCCCCTCCCAGACACACTTTCATTAAACAGTGCAAGATACACAGAGCCAACAACTAGTTGCAGACCCTGTATATGCAGCACGGACCCCCAGCTGCAGCAGCAGCAGCCAGAAGCCCTGGGCTAAGGGCTGCTGCCCACGGTGACCACAGAGCCCCGCAAGGGCTGGAGAGAGAGTATCTCTCAACCCCCCAGCTGATGGCCGCCATGGAGGACCCCGCTATTTCGATGTTGCGGGACGCGGATCGTCTACACGTCCCTACTTCGATGTTGAACGTCGAAGTAGGGCGCTATTCCCATCCGCTCATGGGGTTAGCGACTTCGACGTCTCGCCGCCGAACGTCGATTTCAACTTCGAAATAGCGCCCAACACGTGTAGACGTGACGGGCGCTATTTCGAAGTTACTGCCGCTACTTCGAAGTAGCGTGCACGTGTAGACGCAGCCCCAAGGAGACACAGCCAGAGCTGGGATGGTGCATCATATCAGGAACAGAGCAGGAAGGAGCCCAGGACAAGCAAATGGGAAGTAACCCAGGAGCTCAGCATGTTGCAGTGGGGATCCCTGCTGTGCTGGTGGCTGGGGAGACATAGCCACCACTGGCAGGGCCCTGAGCTGCATCTTGGTGGAGACGGAGTGCCTGAGCTCCCCTACCCCACCCCTGTGATCCCCCCAAAGCCTGTGTACTCTGGGACTGGCTGAGGGGATATGGACTAGGCCACAGGGGCCTGAGAGCAGTGGGAAAGTCCTCTGAAGAATGTGGGGCTGGAGGTCCTTCCATAAATGGTGGAGAATGTGGTAATTGTTTAACTGATTCCCCCTCCCCACCTTCCTAGGGGGAAGACTACGGACCTGAGAAGAAGGCTTTAGAAAGGGAGGAGAAAAAGGAAAAAAAAAAGGGGGATGGATTTTTTTTTTGGAGTGTTCCCGACCTGCAGACTGAGAAGGCTGGTAGACAAGGTATGCTGCCATGATGGAACCCACCAAACTGTTTGAGTGGCTGTTGGACCACCAGCAGAAACAAGATGTCCAGCAACAACAGCTGCAGAACCAACCACTCCAGGCACTGGCGAGCCAGCAAACAGTTCCAGTTGACCAAACAGCAGTAAAAACAACAACAGCCACTGAAGGACCTCACCAGCCAGCGACAAGCCCAGCAAGTGTGTTTGGTAAGCAGAAGGCCTCTCTGTAGAAGGTGCCCCCACCCAACAACCCCAGACACTGATAAAGGGGAAGATAGCGGGAAACTGTCAGGATTACCACTGAGGCTCATAAAAATGGGACCCCACTATGAGCTTGAGGCATACCCAGTAACGTTTAAGTTGTTTCTGCTGCAGGGTGGCCTCCTCCACAACATTGGGCCAAGTAACTGTCTCCCTACCTGACAGGCCAGCCCAGCCTAGCCCAGTCCAGTTGGCTTACTGCAATATGGATCCCAAGAAGGTGAGGGACTATCCACAGGTGAAGGTGGTCATACTGGACCAAGCAGAGATATGTGCAAAGATGTACCACCAGTGGATGACATGGGAGCAGTACCCCACACGAGCAAGACCCTGAGCAGTGGCCCAGTGAGTCAGGAACCAGTGCTGGTGGTAGCTGGAGCCAGACTGGAGGACAGCTACCCATGTAGCTGGAGTGGTGGCCCTGGAACAGTTTGTACAAATCTGACCCCACAGGGGGAAGGGGTGGGTGCAATGACACCAGTCTGAGATCCTGGCCCATGCAATCTCCCTAATGTAGGACTATATGGCAGTGGAGGTGGCCCCAATGGCTGAACCACAATCCCCACACAACCCAGGACTGCCAGGAATAGGGCTGGACTCAGCATCCTGTGGTGCTGCAAAAAGGGGGTCCACATCTCCCACAGTAACAGTGTGGTGCCTTGATAATGCCCCAGCCAGGAAGCCCGTGTACAGGAGGGGGCTAGGCCAGCCCAGAAGAGGCAAACCCCACCCCTCCCCTGAGATTCAATACTAGCCAGTCCAAGCTGAGGTAATTGTTACGAGTGTGGGCAAGAGGGGCATTTCAAGCAGAATGCCCATTCATGGACTGCAGTTATGGGCGGATGCGGGTGGCAGGGTCCTGAAGCCAAAATAAGGTCCGGTCCAAGACAGTAGTTCCACTCAGGGAGAATGGGGTTGAGACTGGGGCCCTAGTAGACTCAGGGTGTAGCCAAACCTTAATCAGGGAGGGACTGACTGCTGGGACAGCCTGGAAGGGCATGAGGGTGCAGTTACAGTGCACCCAGGGGGTTGTGAGGGTGTACTCCATATCTAAGGTTGTGTTGACAGTAGGTGCCCACAAGGACCGCTGTACTGTGGTGGTGTTCTGCATCTGGCATACCCATTGGTGTTAGGCTGGGACTGCCCACACTTTATAAGCCTCTTGCAAAGCAAACACCTAGGAATCTGCTGAAAGAAGGAGACCCACCCCAGAGAGACAGCAGCCAGTGGAAGTCCCAGGGCAAGGAACCTCTGGGGCTTCTGGCAGGGGAGCACCACAGACCCCAGAGGCGGTACCGCCCATTGACCTCCAGCAGATGGTCTTTGATCTAGAAGGGGATTTCTTGGAGGAGCAAAGGATTGACATGTCCTTAGCCAGGCCTGGGAGTAGGCCAGGGAGCCCCATCTGGAAGGGGTCCTCATCACAACACAGGGCTTAGGTGCCCCCATTTGAGACCTGGAATGACCAGTTATATCAGTTGGTGCAGGATTCTCAAACCAAGGAGAAGATTTCAGTTGCTGGTGCCCCAGTGATTCCAGCAGGCATTACTCCAGCTAGCCCACACTGTGTTGTGAGCCGGGCACCTGGAAAATGAAAAGATGCTATACAGGATGTCCCAGAGAGTCTTCTGGCTGGGAATTCATCAAGACGTCACTAACTATTCTTCATGATGCCCCATGTGCCAGAAGACCAGCCCAGCTGGAGTCCCACAGGTACCATTGGTACCGCTACCAGTGGTGGGGATGCCATTTGAAAGCATTGGTGGGCCCATTTGAGCAGAGCATGAGTGGGAACAAATATATTTTGGTTATAGTGGACTATGCCACCTGCTACCTGGAGGTGATGGTGGTTGTCCATCCTTTTCTGCCATGAGAGAGGTTCCCCAGGCCTCCACAGGTCCCCCCCTTTGAACTGTTGTATGGGTGCTTCACACAGGGGATCCTGGAGCTAGCAAAGGAGATGTGGGAAGAACAGGAGAGCCATGCCCAGGGGTCTATCCACTATGTGCTACAGCTGAAGAAGTGGCTAAAGGAGATGACCTGGTTGGCCCATGACAACCTTCAGGAGGCACAGGAGGTCCAGATCCAAATCTATAACTGTGGAGAGAAGATGAGGACTTTTGAACCTGGAGACTGGGTGCTACTTTTATTACCCTCCCATGAGTCCAAGCTGCCAGCAAAATGGGAAGGCCTGTTTGAAGTGACCTGCAAAGTGGGGTCCATAGACTGTGAAGTGCAGATGCCAGGGTGGCATAAAAAGACCCACTTCTACCATGTGAACCTCCTAAAAGCACGGACGGACCAGGAGGCCATGATGATTGCCCCTTGCCTCCCAGAACCAGAACTTGGGCCACAGGCCAAGGAGACACAGGAACCTCAGTTGGTGAGCTTCAGAACAGACTTGGGGTAGGAACAGCAGAAACACCTGCATGAATTGATTTCCTAATTTCCACAAATCTTGTTGGATAATCCAGGGAGGATTAGATTAACCAGCCACCACATCTCTACCACCCTTGGCCAAAAGCTGAGAGACAACCATTGCCCCTTACCAGGAAGTTGTGGTACACCATTAGGGAGGAGCTGGGTAAGATGCTGGCACTGGAGGTAGTTGAGGAGTCAAGAACTTAGTGGCGCATTCCCATTGTATTAGTTCCCAAACAAGATGGGACAATGAGATTCCGTGTCAATTATTGGAAAGTGAAAACCATCTTGAGGTTTGACGCATACCCATGCCTGGGATGGATGAAATGTTAGGGTGGTTGGGGCACACTGAGTTCATCTTGACACTAGATCTCACGAAGGGATTCTGGCAGATCCCTTTGACCCCCCTTGGCAAAGGAAAAGGCAGCATTCCTGACTCCATTTGGACTTTACTGACTCACAATGACTCCCTTTGGACTTCCTGGTGCAGGGGCCACATTTCAGTGCCTTATGAACCAAGTGCTGGGCCTGCCTGAGGGTAATGCTGCACTCTATCAATGACATCATGTGTACATTGTGAGTTGGGAAGAACACCTGTGCCGTCTGAAGAAGGTGTTCTGGGTATTGGGGAGGCTGGCTTGATAGCAAACCCCACCAAGTGCCACCTGGGCCAATAAGAGGGGACATAACTGGGATACACAGTAGGAAAAGGGTTGGTACAGCCAGTGGTTGATAAAGTTCTGGCCCTCTGGGGCTACTCCTTTCCCACCATTAAGCACCAGGTGTGCCAGTTCCTGGGACTGATGTGGTATGATCACAGGTTTATCCCTAACTTTTTCCACCATATCTGCCCTGCTGACTGACCTGATGAGAAACCAGCAGCCCCAAAAATTGGAGTGGTCCAGTCAATGTTAGTTGGCATTTAGGACTCTGTGGGACCGACTGATCCACAAGCCCATCCTTGCCCAGGCTGACTTCAAAAGGCCATTTGCACTGTAGACTGATGCCTCAGAGGTGGATTTGGGAGGTTGTGTTGTCACAGTAGGTAGATGGAGAGGAGGACTCGATCCTCTACCTCAGCTGTAAACTGTTCCCACAGGAAAACGTACTCCATAATAGAACAGGGAGCGTTGGTGGTGAAATGCGCAACTGAGGCCCTTCGCTATTACTTGTGGGGAAACACTTCATGCTGGTCATGGGCCATGACCCACTCAAATGTCTGCAAACAAACAAGGACTCGAACACACAGATTATGCAGTATTTGTCCCTGCAGCCATATTCGCTTCAAGTGGTACACTGACCAGGGAAAGAGTGTGTAAATGCTGACTTCTTTTCCTGCCTCAATCCTGATGAGATGGAGGAGGAGCAGCCTGGGGTATGTCTTTTAATTGAGAGGGCACCGGGATTGCAGGGTAGAAAAGAACCCTCCCCCATGGCCCTATTGGGCATACTCCAACTGCAGCCTCAGTATAAAAGCCAGGGAGGCCAGTCGGTTGAGGCTGGCCACCAGGGCAGAAGGAGCTCCTGCTGCAGCTTGGGAGCAACATCTGCCAGAGGTGGGGCTGCCACTACCCCAGCAGCAGCTGCAGCAACGGCACAAGCACCACCACCACCACCACCCAAGGAGAGGCAGCAAAAGCACATGGAGACACAAAGGATAGGAAGGAGCCCAGGGCAGGGAACTGAAAAGTAAACCAGGAGCTCAGCATTTTGGGATCCCTGCTGAGCTGCTGGTTAGGGAGACATAGCCACCACTGCCAGGGCCCTGGGCTAGATCTTGGGGAACAGGGAGGGCCTGAGATCCCCTGCCCCTACCCCGTGATCCCAAAAAGGGAGAGTGCTGCTGGGCCTGCATATGCTGACTAGGCCATGGAAGCCTAACTAAGCCATTGGGTCTGTGTATACTGAGTAGGCTGCTGGGCCTTACTGGGGGGGTATGGACAAGGCCACGGGGAGCTGAAGGCAGCGGGAGAGTCTTCTAAAGAAGCTCAGGGCTGGAGGCCCCTGCCACACTCTGAGGCTGTGTCTACACCAGCCCCCAGCTTTGAAGGGGGTGTGGTAATTAGAGTGTTGGGAGATTACTAATGAAGTGCTGTGGTGCATATGCAGCACTTCATTAGGCTAAATCTCCCCCACATCAACTTGGAAGTGCGAAACTTCAAAGTTCTGGCTCGTGTGTAGCTGTGGGGACTTCAAAGTGCCCGTACTCTTTGAAGTCCCTTTACTCCTCAAAACTGAGCTACCAGAGATGCTGCTGCCCTATACATATATGTAGGTGGCTACCTCGGCTACATTGCTTTTCCTATGTATTAGTTTGATCAGTGCTGTCATGGTTATATACGGGGGCCTCACAGACTTGCCAGCACTGAAGCAAAGTTGGGAGCCAGGCTCCATGCTTCCAGAAGGGACAGTGCTTTGGGCAGAAGGGGCAGGGCTAGGGCAGCCAGGCTTCAGCACCAGGCTTCAGACCCCACCAACTACCCCACCCCTGAGCAGCCCTCAAAGCCCCTTAGAACCTGCACCTCCATGGTCCAGTGATGATTTAAAGAGCCCAGAGCTTACCTGTCACTTCTGACAATGCGGTAGTGGTGGCCAGGAGCACCATGAACTTTTGAATCACTGGGACTGAGGCAAGTGGCTCTTCCCTCCCGACTCTTAGTCAGCAGGCCTGGTTATATATACCAGAAATTACACCTCAAGCTCCTGTAGTTGTATGCAAAGTATAAAACAAGATAACATTTACCTGCTTCACAGGGGTGACCTAACGCTCAACTTGATGTTTGTAAAGCACTTTGAAACTTCAGAGGAAAAGCATTACAGTAATGTGAATTGTTATTACTAAGATTGTGGATGTAATACTATAAACATACTTATTGCACAATCTGTGAACATTGAACAAAACCAAATCTGTTTTGTTCTCTTGTGGATGTTAAATTTCTTTATTGAAATGGATAACTTTTGGCTCACATTCAGCATGTTATGTCTCAGAATGCGAGTAACATTCGTTATTAAGTACTAATGACAATTAATATAATTGGTAATTTAAAAGCTGAAAATATCTGAAAAGTATTAATATTTTACTTACACCAAATATTAACAATATTCGGATGCAACCAAGGAATTAAACATTGTGCCATGCATTAACAGCAACCAAAATTCTCCCACTTCCTAACTGTAACTGTTCTTCAAGGCTGAGTTGTCAGTAATAAGAACCAGAATCAATGTCTAAGGGTTTCTGGTAACCAGAGCCATACTGTCCATAGGATGGTTCAGGGTGGCCACATCGGTTCTCACACTTTAGGGGCCTTGCAAGCGCCTGTCCCAACTGCCCCATGGAGAGGCCAATCTCCATGTTGATGTTAGTCCATGGGGGACCAGGGCAGCCTGAGAGATTGCATGAAGGGCTTGGTGTGGGGCAGCAGCAGGACCTGGGGGAATGGACTGGGCTGAGACCAGGTGGTTCTGCTTCCCATTGCCACTATAGAGTGAAGCACAGTGGGTTGGGAGATGGCTGGCAGAGTGGAGCAGGCTGCTGGGCTCCTTCCAGTTCCTGTGCAGGGTGAGTGCAGAGGTTTGATCTCTGCTGGCATCCTGCACCAGGCCCTCAGTAATCTGCTGTGTCACATAGCTCAGGGCAGTGTGCATCAGGGAAGCGGATGCAATAGGCAAGGGAGAAGTTGGAGCAGGGCAAGAAGAAGCCGGGCAGTGGTGAGAGAGTGGGGTGAAGGGGTCCTGGTATGGGCAGGGAGGATAGCCCCAGCCCCCACCCCTGCCCCTCAGGGATGGTCCTGCTCATAACAATACATAACAGAACTAAGTTGGGACCCCACCCAGGGGTACAAAACTTCCCTCCTCCAAAGCACTGAGTCTGCAAAGAAAAGGTAATAAAAAGAGGAAAAGAACCCAGCACGACTTAGGGTAAGTGTCACAACCATGACTCAAAAGCATAAGTCCATGAGTAAACACCCACCCCAGTGTAGATTGGGCAGTGTCCTTTGCCTCAGTTTCTGCCCTTCCACTGTGAAAATCCAAACTAACAAATCTCCCTTTAACATTCCACTGGATTTTCTAACCACAGCAACTCATTCTCAGTAGCTGTGCTTGGTTAGTGAAGATCCAGAGCTGAAAGGTACATGTATATGGGCTCATTCTGACCCTCGGGTGAGGGGGAAAGCATTGAGTAACACCTCACCTGCTGTGCTACAACTATTCACAGTAAATACCATTCACTTTCCCGCCTTTGCTGGCTCTTGCTTTCCCTTGCAGTGAGTCATGTTCTGAAGTTCCATCACTTAAAGTAGCACTTGGTGATCTCAGGAATAAGTGCGGAATCTCCCTGTTAGCATGGTCTCTGTCTTTGCAACATGGTCTATTATCAGATCTAAGGCTCACCATATGGTTATCACAGATTTCAACTCTGTTGATCACTGAAAAAAACAAGGACTCTCCATGGAATCTAATCATCTCTATCTTTGACCAGCAGAGAGGGGAGGATCAAATGATATCTGGGATTCTTTAAGCAGAGATCTTCCCCACCTCTATCTCCTTCACTGGAACTTGGCATCTTCATCTCCTGCTTAGCATATAAGGAACATTTTTGCATGACCTCCTTAGTTTGTCAAGATAAGTATAGTTGTTCTTCCCTTTGCTCATGCGAAAAAGATAACATTTAATTTCCCCTTCTCTTGATAGTAACTCGATGTATTGTGTAACCCAACATCAGTAAAAAGCTCCATCATGCAATCAACCCAGACAGAGGAGGCATGTCTATGCATATCCAATTCATTTGTGAGTCTTTCCTCCAAGGTAATTACTAGATGTCAGGGTAGAGTTCATTCAGACCCTACTTACATAATGTTGCAATACTTTAAAACCATAACAAACTTCTTTTTGAAGTGGACTATTAATTAGCTGAGGAGCTAACTCAATGGATTGAAGGCTTTTACTCAACGTCCCAAATGTTAACCCGTGCATTTTAAAGTATGGTTGACTTTAAAACATGCTAATGTACTGAGTAATACCTGAGAGGCAAAGGGGCACTTCTAAATAAGACAAACACAGGAGGTTGGATTGGACAATGAGAGGTTCATTTTACAATGATGTGGTTCACTTGCTGTGTATGGAACACAAGAACCTTACCTTGATTAGTGGCTTCAATAATGGGAAAGAAGTACATAGAGCAAGATGTCTAATAGGATGCTTTCCTATCTAGTTTTGAAAAAGGATGAGGTGTTGCCTTATATAGTAAAAATGCATACACCAAGAATGAGGTTGTAGTGGACATAGGAGACAGACTTATTGAAAGTCTCTGGGTAAGGATAAAAATGGTAAAAAACCCAGGGTAATGTCAGGACAGTGTTGACTGGTATACTTGGCTAAAGGAAAATCATTCTAAAGGAATGTCACCTTACACACATCTATTGTTAGGGTTTATTCTTGGCCTCCAAAAATGAAACAGACTAAAGTGTGGGTGGAAAAAAAAACAAAGTATTTGTTAAGCCATTAACAATTCCAAACCAAGGTAAAACTCAAAGGTATACAAGGTAATTGAAAATATAGGTATAGCAAGGAGCATTATTCTTTGCAAGCAGAGCGCTTGGAGGCCATTCAAAAGAGACTCCAATGCTGTTCAGTGCTATTAGCAGAGTGCTCACAGCAGCCACAGCTAGCAGCATATTGTTCTACTGAGGGTGCATATCCACGCATCTCAGTGCACATAACATTTATTCTGTGCATGGATGTGCAGGTTCCTTCTAGCTTTATTATTCTAAATCTGCTCTAATATTTGTTGGGTGCAATAGTCAACAGGGAGGGCAGTGTTATTAAATCCCATGTGCGACGTCAAAAAGGAAGTAAATTCTTAGCTATGTAGAATGGCCTCAAGTTCAGATAAGTGGAATGTAGCTTCTCCTGAATTAGGCAGAAAAAATTACATGTTGATTTCCCTGCTAGAACTGCTGCAGGGTGACTATGAGGGTCTGGGCTCAATTGTGAGATCCTCTAATGTGTGTGTACAAACATGAGTCTAATTCCAGATTACAGAACTCATGTTTTAGTTGTCTGTTTTAGAATCTGGCCGCCCCCTGGCGGACACAGAAGGAACGTCTTATCAAGGCTTAGATTAAGTGTTAAATGTGGGTGCTCGGCTCATTTACTAGGTAAACCCAAAGGCAGGCTTCTTGAGGCGAGGTTGGGCTTCTGCTTTGGGCTTCTGCTGTGTTAATTTGAGATTGTTTTCCTCTGAGCTCTCCATCTTCAGTCAGTATATCTTATTAAGCAGAGCCCTAAATTGGAAGAAATGCAACAACACATATATTGCTACTACAGGAAACAATGGAGTACAAATTTAATTTAAAATGCTTGTTCTGGTCCATTTGAGTCATTGGTTGTCTGCAATACTTTATGACTTGCCAGTAAGAGCTGCTAGAAGACTTCCTAAGAGGAGTTTCAGACTTATTCTGCAGAGGTGAAGTTAATAATAAGGCCATAAAATGGCTTGAAAATTCAAAGAGTTTCATATTTTATTTGAGACATGCAGAAGCTTAGTTCTCATGACAGTTAAAATGAGATAGTTTAATGCAGCAAAGAATAACCAAACACCATGACACCTGCTTTATTAGCTTTAAAATATAAATTAATCAATTGTAAAATTAGGAACATATTATCAGGCATATGAGGAATTGCAGAAATCTACCAAAGTTCCAAATATGAATTTAAAACCATTCACACTGGTATGTTCCTAGCCTCACTAAATCAGAGAAAATGAGTTTTATGAACAATCCAGCAGATGGGAAAATGTTCACCTACCACGAAATGTTGATCAGATTTATTTGAAAAGCAAGCTGTAGCCATATGCATATGAGAGAAAGTAAAATTGATTTTCAGATATTCAATGAGTGCTGTCAAGCTTGGAGCTGTAGGAATTTAATGCTGTACTATTATTTCTACAGTAGACTTCCTTGATGCAACTAACCTGTTTGGCAGCTAGAATGATTAATATTGATTCAGTTTCACAAGCAATTAAATTGAAAAAAATAAATAAACTTTTTATTGGGGTTTCCCTAGGCAGAAGTACACATTTAGATGATATTTTTTTTCTCTATGCAACCTAATATTGTAGCATCTAGAATCTTTAAGAATAGAAAGATTGTATCTATATCACCAAATCTCCTACCCTGGAATTTCTCATTCATCTATCATCTCGGGTAAACCTTATGTTTGTTTCACCGCATTGTCTCCAAGTTGCCTGCTGCTGTAAGAATGAAAACCATAAATAACAGCATTTAGTTAGTAAAATGCTTGGTTTGTTGTGTTAACTTCTTGAGTGATTTTTCTGTTGCCTCATCTTTCTACATGTGAAGAGCTGCAAGGTTATAGGTCTTTGCAATTTTGCAGGGGAAAGATTAATAAATTTTGGCCAAGATTGTCAAAAGTCACTGGTGATATGTCATATCTCAAATGCTGGAGGATCAAAAGAGACCTTATTATCAGAGATTAGGAGCTCAGCATTTCCTGACAATTAGGTCACTTTAAAATGCCTTAAGTTGAGTACCAAAAATTAAAGTACCTCTAATCACCATTCATTGCTGAAAATCTTGACCTTAATAAAAAACAGAGTCTTTGTCAGAATATAGTGGTGAAAAGTGGAAGAAGCCACTTTCTGATCCCTGGTGGGCACAGCCAGTCTGGGCCTGCCCCTCCTTCTAGGACCTAAGGAATGGGACAGGAAGTATAAAATACAAGACCGTTAGCTGGTTGAGTCAGAGCGATAGAAGGAAGCAGACATCTCCAGTCCACTTCAGAACATGGCGGGTGAACCTGTGTGTTGCCACAGCCTACCCCTGGAGGAGACTGGACCAAGAGAAGAGATGCTGAGATTGTCATTTACTGTGTGCTCCAAGGTGACAGAGAACCCCTGTACGACAGAGTCTTTCACCCAGACTATGGTAGCAAGTAGCTCAGGAAAGCTACACATTGGCCTGGTTTTGCTATTAGAACCAGTGTCAGTATAGTGTGGTGGGATCGCACTGATGTACTGGAAGACCCTTCCGCCATTGTTAGGACCCTGGACTTAGACTGAATGAAGAAGGGTGTGACTGGATTGCCCCATCATTTGCTGCATTCCTCACATTAGGTTTAGAGGCATGAATTTACTGTCTAGCTGAGCCAAGTTATCAGACAGTTGACCATCTCTTGAGGTCATAAAACTCTGAGCACCTAGACTATTTGGTGTTCTGTCATGCCCGAGGACCTGAGTCCTCAGCCTATTTGCTCTGCCCTGCCAGAGAATCTCAGCTCCTATCTTGCTTGTAGATCTGCACTACCTGTGGGTCCTGAGGAATCAAAACTGTGGTATTGCTCCGTACTGTCCACCAGTAGGATCTCAGCCCTTTGAGCACAATTTTCTAGTTTCCTGATAGTGGGTGGTACCCCAGTCACATACAGAGGCAGAGTGGCCTCCCAGTGAACCCATGTGGGGAAGGACAACTGTGAACCTGCTTCACAGGAGATGTTTAATTCACCTCTTCATAGGCTTGGGACCTTTTATGTCTTCCAATAAGAATAGACAGTTTGTCTTTTCAAAGTCACTAACCTTATTTTCAAAATTCTGGGATCTTAATGAATCTCCATCTAGTTTTGTCTTGTAGTAAACCAGTTGCCCACATAGTGTTTGATCATTTGCAGTTGGCAGGAACTTTGTGACTTTTTGGGGGTCATCCTCATCACCTTTTTCACCTCAGCTGTTTCTACACAAGAATGTAATTTTGAAAACACAGGCCATCTTTTGAAAGAACACAGGGAGCGTCTACACCTACAAAGTGTCCTTTTCAAAAGTAAATTGGAGGAATGCGGTTAAGACCTTGAAATTCAGATCCTGATCTCATATTAGAAAAAGCTCCCCTCTTTCAAAATTGTGTTTTGAAAGAAGGCACATGTAGATGCACCATGTTCCACTCTTTCGAAAGAGGAGTTCACCATGGTGCCAGCCAGCTCAAGGGTGGAGAAGCCCTGGCCTCTTCAAGCTACATGGACCCAAAAACCATGTGAAAGGAAGCTTAGAGCATGCTAGCAGCAAAGGCACAACTTGTTCTTAGCACACCCTCACTGCTGCCCCCAGAACATCACTGCACAGCAATGACCAACAGCTGCCCACCACAGGAGCCCCAGGCCTGCTCCCCTGCAGAGCCCTCACAGGGCTCCCGGGAGGTGCAGGCCAAGAGGGAAAAAAAGGGCCCCCTCCTGGACAGAGCCTGAGCTCCAAGACCTCCTTGGACTGTGGAAGAAGGTGGTCCTCTCGGAGATGGGCGTGAAGTGTCGCCACACTGGGGTCTTTGCCTACCTCATCCATGGACTCAGCTCACAAGGATACCTTGAGTGCACTCCAGACCAAGTCTGGAGCAAAGTAAAAGAGCTCCAGCAGAGCTATGCCTGGGTTCAGGATGAGTCTGGGTGCTCAAGAGAAGGTCACTCTGCCTGCTCCTACTACCAGTAGCTATGTTCCATCCTCAGGCCCCAGGACAGCTCCCCACCACCTGTTGTCCTGGACATGTTGAACGAGCCTGAGGAAGAAACCCAGGAGAAGCTGATACCAGGCAGCCAGACTCAAGGGCTGGACATCACCCTGGAGTAGTTGAGTGAGGAGGGGAACCTCATGATTGATGTGCCCTCCTGGTTGTCCAGCTGGGTGTCCAGAAGCCAGGTATGGTCAAGGGACCCTCTGGTAAGTCCATGGTGGGGCACACACCCCAGCTAGTGGAGTTTGGGTGACACAGCTGCCAGCGGGCCATGCATAAGCCTAGTGGACTAGGCCCAGATACATCTTGGCCAGCCATGGACTGCAGAATGCCACAACACCTTCTGGTGACAGCTAGCACTTGAACCTGAGGACCGCTACATGCGCAATGTAAACAGTGAGAGGTACATGGGACAGGACCACACCTGGGGATATCCCATGGATGCCATGCTTGTGTTGTCCTTGGGGATTTAGGTGTTGTCCCCGGGGGCATGGCCATGAGGTTCCTGATCAGGGACTGTAATGTTATCCTTCTCTCCTTTCAGCTGCATGATTTGAGAGCCGGCGGAGTCCTGTGCCCTCTGTAGTCCAGTAGAGCCCCCCAGAGGTGGCGGAGAGAGGCCAGGCACCTCCATCAGCACCACCACTGGGTACTGCATTGAGAACACTATGGATGGAAGACTTTTTTCATAGTATGTACTGCACATGACTAGAGAGATGAAGATTGCACTTCTGATAAAAAAGTCTGAGGCTATGTCTACACATGCCCCAAACTTCAAAATGGCCATGCAAATGGCCATTTCAAAGTTTACTAATGAAGCGCTGAAATGCATATTCAGCGCTTCATTCTCATGCGGGCAGCAGCGGCGCTTCGAAGTTGACGCTCCTTGCCGCCACGCAGCACGTCCCGACGGGGCTCCTTTTCGAAAGGACGCTGCCTACTTCGAAGTCCCCTTATTCCCATCAGCTCATAGGAGCTGAATATGCATTTCAGCGCTTCATTAGTAAACTTCGAAATGGCCATTTGCGTGTAGACACGGCCTCAGAGGGATAGTCTTTAAAGTCTCTATCTTCAAAAACAATTAGGACTCCTGCGGCAGCGTAAAGACTAACAGGTTTATTTGGGCACAAGTCTTCATGAGTAAAACAAACTTTGTCAGATGAAAACAATGAGGAAAGTAACACAATACCCTTGGTTATCACCTACCCCAACCAGCTAAATCCCCTCCAGCACATCACTGACAATCTACAAACTATGAAAAAAAGGGAAGAAGGGTTCT
Organism: Carettochelys insculpta; assembly: GCF_033958435.1. Classification (NCBI taxonomy): domain Eukaryota; kingdom Metazoa; phylum Chordata; order Testudines; family Carettochelyidae; genus Carettochelys; species Carettochelys insculpta. The sequence continues at coordinate 135,742,312 of NC_134138.1, read as the reverse complement.
TTTGAAGACGGGGTTTACTTTAGAAAGAGACATGTCTACACTGCTTTTCTTCTTTCGAAGGAAACTCTTTTGAAAGAAGGATATGCAAATGAGGCTCCAGATAAGTGAATCTTCACTGTATTTGCATTTTTAATTTCTCTCATTTGCATGCCTCTTTCTAAAGAGGAATGCAAGTGTAGACACAGCCACGGTCTTACAGTTCCACAGGACTCCTCATTGATGAAAAGACATTAACCTGGAAATTTGCAGCAGGCAGTTGAGTGATGCTCATGTATTCTCCATGTCTGATTCTAGTACTGAGTGGCATGAAAATCTTTTAGAAAAGGATACAAAAATGGAGAAAGGAACAACAGAGGTTAGGAGAAGAGACAAGAAGAAGGAAGATCGTACCACCAATAGTAAGGGATACTAGTGCTAAAATGACTGTATCAATCCAATGAGGAATATGGGTGAAGCCTAGATGAAACCACTATGATGTTTTTGCACCAAAGCAAGGAGTCTGTGTTTAAAATTAAGTGGAGGAACAAGAATGACTGGTGCAAGGAATGAAACCAGGTAACACACAAATAATGGAAACATAGTGAAAGAGTAGTCATGAATAGGATACAGATATAGATGGGGATGTTCAAGAAGAACAGAAATAAAGATAAAGTTGGTGGAATACCATTAATGATGATGTTCACTGTAAAAAAAATTAAAAGCTTTGGAATGAATAGAACAGAATGTTTGAGTCCGAATGTGGGTAAGAAAAGTAACAGCAGCCTCACTGGGATAGTGCTTGAAGTCTGGTATAGAATTCATGAACCAAGCTGGATATGACAAATTCCCTTTTTAAATGTTATTCAGAACTGTGTGATCCTGGGAGATTTTAATTTCCCAGATATAGCCAAGAACATGAGTGCCACTAATAATGGTTGGGCCCAGATATTCCTGAATGTGATAGTTGACAAATTTCTTGTTCAAATAGCCACCAAACAAAGAAGAAAATACTCCCTTTTAGTTTCATTAGTGGAAAATTGTGAGGACTTCATAAAAATCTTGTTTTGGATGTCAACCTTTGTTCCAGGGATCATTAATTAATCCCATTTAAACTACATACAACAGAAGACAAAAATAAGTCTGCAAGTAGGGTTCTTGAATTTAAAACTGAAAGGGAATTATTTGGTGGGTTTGGCTGAAGAACTCAAGGATCTTAACTGATATTTCAGTGAAAAAGCTTGGGATTACTGTATGTCAAATTTGCAGAAACCATCTGATGCTTGCATATGGAGATATACATATCTCATAGATTTGGAAGGGTCCTTGACAGGTCATAAAGTCCAGACCCCTGCCCTTCCAGTAAGGCCAACCACCATCCCTGACAGAATTTTTATCTATTTGCCCCAGAACCCTAAATGGCCTCCTCAAGTATTCAGCTTACAAGCCTGGGTTTATAAGGCTAATACTCAGACCACCTGCACCTTCCCACTAGCAATGGGGGAGAGAAAGGAACTTGCAGAGAATGTGAGCAAACCAAGCTGGTGAACAAGCATATCAAAAAGATATTATGCAAAGGGGAAATGTTGCAAGGAATGGAAGTGATAGACCAGCAAGGAAAGCACTCTCCCAGAGGTCAGAAAGTAAAGGGAAAATGTGAGATATGACAAAACCAAAACAGAATTTTACCTTGCAAAGGAAATTAAAAACAATAGTGAAAGGTTCTTTAGCCATATACATAAAAGGACACCAAGAAAAGAAGTAGGGCTGTTGGGTAGGTTGGAAATTAAAGATAATCTACGTATGGCTCACAACTGACTGATTACTTATGACTTTTGGAAAAAAAGTGATGGAAGGTATAGAAATTGTCACATATGAATTGTAAGCCAAATTTAAGCAACTTAATGAGACCAAATTGGGAGGCCCAGATTACTACCACATATGAATATTTAAGAAACTGGGACACGGAAATGTCCGACCAACACCTAGGATTTTTAATGAATGTGGTGTCATACTCAAGGAGCAGATATTAGCAAATGTATTATCTATATTTATATTTAAATAAAGGGAGGAAAGTGATCTAGGATATTGCAGGCCTGTCAGATTGACCACAGTTGTAGGCAAGATCTTAGAACGAGTTTTGAAACAGTTTTTAAGGAATTTTTTGCTCTTTTAGTCAGACACCAGATTTGAAGCAGTGATCAGATTCATCAGCCTTAATGAGAAGAAGTTTAGTGTAACTTGTGTTAAAAGAAATCTAACTATTGAAAGTTTCTTCCTCCCATGGGGAAAAAAACCCTTCTTGAACCATCCTGAAAAGAGTATTCTTCAATGTTTTTCAGTATGGACAAGAAGCTTCTTGCCCACTTTCCTCATACTGGGGAAAGTAGGTCCTCCCTATCACACCACAAGTGCCTGTGCTACATTGTACACTTCCACTGAGTAATGCCATGCTACTCTTGGAACTTGTCTTTTTCTGCAGCTAGCACTTCGGGGCTCACTCCACACTTTGGGAAACCCAAGAGTGAAGGCTAGAAGCAATTGAGAATTTTATGATGGCAAACAGTCTAAGCATAATAGTGTCTCTGATGATTTTGTGTAGGAGGAATTCTAAGAAAGATTGAATGCTTGTCCTTTCTCTCTAAAATTACTCAGCTGATGTATGGCTATGCTATCATTTTACAAATTTGAACTGATATACAGCCTGCCATCTTACTGGTTTGCTACAGTCAGTCTGTAGCGCTTCTGCTGATGCTCAGATCTTTCCCAAAGAGTCACAGTGAAAGCAGGCCAGAGTCTCCAGAGCTATTCAGGACCTTATGTGCATCAGAGACACTCAAGAGAGTTATTTAATTAATCTCTCTTCTTCAGGGGAAAGCAATTCCACCATATGGGAAGGATGCTACTGAAAAGCTAGGACAGGTTCAAGCTATATTAACTTCACTGCAAATTCCCAATAGGTGTAGGAGAGACAATACATTTTTCCCTAAGCAGTTTCCCTTTTTTTTTTTTTTGGATAGCGTTCTTCCAGATTTCCTAAATGTATGGTAAGAAGATGAGAGCCATTCTTTCTACATGGTCAGGGATGGAAGGAAACAACAGTAGCTATCCTACACCAGTCCTGCCATTTCTTGTGATGATTAGTGAGTTATTGAGAGAAGCTTGAAAAGGTGACTGAATTGTACCTGAAAGGGAAAGAAAAATGAAGGCAAATAAGATCCCAGCTTCTTAATATTTAATTACAAAGTCATGATTTTGGGGGACCTGATTCACAATTTGTGAATGGTTAGGGTTGGCAATACTGCTAGCAGTTCATTTCTCCATAAGCAAAGGATGAATTCTATGCGTCAGACGGATATGAAGGAGGAGGAAGACTTCTCTCTGTAGATCACAACAGATGACTGAGGTCACTGTTAATTTACAAAACCACCAGTGTGTGTATTTATGTGTACTGAAATTATAAACCCTTCTGAAAGAGGGAAGTTCAGAAAAAAGTTTGGAAGGATCATTGGACTGAACAACCTCTAAAATTAAACCTTCGCTTCCAGCATGAGTGACTGCTACATGCCTTGCCTCTTTGAGTCCTGTTGTTTTTGTCCTGTAACTTCACAGAATGCTTAACTATGAGTTTTTGACTGTGGCATCTTTGCCTCCTCTCATTCTTTTGATTTACGTCAGCACTGCTTCAAACTACTGGGGGTTATAATATAGAAAGATAATTTGTTAAGAAGAGAAGGGATTAGAATACAACATTTCAGAAAGCTTTACATTTAGATCATTATTGTTTAAAAATGCAGTAAATGCACTAATTTTCCACCTAGTAGGGAGCCCTTCCTAAGACAGATAGTGAAATCATCGTTGCATCATTGCATTGGTGCTGGAACTAGGGGACTGGTCATACTGTTTCAGTCCTTGCCTTGAAGTGGTTTCCATCGTATACAGAGTTTACAGTTGGGTTCAGTGATGCTAATCAGTTAAACACTACCTTGCAGCATTGCAGTCATTCCATGCCATTAAGGGTTATAAAACAACCTTTTTCTGCGTTGGTTTGTTTGTCTTTTCTTAATTTAATTTTTCTCTTTAAGAATGCATGTAGGTAACACTTTGGTCATATTGCTAGAAACTGAAGAGATACTGAGTCACTCTTTATTTTTGTAAGGTCTAACCTCCTGAGAAAGTGTTTCCATCAGGTACCATGTCTACCTTATTCATTAGCTGTGCACCTGAGCTGCTGCTGGCATTCCTAGCTTGATAATAAAACATCTTAAGTCATCAAAGCCTCACATTTACCTTCTTGTGTGAGTCTGTGTATCTAAACAAAGCAGAGATTAGTAGCTGCAGCACCATTTTTTATCCAGAGGAGGAAAAATAGGTTGACCACAAAGCACATGTATATCTACCTTCAAAGATTACGATATGCTTTGCCCTAGTAAGAGATCACCGTTTTAGACTTCTGAATAGGTCCCCACTGAAAGACTTATTAGACATTAGCCTGACTTTGCCATTTGCTCTAATTTAGATTTATGAGTATGTCTGCTTAACGAATGAATCCTTCTCATCAGACATAGAAGTATTAGTTTCCTTTTTTGTCAATAAAATGTTTCATTCATTGGCAAAATTCCCAGCTCAGCAATATCATGGAAATAAATTACATATAGTTCTGTGGATTCTTAATTAAGAAAAAGTAACCATCATCCAAGTGGATGTATTTTCTTTTGTGAAAAAAGGAACAACTCCATTAACCCCTATCAGTTCCAAGATTTAGCACAAGGGATAGACCCATGATCGCTGTTAATTTTTCAAAAGTTAAAAAAAAAAATTGCCCTTGGCCTCAGAATATTGATTCAAAGCAAAGAGTGCATAAATTCTGCTTGTTTCGCAGGTACAACTGACATTTTGAATATTTTAGAAGAGAACATTAAAGATTTTAAAATATAAGTGCAAGATAGTATTTCTTTACAATAGTAGAGAAACAGATTTCCTGTCGGTGGAAAGGGTAAAAGCATTGTATCCTCATGTAATTGTCCTTACACTGTGAAAAAAATTAATTCAAGAAGCTTTACTTGAGTTCCTGTGCACATAATCTATGGTAGCAGGAACACAAAAAACAAAAAGCAAAATTCTATGAAATATATGAGGGATGTAAATAGAAAAATGGTCTCAAAATACAGTTCAGGTAGGGCATAAAAATATTTCATCCAGCTATTCCAGCACTAGACTGTAGAATACTGTCACCTTGTCCTAAATGGCCCGGTATCTTTGCATTAATTGTAAGGAAAAGTACACGTCAGCTGCATCTTAATGAAATTCTCCAGTCTTGAGCAGAAACAGACTTAGATTTCTATGAGATATCTCAAAGACTATGTAAATCAGGACAGAGTTTAGTGGGGGAAATACAGGCAGTGTGCCAAGAAGTGTGTAGAAAATGCCCATTTAACAGTAATTCATATTAAAACTTTTTTTTCTTCTGAAGGTCTCCATGCACCCTTAACTCTTAATCAGTATTATCAGATTAAAAGACTGAAAGTGACCTGCAAACATAAGAGAATAAAGATGTTGGATTCAATATTACTACTCATTAACTAATTAATCACTATTATTAATATTAATAGTATTAATGCAATTGGAGGAAAATTGAAAAGGAGGAACACAAAGAATAAAGTGCTGGAAGGGAAAAACTAATGAAGAAAACTTAAGTATAAAACATATAAATGTTTGCTAAATAATGGCTAATCTACGCCACCATTAATTGTGGATAAACACTGGTGCTGAGCTTGTAATAAAAGTTTCATTCATTCATACCCAGGCAATCCTTCTCATTCATATTATTAACAGAAACAGCTATGGACCCAAACACTTATTAGGCACTAGGGCCACATATCCCTGTTTTGTTTCTGTTGCCAGTTCTTGGGAGAAGGGTCATCCAGCAGTTTCTCTGAGTCAGAGGGTGCTGCATTTTCATCAAAGTCACATCACTAGCCTGATCTGGTGCTTGGGGAAAATCGATCCCCAGAAGATTGATTGCAGTGCAACAACACCTCCCCCCCTGCCTCTCCCCTGTAATTGTAGACATACCCAGAGTTAAGTGGAAAATTGGAAAAAAAACATCCTTTTATTGCTCTAGTACAGGCTTCATTCAAGTGCTATAGCAGCACTACTGTACTGGAGGAGTTGCAGCTGCACTGTTGCAGCATTTAAACAAGCCCTGAGTACATTTCCCAGAAGTCAAAAAGAATTCTGTAGAACTCAAGAGCTTGTCTTTCTCTCATTGGTAGAATTTGGTCCAATAAAAGATATTACCTCACTCATCCGTTCTCTCTAACATCCTAGAAATTAACCCAGCTTATTCAAACCACAAAGTTCTGGATTTGAGATATGGAAGAACATCTGGATACTTTTCTTATTTTATCTGTTTTGACACTCCCATGTCAAAATGGTTAAACAGTTGAAGCATGTATGTCATAAAGCCTACATTTATTTTTAATCTTACGTTACTTATAACAGTATGCAATTTTAAATTTTGTTGAGAGAATCAAAAAGTACTTTATAAAGATGGGTAATGTGTATGTTATCTTGGGTGGGACAGTTAGAGGGCAACCAAAGCAGTCCTAATTATTTGACTGTTTTAACTTTTTTTGCCTTGGGGCAATGAAAACATATTCTGCTCAGGCCAGCAAACATCAATAGGCCTAATGGTGTAAGTAATTTCCATCTTTCTTAATGGTCATGTTTGGGAATGTAGAGCAAACAAGGTTAAGATGTCATAACAAGCAGTATGCTGAAGTCAGGTTGACTAGCTAAGATCAGAAGGAACATCCTGGTATTAGGCTGTGACTACACTTGCACTGCTCTTTCGAAAGAGGCATGCAAATGAGAAAATCAAAAATGCAAATGAGGCACAGATTTACATATTTGGCTCCTCATTTGCATATTCATCTTTCAAAAAAAGAAAAGCCATATAGACATGGTTGAAATCTTTGAAAGAACCCTTCTTCCCATAAAAAATGGGTGATTGGGGAAAGTTTCAAAATATGTCAAAGTCATTTAGAGACTTTTTTGAAAATCTCTTCCTTATGTATTTGAAAGTGCTAGCTGCCAGCTGATGGTCACACTAAGGTATCAGCTTATTGGTAAGCTTTGAGTTGAAGTGGATCAAACATATTTAATCCCCATTTTAGGGTTTGTTTGTTTTGTTTTTTTTACCAGTTAAAAAGTATGGTGCTTTAGATTGGAATTTCCCCCTCAAGAAACAAAGTCTCTGGAAACAGTGTTGTGTGTCTGAATATATTTCAAAAGCCAAATGTAAGTAGATGATTACAGAAGTTTCTACCACGACAATAGTTGGAACCTCTCCGCAAAGTGTTAGGAATCTTATAAAAGCTAAAATTCTATATTTTCCATATGACGTATCTATACAGATTGAAGATACAATTTATCTTTTAAACTCCTAGGCTGTGGCCACACTTGGCCAAAACTTTGAAATGGCCATGCTAATGGCCAAATTGAAGAATACTAATGAGGCACTGGATTGACTATTCAGTGCCTCATTAGCATTTGCACGCTTCGGGCCACTGCAATTCAAAAGTGCCGCTTTCCAACACGTGCAGCTCGGCGTGGCTACACTGGGGGTCCTTTACAAAAGGACCCCATACATTTAAACCCCCCTTATTCCCCTCAGCTGAGAGGAATAAGGGGATGTCAAAATGTGCAGGGTCCTTTCGAAAAGGACCCCCATGTAGCTGCACTGAGCACTGAGCATTCGAAAGCAGCGCTTTCTAAGCACTGCGGCCAGAAATGTGAGAATGCTAATGAGGTGCTAATCAGTGCCTCATTAGTGTTCTTCGATTTGGCCATTAGCATGGCCATTTCGAAGTTTTGGCCAAGTGGGGCCAATGCCCTATAGGGCTATATGCCTGAGGGGCTAGTTGGCTTACAAACAAAATGCAAGATCCTGGTCCTGCAAAGACTTTTACGCAAGTTTAATTTTTCACACTGAAGTCATTGTGAACTATCAGAAGCACAGATCTTCAGCAGATATAAATTACCATAGCTACTGACTCCAACGAACCTGTGATGATTACACCAGCTGGGGATTTGCCTGGTATTATGCAAAATTACGTACATGTGTAAATCTCTGCAAAATCGTGGACTAATTGACAATTTATCACCAGATAACATTCTAGACACGATGGTTTTCTATTCTGCTTTTATTTCTGCACAACTACAGTCAGGTAATAAGGAATCACATGCCATATCCTCACTGCATAAATTCTGTTGTGCCACAGTGTGACATTATGATATAACGTACAGATGAACCACCTCTTCAGCCTGATGTAAACTGAGGGGAAAGATCTGTCTGGATGCATTTTTTTCCCTGTAGCCATAACTAAACAATTTGAATATTTAAATAAATCGAAGAAAATATTTTTTCATGGTCACCAAAAAAAAAATAAAAAGTAATGACTAATGATCCAAGTTCAAAGTTTCCGGGAGGAAGACATTGTAGCACAAATAAATATGGAAGGTGTATAGACAAATCATGAAACTTCAAAGGGAAAAAATGTTGCAGTAGAAATATTTAATACAATGTTAACTATTGCGGGTGTGACTGATAGCCCACAATATCTACAAAAAATGAACTGTCACACAGCATTCAATGAATGGTCTGAACCACTGAATACTCCAGGATAGATATTTTTATTGGATTGGATTCTGCTACCCTTATAAATTTAAATCATGCTATAATCAGAGTAGATTTTGAATGATATACATAAAATAAAGCAATGCATTAATCAAATTAGATAAAACATAATACTGAATTATTTCTCATTCATAAAGACCATCCATTGGGGTCCCACGAGGGAAAAGTATTTGGTCATGTAATCACAATACAACCGTACAAAGGGGATGAATGAAGGATGCACATTGAACTTTGGCTCTCCCTATCTTTCTAGTGCTTGAGTTTGCAAATTTAACATTCTTTTTATGTAAAGTTTAGGAGTTATGGTAAGTAACATTACACACCTTTAGAAAAAATTGCCTTATTCAAATGAAACCGTATGAGGTAAATGTCTAATAAGTTTTCTTAGTTGACTCAGATATCACTTCCACTTTGCACTTTATAATCATACATTCTGAAACAGAAAAAGTCCAAATAGTCCAGTTTTGAGCATGATAGAATGGAATCAGAGTAGTTAATGTGAAAGGTTTGTGTAACCATCCATAGCTTTAGGCACAAGCTGAATTGGTAGAAATGTGGGCTACGACATTTCAGATGCAGTTTGGTGTTCCCTCAAGCTTAGCTCAATCCATGCTGCTTCAGCATTGTTTCATTAGCTTCCAGTGTGGTCACATGCCTAGCCTTTCATTTTCTTTAGCTGTGTCTACACGTGCACGCTACTTCGAAGTAGCGGCACCAACTTCGAAATAGTGCCCGTCGCGGCTACACGCGTCGGGCGCTATTTCGAAGTTAACTTCGACGTTAGGCGGCGAGATGTCGAAGTCGCTAACCTCATGAGGGGATCGGAATAGCGCCCTACTTCAACGTTCAACGTCGAAGTAGGGACCGTGTAGACGATCCGCGTCCTGCAACGTCGAAATTGCCGGGTCCTCCATGGCGGCCATCAGCTGGGGGGTTGAGAGATGCTCTCTCTCCAGCCCCTGCGGGGCTCTATGATCACCGTAGGCAGCAACCCTTAGCCCAGGGCTTCTGGCTGCTGCTGCGGCAGCTGGGGATCCATGCTGCAGGCACAGGGTCTGCAACCAGTTGTCAGCTCTGTGGATCTTGTGTTGTTTAGTGCAACTGTGTCTGGGAGGGGCCCTTTAAGGGAGCGGCTTGCTGTTGAGTCCGCCCTGTGACTCTGTCTGCAGCTGTGCCTGGCACCCTTATTTCGATGTGTGCTACTTTGGCGTGTAGACGTTCCCTCGCAGCGCCTATTTCGATGTGGTGCCACGCAACGTCGAAGTTGAACATCGACGTTGCCAGCCCTAGAGGACGTGTAGACGTTATTCATCGAAATAAGCTATTTCAATGTTGGCTTCACGTGTAGACGTAGCCTTTTTGTTGTATGTTTTTTGTCCCACCTTTATATCAAAATCTCTCTGGGCATGATCTGTCTGATTACAGTTTCCATACTAACTAGTATGACAGGGTCCTGATCCATATTAGGATCCTTGTTTGCTACCCCAGCAGAAATAAACCATCATACAAGGGAATTATGTATGATATAAATCAGGGGTCAGCAACCTTTCTGAGGTGACAAGTATCAGAGGGGTAGCCGTGTTAGTCTGTATCTGCAAAAAACAATGAGAATTCCTGTGATACTTTATAGAATTAGACTAACAGATGTTTTGGAGCATAAGTTTCTGTGGGCAAAGACCTGCTTCATTATATGCAAAGTCATGGAGATTCCAGAGGCAGTTCTAATTATACAGGTTCATGAAAAGGAGGCAGTCCCAGTAAACAGGAAGGGCAGAGTTCATGAGGTCAGTTCAGTCAGTGAGGGTGTGACTCATTTCCAGAAGCTCCAAATTAGCTGAAAATAAATCATATTAGATGTCTATAAAACCACATAGTGGCATTACTCTTTTATGTCTGCCTGAGGCATCTAGGTTCCAGTGGGGATCAACATTCTGAGATTGGTCCACAGGTAGTCAATTTAACAAGTCTATTTAAGACCCACCAAATCCACTGCAGAGAGATCTGTGATCCACCTCTGCAGTCTACTCCGACAAGCAAAGTAAAGTAAGTCAATGGGAGAGTTTCTCCCATCAGCCCCATGCACCTTCCCTTCCCCATGGTGTGGACCCCACAGGTGTTGATCTAAGGCACATCAGCTCCAGCTATGTTATTCACAGAATTGGAGTTACATACACTCATTTGACTTTCTGAGGCTGGATAGGTGTGGGTTTAGGGGTGATACTTTTGCTTTATGTAAATGTAAGGAGGTAAAATCAGGCCCAATATTGGGATATTTGCCTCACATATTTATTGTGTGATGGAGATACCAAAATACATAAGTAAACTGGAAACCATTAATTCTGGGCAAAAATACTTTTTTTTAAAAAAAAGTTACAAATTTTACTTTTTAAAACATATCATTGTGTCGGAAAACATAGGTCTAATGTCCTGAATCTAGATAATCTATGCAATCTTTGAGTGCGGTGAATTTATTAAGTCTCTGATCAACATGGGAGTTTTCAGATACACTAGCCCTTCTCTTTAGAATTTTCTTGCATTTGAACTGCCACTGCAGCAGCAAATTTTTATTTTCCATTCTGCTTCAGAACTGTCAGTCTCACTGTTGCCCACAAGAGGGAAAAAGAATTTATGAAGTTGGGAGTGCAGCAAGCCATTGAGCAGTGAACAGTTTGCAGAATAAATGGACAGTTGTGTTTTAAAATACTCCCTGCATTTTTTCTCACCTTCATCTAACCTTAACAGAAAAAAAAAAAGAAAAACTTTGAGTGAGGGAGGACTTCTGTTGTTTTAATTGGGGAAAAAGTAGCAGGAAAGGTAAAAAAAATGAGAAGAGAACAAATCTGAAAACCACAAGTATTTAGAAGGAGTAAGGTGGGTACTGGAATACATATTTAGAATTGGATTTTCTGGACAGCACTTGTATCTGTAAGGAGCTAAGCTAAGATCCTGAATCTGAACACATCACCACTCTAGGAGGAAGAAGGTGTTTGAATTCAAGTTTTGGATCTTCATTTTACAGTTTGGTTTAGCCCTAGTTTAATACAGAGAGTAGAATATATTAAGCAGCTCATTTTAAAGATGGCATAGTTCAGGAGAGAGTGTAATTGGACCTTTTGATAGCTCACATCATAGTGTAGCTAAGGATTCTGGGAGTAACTTCCAAGGAAGATACACACTCCTTGAATTTATCTCCACTATATTTCCAATATATCCATAATCATAGTAGAAAAGCAGCAGCATGAAATTCCCTATTGTTTTCAAATATAGGACAATATAAAGTTATTTTCTTCTAGTTCTGGATGCAGAACTTCCATGAAATTCAGTGTTTTAGTTAATAATTAATTAAGTTTATAGCTCCTATATTATAATTTGACTCCTGCTGTAGCCCGGGTACTATAAAAAATTTGAATAAACAATTATGCCCAGCCCTGAAAGCTGTTGAGCAGTGTGATCCTTGTCCAGCAAAACATGTGTTTGCATCATTTTAAGAACCTGAGTAATTCCTTTGGCTTTAAATTAAGCAAATACTTAGTGCTTTGCTGGCATGGGTCCACAGTGCTCAGAACCATACACAACAGAGCACATAAAGAAGAAAGTGGGAACTTCAGTTTATCTGATACTATTTTAGAAATATGAAATGTAAAGTCTGAGCAGATGCATAGACACCAACAATGAAACTGACAAAATACCAAAAAGTAAAGATATACTGTGTTCGAATAGTGGAAGGAGCAAAAAGGTGTTTTAGATACTTGCTCTATGTATGACAAAAACATCAAATTATATATCATGTGTTTCTATTTCATATTGTGCCAAGAAAGCCAGATACAAATTGAGGAAGAAATAGAGATGGTAACAAGTAGATACCAAAGGTGCAGAATGGTCAGGCTAAAAATGTTGCAAAGTGTCTTTAGCAAGAGATGAATGACTCATATAGCTTATTTGTGGTAGGCAGACCAGCTTGCTATGAAAATTTCATATGAATTTTGCTTTAATTCATGAACACTAATCTACTTCTTTGTAACTGTAGTACTTTCAAACTGGAAAACACATTTTAGTTTAACAGAGTCATATGGAGCATTATAATCATACAATCTTAGGGCTGGAATAGACATCAGGAGGTCATCAAGTCCAGCCCCCTGCCCAAAGCAGGATCAACCGTAACTAAATCATACCAGCCAGGAATTTGTCAAACCAATATCTAGGGCTGGAGATTCCCACCTCTTTAGGTAATACATTCCAGTGCTTCACCACCCTTTGGCTACGTCTACACGTGAAGCCTACATCGAAATAGCTTATTTCGATGTAGCGAGATCGAAATAGGTTATTTCGATGAATAACATCTACACGTCCTCCAGGGCCGGCAACGTCGACGTTCAACTTCGACGTTGCGCAGCCCAACATCGAAATAGGCGCAGCGAGGGAACGTCTACACGCCAAAGTAGCACACATCGAAATAGGGATGCCAGGCACAGCTGCAGACAGGGTCACAGGGCGGACTAGCGCTTCCGGGGCAACAGCTAGCCGCTCCCTTAAAGGGCCCCTCCCAGACACACTCAGCCTGCACAGCACGCGGTCTGAGGAGCCATAGGCACACAGACCCCGGGCGCCGCAGTCATGGACCCCCAGCAGCAGCAGCAGCAGCAGCAGCCAGAGGTCCACCCAGCCCTCCCGGCAGGAGCAGGGCTTGCCCTGCTCCATGCCATGCGGGAGGCAGCGGAGCACCTCCTTGCTACACCGGAGGAGGGGCTGCCCCCAGGGCAGCAGAGCTCAACCCCCAACCCTGCAGCACCCTGCCCCCCCCCGCCTCACACACCGGCGGCTGTGGAGCTACCCCACCAGCACCGACTGGTGGGAGCGGCTGGTGCTTGGGGAGTGGGACGACGACTGCTGGCTCAGGAACTTCAGGATGAGCCGGCAGACATTTATGGAGCTGTGCCAGTGGCTCACCCCCGCACTCAGGCACCAGGACACCGCCATGCGGCGTGCCCTCACAGTGGAGAAAAGGTCGGCATCGCTGTCTGGAAGCTGGCCACTCCCGACAGCTACCGATCCGTGGGGCAGCAGTTTGGTGTCGGCAAAGCCACCGTCGGGGCTGTCCTCATGGAGGTAAGAGAACCCACGGGGGGAGGGCAGGGCAGAGGAAGGGGGCCCGGGCAGAGGAGGGCAAGGGAGGGGAGGGGAGGCCAGGGCAGGGGAGGGGGGCCCGGGCAGAGGAGGGCAGGGCAGGGCAGGGCCACGCACACCCTGCTCACCCCTCATTGGGGCTGTCTCATGTGCTTTCTCTGGAGGTTGTGCGTGCCATCAACGCCATGCTCCTGCACAGGCTCGTGAGGCTGGGGGACCCAGATGCCAACATCGCGGCCTTTGCCACCCTGGGCTTCCCCAACTGCTTCGGGGCTCTGGATGGGACTCACATCCCCATCTACGCCCCGCATCACAGTGGAGGACGATACCTGAATCGCAAGGGCTACCATTCTGTGGTCCTCCAGGCCTTGGTGGACAGCCGGGGACGTTTCCAGGACATTTATGTGGGCTGGCCTGGCAGCACCCACGACGCCCGGGTTTTCCGGAACTTGGGCCTGTGCTGCCGGCTGGAGGCGGGGACCTACATCTCCCAGCGGGAGATCCCTCTGGGGGACACCACCATGCCCTTCTGCATCATCGCAGATGCGGCATAACCCCTCCGGCCGTGGCTCATGCACCCCTACATGGGCCATCTCTCCGCTATCCAGGAGCGCTTCAACGAGCGCCTGAACCATGCGCGCCAGGTGCTGGAGCGCTCATTGGGCCGCCTGAAGGAACGCTGGAGATGTCTTCTGACCCGCCTGGATGCGGGCCCCAACAACATCCCCCAGATTGTGGGTGCCTGCTGCGCCCTGCACAATCTGGTGGAGAGCAAGGGGGAGACCTTTTTCCAGGGCTGGGCTGTGGAGGCCGGCAGGGCCGACGTCCAGCCACCTGCTGCCCCCAGTCGGCAGGTGGACCCCGAGGGGACCCGGGTCCGGGAGGCCCTGTGGGCCCACTTCGATGATGAGGCCGCGGGTGAACTCTGCCCAGGCCCCCCACTGCCCGCCCCTTCCTCCACCACACTCCTGCCCCAACGCCCACACCATGGAGCACCAAACTGCACCCCCCTCCCACTTTTCCTGGACAAATGACAGCACGCACTTGTGGCTGAACTCAAACTGGTTTTTCTTTGAGAACTTTTTTTTTTAACTGTAAATACATAAAACAAGAACAAACTATATACAACATGTGGAAACAAAGTAATATGTACAAATAAAACAATCGTAAGAAACAAGTGTCCTCATTAATAAAAAGAAAACCAGGGAGGATAAAGGGGAGAACTATTTACATGGGGGGGACGGGGCAAACGGGGGGCACAAACTAATAAGTTGCAACTATATACGGGGGGGGCCACGTCCCAGGCCCCTCGCCCCTACAGTCCGGCATTGGGCGTGGGCGGCCGGGAGCCCAGCCGCAGCCACAGCCCTGTCCGGGGCTGGCTGGGGGCGGGCCGGACCGGAAGATATGCCTGGCAAGTCTCAGCTGGCTCCAGGGGTCCCTCGGCGCTCCGGCCCTCGGCGGTGGGTGGTGGGGCGACGGTGGACGGGACGGCGACAGGCGGAGCAGCTGGTGGTGGGGCTGGTGGAGGAGGCATGGCGGGCGCTGCGGAGGCCAGCGCGGCATGGGGGGCCAGGTAGTCCACCAGGCGGTTGAAAGTCTCCATGTAGGCCCCCCATGCCTCTTGGCACCAGGCCAGCGCCCACTCCTGCAGCTGCAGGTGCTGCTCCGCGACCTCCAGCTGCCGACGGTGGATGGCCAGCAGCTGGGGGTCCGTCGCCGTTGGCTGGTGGTGACATGGGGTCCGCCATCTAGCCCGCCGTGGGGCCGGTCGGTCCTCGGCCGAGGGGCTGCCCTGGAGCGATGGTCCCGGAGGGCTCTCCAGGACCACTGATGCCTTGCCGGCGCTCTCTTCCGGTTCTTCTGATGGTGCAGGTGCGGGACACAGGAGAGGACCGGGGGAAGAAGAATGGAGACAGGCGTTAGTGTGGGCCCCGAGCCGTGGCCTTTGTCCCCCCAGCCCTGTGCTGCAGGTTCCCCATCCCCGTCCCCGGGACATGCTGCTGTGACGGATGGGGTTCAGGGGTCCCCCTGCCCTGCACCCCGTCCCCTGGTGGGAGCGACTCTCACTTCACTCCACAGGGTCTGACAGCAGGAGAGGTTTCTTAGGCCACAGATGCCCAGTTTCTCCCAGGAGTGACAGCACCAGTTGTCGGAAGAGACAGTCCTTCCAACCCGTCCTGGGGAGAAGACCCTAAGAGGTGCCCCTCTGGGATGCAGCTTTCCCCCTCCTCAGGCTGGCTGCCTTCCAGCTCTCCCTTCCCCTAGCCTCTACCTGTGGCCCCCGCCCTCCCCCCCCAATTCCAAGCCAGCTCGGCTCCTCCTTTCTGTTTGTTCAGGGCAGAGGTGTCACCTGCCAGCTGTAGCCCCAGGATCATCCTTTGCCCCTGGGAGCTATTCGGCTCTTGTTGCTCATATGTAGCCTGAGTCTCCCTTTTGCACTCCCCCCTCTCCATCACATGCTGCTGCTGCTGCTGTTGCTGCTGCTGCGGGTTTCCCACCCCCTCCTCCCGGGGGCCCCTCGAGGTTCTGCTCCCCCCTGGCCCAGAGATGGGGCATGGCACTGTCGTGCGGGTTGTGGGGGGCAGGGGCTGATGCACTGCTGTGAGGGACATGGCCCTGCTGTCCTTGGGGCCATGGCCATGTGAGCATGTGGGGGGCCCTGGACACATATATTTTACCCCCCGCCCCTCAAGCCCAGGGGTGTGCACCAGAGGCGGGTACATAACTGTCGGTCCACTCCCACGGTCTGGAAATCCCCGGGGGTCGGAGGCCCGGCTGCTGCTCCAGGATGGCAGGAGGAGGATCTGCAGCCCGGATTCTGCAGAGGAGGAGCCCCCCTCCTCCTCCTCCTCCTCCTCTTCCTGCCGCAATGTCCCGGGGGTGGGCTCCGGGGGGGGCCTCCGGGGTGCGGGGCTTACCTCCAGGGCGGACTCCGGCTGAAGGGCCTGCTGGGGCTCGTCGGTCGAAGTATCAAGGGTGGCCGGAGGGGAGGAGGTGTGCCGGGGGCCCAGGATGTCCCTGAGCTCCCTGTAAAAGGGGCAAGTGACGGGGGCGGCCCCAGATCAGCTGGCCGCATCCCGGGCCCGGGAGTAATCCTGCCGCAGCTCCTTCACCTTACTCCTGACGTGATCAGGAGTGCGGGCAGGGTGACCCCGGGCAGCCAGGCCGTCAGCCAGCTGAGCGAACGCATCCGCGTTCCGCCTCTTGCTCCCCATTACCTGGAGCACCTCCTCCTCGCTCCAGAGCCCCAGCAGGTCCCGCAGCTCGGCCTCCGTCCAGGAGGGGCCCCGCTGCCGCTTGCCAGCCTGGCTGCCCTTCTGGCTGGGCTGGCTGCCCTGGCTCCCCTTGGGGGGGGTCCCCTGGGGGTGCTGAGGGGGCTGCCGGGCAGCCATCGCAGCTGAGTGGGTGGCTGTGCTCGCTGAGGGACGTGCAGGCTGGCCGCGTGTGTGGGCTGCCGCCTGCACGTTCCCTCAGCTTCCTGCACAGGAAGGAAGGGGGAGGGGACCTTTAAGGGGCCGCTCCATGCGGCCATCATTGAGCTGAGGGGCTAGAGAGAGCTTCTCTCAACCCCTCAGCTGATGGCCGCCATGGAGGACCCGGCAATTTCGACGCTGCGGGATGCGCAACGACTACACGGTCCCTACTTCGACGTTGAATGTCGAAGTAGGGCGCTATTCCTATCCCCTCATGGGGTTAGCGACTTCGACATCTCGCCGCCTAACATCGAAGTTAACTTCGAAATAGTGCCCGACGCGTGTAGCTGTGACAGGCGCTATTTCGAAGTTAGTGCCGCTACTTCGAAGTAGCGTGTACGTGTAGACACGGCTTTCTAGTGAAATAGTTTTTCCTAATATCCAACCTAGACCTCTACCTCTGTAACTTCAGACCATTGCTCTCTGTTTTGCCATCTATCACTATTTAGAACAGCCTCTCTCGAGCCTCTTTGGAATCCCCTTTCAGGAAGCTGAAGGATGCTATCAAATCACCTCTCATCTCTTCTGCAAACTAAATAAGTACAAATTCCTAAGCTTCTCCTTGTAGATCATGGGTTACAGCCCCCTAATCATTTTGTTTGCCCTACTCTGCACCATCTCCAATGCATCCACATCCTTTCTATACTGAGAGGCCCAGAACTGGACACAATACTCCAGATGTGGCCTCACCAGTGCCGAATAAAGGGGAATAATAACTTCTCTAGATCTGCCGGTAATGCTCCTCCTAATGCACTCCAATAATCCATTAGCCTTCTTGGCTACAAGGGTACACTCTTGATTCATATCCAGCCTTTCATCCACTGTAATCCCTAGGTCCTTTTCTGCCAAACTGCAACTCAGCTGGTCAGTCCCCAGCTTGTAACAATTGTTGGAATTTTTCCACTCCATTTTCAGGAGCCTGCATTTGTCCTTGTTGAACCTCACCATATTTTCTTTGGCTGAATCCTCTAATTTGTTTTGGTCACACTGGACCCTATCCCTAACCTCCAACATATCTACCTGTCCCCCTAGCTTAATGGGATCTACAAATTTGCTGAGGGTGCAATCCATACCTCATTAAGGTCATTACTAAAGATGCTGAACAATATCGCCCCTAGAACTGATCTTTAGGGCACTTCACTTGAAACAAACTGCCAACCAGACATCAAGCTTTTGATTACTACCCTTTGGGTCCAATCATCTATCTCGATTTCTATCTGCTTTACAGTCCCTTTATCCAATCCATATGTCCTTAACTTGTGGGCAAGAATATTGTGGAAGAGTGTATCAACAGCTTTGCTAAAGTCAAAGTAAATCACATGCACTGACTTTCCCATATCTACAAAGTGTGTTTTCTTATCACTTAGTAAGATTACCTGAACAACACAGAAAGTAAAATTTCACACAGTAATTACTTCATCAAGCCCATAACTGAGCTGAGCTAAACTTTTAGAAACAAAGCCAATCTTAATTTAAAAACTTCAAGTCACAGAGAACCCACTTCATCCATAGGAAAGTTGTTCTAATGGTGAATTAGCCTTACCTTTGAAATTTGCATCTGATTGTCTCATCTGGATTTTTCAAACTTCAGCTTCCTAATATTGTCTCTTCTGTCTTTGTTCACTACATTAAAGAGTTTCCTACCATCAGATATCTCCTCCCTCATATCTGCTCACTCATCATTACCAAGGCCCCTCTTTTCCTTATCTATGTTAATCTAAATAGATTGACCATCTGAACAGAACTGGAAAATGAAAATACTTTCCTGTGAAATATTTTGTTTACATTTTGGAAAAAAAAAACATAAGCATATGTTCTGAACAGTGCCAACATGTCAAAAACATTTTTGTTGGATGTTGGAAGTTATGATGGTGTGTTCACCCCTATACAAGTGAGAACAAGTTATTACAGTACTTGATAGGCTGCATCTGGAGAAAGATCCAGGGATGAAAAGGCTAATAGAGAATGAAGCTAAAGTGAGTAAGAGGAGAATAGGAGAAGACTACAGTCAAAGTAGTCTGAAGTCACTCCCTGAGAAAAGAGGTGTGTTTGGGGCTACAGAGACTGGGAGGAAGCCAAAGAGGGAAATAGCCTACAGTCACTCTCTTAGAAGAAGGAGTTTGGGTTGGTAAACCCAGAGGAGTGTGGGTGTAGGATACAACAAAGAAGTAGGAAGGAGACCACGGAAATGGCAACAGGGTCTGGAAGCAAATAGATGTTAAGATTAAGACATAAGACATAAGATCTCTGGACAGGAACTTGGAGTAGCAGGTGGGCTTGGGTTCCCCTACCAGCTGCTGGCAAAATAGCAGATGACCAGCTGTGGGACTTCAGGGACTTGCTTGAGCCCCCCTCTCCTGGTTCAGCCAGGCATTCCAATGGTGCACTTGAGCCTGCTACAAGCGCTAGCCACAGGTATTCAGGGGCAGGATTAACCACCCTCCACGCAGCTCCCTGTTAGCCTTGTGGTGCTGGCAGCTCACTCTATGCTTCACACCCCATGCACACCTCAGTTTCAACTGCAGGGATCTGGGCTTCAGCCTCTGAACCGGGCTCCAGCTGTGAGACTCTGGCTCTGAGCTTCAGCACTGCAAGACTTGCCTCTTGACTATGGCATGAGGTAAGGAACAGGGTGATCCTGGGGTCTGAGGCTGCAGAAGGGCAAGGCAAGTGAAAAGTATCAGGACCCAACGTGGTGACAGGGACCAAAGGAGGGAGTGGGGACAGGATCACCAAAATACTTCTGAAGATTATTTTTATTACTGAGTCTATAAAAACACCTGCCTAAATAAATTACCATGATTTAGGCAGGTATATGTGCATATTTATTTGTTTTTCCCTAAAATTAATAAAGTAATTTTGTAAAATTTGTCAACTTGCTGGTGGCCATACTCGGTCATCACCAAAATTGTTGTGAGAACCCCCAGGCTAGATGATCCTGCCAGTCTCTTCTAACTCTATGATTCTAAAATGCCGTTGAAAAATGATTTTGCCAGATTGAGGGTTTTTCTACTTTTCCCAGCATACCTATAAATGGCATCACCCTAAGAATAGCAGTGGGAGATGTGACAGAGTGAAACACCCATAAGAGAAAATTCCCTCCCTTTTCCTTGCAAGCAGAATGTGTGGTGGTGTTTTAGTGACATATTGCTTGTCCACTTGTACAATAAATTGGAACACTCTTCTTTCTGGCATTTTCTGGAGTAATAACTGAGCCAGTCTCCTGCTTACCACACAACTGCTCCAGGCAGCAGGTAAACCCCTACATAGCTCTCACTTAACTCCACATGCCCAGACCTAAGGCCTGAGTAATGCACACATGTATTGCTTTCCACATCTGGGTGGGTGTGGAGTCAAAGTAATGGTCTGCCCTCACATATGTGGGGAGAATATAACCTACCTACCAACACAACTTAAAAAATAGTTACTACATGTTGGCATTCTGAGCTTATTGTTGATTGTTTCAATACCTTCTCCACCTCACTATTAAATTCTTTATTTCTAGCAGTCTCTGGTGGTGGTGAAAATCTTTCAATCTCTAGTTTTGTGATTTAGGCAAACTGCAAATAAATCTTAAAATTGCTCATTAAATTCTGATTTGCCTTTGAATTCTCTATCTGAAAAAAATATATTTTCTACCTTAATCATAAATATGTATTTAAAGTGGGAAAAGGATCCATATTCATATAAGAAACAAAATAAAATTGAGCCATAAATGAAAACATATTTTCTCTCATAAATTCAAGCTTTCATGATATTGGCTTTGTTTCCTAGCTGACTCTGCTCTGAATGAAAGGTAACTGAACATCTCATTATTTAAATTAATACAAGATCTCTGGCAGCTAAATTTGAAAATTTCAATAAGCAATCAAGGTATTTATTAAGGATTTTAATTTAGAGAAAAGGTCAGAACTGAATTTCTAGCCAGTAATTATAGCTGGCATAGGATCCAGGAGACAGTGACCTGCAAATAAAGATGGTGTAATCCTTAAAAAAAAATGAAAGGAAACAAACAAACAAGCAAACAAACAAACTTATTTTCTCATGTAATTTCCATAGGCACAATCATTATTTATTGGCTAATCTAATGCTTAGTATTCAAAAGCTTAATCTTAACAAGGTCTTGCTTCTTCTTTAGTCCACATTTGTATTATTCCGTTAGGCACGGAATAATAAAAAGGGCTTTAAAAATGGAAATTCTGAGTCTTGTGTTTCTTAACTGATTGATTTATTAATGAATGTGTTTGAATATTTCTGAAACTGCAAAGATAAAAATGGAAAGAAATAGATAAAATAAAAGATATAAAATGTTTAGAAGCGCATGCCACAAATTGATCTACAATAGAATAAGAATATCATTATGTTATTCAGAAATCTAAAGTAGTTAAAGGTGTATTTTTGAAACTGGCTTCTCAGGCAAATGGTTATTCAATCATCTCTCTCTTACACATATACATTAAAATTACAGATAACATTTTCTAACAACATTTCAAATAATAAGTGCTTCCTAATGAGAAATACCTACTTGTGGAGACAGCACATAGTCTAGGCCACATTTGAGGGCCCAGAGCTAGATACAGATAGATGTCAAGTGGAGGTAACTAAGCAAGTTGGATGCCTAACTTCCATTGACTCTCAAGGGGGTTAAGTACCTATTACTTAGGCATTTTTACAAGTGCACTTGGTGCCGATCTTTAAGTTGGAAATCTGCACAAAGTGGTTTGGAGGCCAATGTCCACAAAATAAGATAATATTGGGAAGCATAGTGTAACTTCAGTGTCTCATGGACATTCTGGTGGCACTCTTCACAGACATTAATTTCAGCCAAATTAATAAAAAGAAAAATATATAGGAAAACTGATATTGCCAAGTATCACAATCTTCCCTCTGATGTTCCCCACTTCTGAGCAGAATTAATTTTGCTATGTGTTATGGGTTGGAACTTTTGTCTGAGCTGGTTATTTGCTCCTTTTTTTCTCTCCCGTAACCAAGAATCTGAAACAGGGAAATTTCACTGTGTTTTGTTTGAATTTATGTTATTGTTTTGTTTTGTTTTGTTTTAATATCAATCCATTTCCAGTGCTTGTAAAGATAGTCTTCTTTATAATGAACGTTGTTTTCCTTTGTTAGCAAGTATAGGCTGATCCTTTGTTGGCTAATCTAATGCTTAGTATTCAAAAGCTGGTTGCAGACATGTTACTAGAGCGCTCACAGCTCCCATCATGGTTTTTGTGGCATACTCTTATTATTTCTGTCCAACTCCTTAGGAAAAGGAGGTTGGTGGGGGGATGCCCTCAGAGAAGAGATTCCATGTGATTTCTTTTTTCCTGTCAATGGGATTTTGCACACTTGAGCTGTGTCTACACATAAGCACCCTTTTGAAAGAGTGAAAATCAACGTTCTAAAGTCAAAATAGCAGCTGTTGAAAGGGAGCACCCGACGCCATTAGCATATCGACATTTTGATCTGCTCTTTTGAAGTGCTGCCACAGTCTTTTGAAAGACAGCATCGACATAGCTCCAAGCCCTCTTTCGAAAGAAGGGAGGAAGGAAATGGCACGGATGGGGTCCCATGGCTGACAAGCCCTTCTGGGGCTGCAACCAGCAGCTCCCTTTAAAGGCCCCCCTCCCCCTACAATCCACACGAGCCGAGCGGTGCCCAGCTTTTCCCAGCCCAGCAGAGCCCACTCATGCTCAAGGTGGAGGCAGAGCAGCAGCTCCTGCAGGAGGACGCCCTCATCATGGATGCCCTGCTGGCAGTGCTGTGCACCATCGCCTGAACTGCACCCGATCTCACCAGGTGGCTGGGTGGTGCCCCTGGGGCCATGGGGCTCCCACGCCCAGGGCACTGCTGGGCACCCCACCCCAGGTGCCTCGACGCCTCTGGAGCCACCCCTGCAGCACCGAATGGTGGGACTGCTTGGTGCTGGGGGAGTGGGGCAAGGAAAGGTGGCTGTGGAACTTCCACATGTCGAGGCAGACCTTTGAGGAGATCTGCCACCAGCTCTCCCCTCACTCTGGCACCAGGACACCTGCATGTGGCCCCACTCTCACCCTGCAGAAATGGGTCACGATCACCATCTGGAAGCAGGCCACCCTGGAGTCCTACCACTCTGTGGGACAACAGTTCAGGGTGGGCAAGGCCACCATTGGGGCTGTACTTTTGGAGGTAAGGTAGGGCTGGGTCACGTGTCCCCCATGGGTGGGGGGGTTGGGGCGAGAGGAACCCATCACTGCAAAGAGCCAGATGGGAGGGGGCAGGGGGCTGGATGGGGGGCGCAAAACGGGCCCGAGATGGGGGAGATGACCACCACACCTGCACTAGAGCATGTGTCCCCTCCCAACCCATTCAGGTTGTCAGAGCCATCAACATGATGCTGATCCATAGGGTCGCCTAGCTGGGGGATCTGTGCAACACCATCACCAGCTTCCAGGGCCTGGCCTTTCTGAACTATATCAGCACTTTGGATGGCATGCACACAGTGCCGACCAGTACATCGACAGGAAGGGCTACCATTCGGTGGTGCTCCAGGCCCTGGTGCTGCGAGGGCTGGTTCACTGGCTTCTATGTGGTCTGGGCCAGCCACACCCATGATGCCCAGGTCTTCTGGAACCCTGGGCTCAGCCAGCGCAGAGGACGTCACCATGCCATTCTGCATGGTGGCAGATGTGGAATACCCCCCCTGCAGCTGTGGCTTATGAGGCCGTACACGGGACACATTGACCCCACACAGGAAGCATTCAATCAACACATCAACCACACCTGCAACATCATGGAGTGGGCCTTCGGGCTCCTAAAGGGGTGGTGGAAGTGCCTCCACACATGGCTGTAATTTGGGGTCCTGAAAGTGCCCCAGGTGGTGGGCACCTGTTGTGTCCCCCACAATGTTGGGAAGGAAAAGGGGGATGCCTATGTCGCTATGAGCAGCTGGGCACCATCCCCATCCACCAGGCCCACCTGGACAGCCACCCCATATGGGAGGCCCTCAGGCAGTCTTTGCTGAGAGCCACCTCTGACCCGCATGTGCACCGATGTCCCATGCATATCCACCACCCCCACCCCACAAGCACCGCACCCACACATCCACCACCCACCATCCCTCTGAGGAGCACAGCGCGGGGTGGTGAACATTAAAAGAAACATTTATCGAGACCATATCAGTAACTATGTATGGGGGGGGAACCTAACTCAGAAGGGGGTGGGAGGAACTTAACTTGCGGGGTGGGACACTCATTCCAGGGCAGGGGAGATGGGCCACAAGCATCGTCAGCTCCTGGAGCCCCTGCCTCCCTGGGTGAGGGGTCCCCTGTGCCGGGGAGAAGGTGAGGTTAACACAAGCAGGTAAGGCTGGAGAGTGGGCCTGGTGTGGGCAGAGGGGTAGGCTCTGCAGGGGCAGAGGGGGAGGGCTTAGTGGGGGCAGGTTCAGTGGAGGGACCTGCCGGAGGGGCCAGGAGGTGGGCAACACTGGCAGCATGGTGCCGGAGGGTCTGTCCAATGCCCTCTGAGGTGGTCAGCAGCCTCTCCCAGGCCACCCTCCACCACTCCATCTCCACCTCAGAGAGTCTCAAGTGCTGCTCAGCCACCTCAGCCTGGCACTGGCTGGGCGGGTCCTCCTTGGCCCATGAGGGGGCCCTCCAGCCACGTCCCCGATGGCATATCATTTGGGATGGTGTCCGGGTGCCTCCAAAGGATACAGGGGGGCTCTCAGGGACAAAGAATGGCACAGGGCTCTCCCGCCCATGGATGTTGTGGTTGTAGGGAGAGGGGGACAGCATGTCAGTAATGTGCCCTGGACGGAGGGGACCTGGCTGTGGTCCTCCCACCCAAGCCTACCCCATGGGGCCCTCACCCCACGAAAGGACACTGACCCCCCCCAAGGGGCACTGACCCTCTCCCCCATGGGCTGGGCCTCTTGGCCTGGGGTGTGTCCAGGGGTGTCTCATGCAGGTGACCCTTCCCAGCCTGTGGTGTGCAGGCCCCAGGTTCTGTCCAGCACTGACTAACCGCCGCCCCTCTGTGGTTTGCAGTGCTGCCCACTGAAGGTGGGTTCTGAGCATCACTGGTGGGCCACTGCGGGGTGCTGCATACCATGTGGGAGCTGGCCTGTGTGTGTCCCAGGACCACCAGTCCTGTGTGAGGCCAACTAGCCATTGCATCGCCCACCCCACCCTGTGACGCAGATATGCACCCCTCTATGTACGTACCGGAGAGTCCCTCGATAACATCCGGGGATGTCCGGCTCTCAGTCACCTGGCTGGCGGATCGGGAGAGGATGATGATGGTGAGGTCCTCCTCCTCACTCAACCACTCCATGACAGCTCCTTGACCTTGGAACGTACCAGCTCTGCGGTACACTCAGGGTAGCCCCTGGTCAGGAGGCCCTGAGCCAGGTAGCCGAAGGCAGCGGCATTGTGCCGCTTGAGCCCTATCTCATGCAGGACCTCCTCCTCTTTTCACAGGCTGAAGAGGTCCCGCAGCTCCCACTCCATCCAGGAGACGGCCCTTTTTTTCTCCCTCGGGAGCCCTGTGAGCCCTGTGGGGGCTCAGAGGGGGTCCATGGGGCTCGTGAGGGGGCTGGCTGCTTACCATGCTATGGCGCTGAAACATGGGACTGGAGCATGTGCAGAGGCTGCTCCTCGCACGCTCTCAGCTTCCTGCCACAGGTTTCCTGTGTGTGGGCAGCTTTAAGGCAGCTGGATGCAGGGCCCATAGAGCCCTGCTGCTGCAGTCTGGAGCAGCCCCATGCTCCAGCTGACCATCACTATGGCGGACGCGTATTTTGAAAAAGCAGACTGTGGAGTGTCTACACTTGTACTCTTTCGATTTAGCATCTCAAAAGGGTCTGATCCTCCTGACCTAGGATCGGGGTTCGGATTTCAATGTCTTTCGATTTCCTTTTGAAAGATGGTGTTGCGTGTGTGGATGGTTCTCCTGCTCTTTCTAAAGAGGGTCGCTTATTTTGATGTTTTCTTCAATTGTAGACACAGCTTTGGTGATGGCAGCTACTCATTTATTTCGGGAAAACTGAAATTAGGAAAAGTTTTCTGTTTCCAGCAGTTGCAGTGACAGGGTCTAGTTAGCTGTGTCTATATGTGCACAAAACATCGAATTACATGGCCCTCTTTCGAGAGGAGTGTCTACATGTGCAACACCTTCTTTAGAAAGAAAATTGAAAGAATAGGGCACAGACATCAAAATCAGAACCCCGATCCTGTATCAGGAAGATCACCCCCTTTAAAAAAATTAAATCAAAACAGTGCACGTGTAGACACTCCACATCCAGCTTGTTTAAAAGAGGAGTCCACACTGGTGTCAGTCAGCTGGAGCATGGGACCTCTCCAGCCAGCATCAGCGGGGCTCTATGATTCTTGTGTCAGGCAGCCTTAAAGCAGCCTGAAAGCAGGCTCCCCATGGCAGGAAGCTGAGAGTGTGCTAGATGCAGTCCCAGCATGAGCTCCAGCAGCACCCCTTCTGCACAGCCCGAGAGCTGCAGCAGGTGACAATGACCAGCGGCCAGCCCCTGCGGGAATCCAAGCCCCACCCCAAGCCCTTCTGTGAGCTTTGGGGCATCCTGGGACCCCTGGACAGCTCCCAATCCCTGTTGCTCCTTGACACATTGGCAGATGAGCCACAGCCTGGACTGGGGACCCAGGAGGACAAGGGCACCACTGAGTGGTCGAGTGAGGAGGGGGATTTGATCGTATATATCCCCTCCTGCTTGTCCAGCCAGGCAACTGGGAGCCAGGAATCCCCAGACATCACTGATGGACCCTCTGGTACATTCATGGTGGAGCAAACACCCTGTCTGTAGGGTGTGGGCAAAGCACCACTCACCCAGCTGCACACATGACCAGTGGTTCCAGGCTACACACATGCCAGCTTGCTGTGGTACGTGGCACCCTGTGGTGATCCACTGACGATGCCCAGCACCCATTTCCAGCAGACAGAATACCAAGCCTTGTGCAGGGCAGCAGCTGGTCAGTGCTGGACAGCACCCGGGGAGCACGGACCACCTATCTCAGAAGCACACCTGGCCGCTGCACTGTAGGATCTGATGCCTAGCCCATGAATAGGGTGTCCCGGGAGGTGGACGGGTGCCCTGGAGGGGTGGGGTGTCCCAGGAGGGGAGTGACCCGTGGCCAGACTCCCTCCTGGGCCATAGTACTTTACCAACACACCATCCGTCTCTCCATACATCTGCACCATGTGTGGGCCAAGAGAGCCCTTCACCATCCCTGGTCCCCAAGACCCCCCAGTGGATGCAGAGAGCAGCCAGGCTCCACCCCATGCATTGTACTGTTGGGGGTGCAGCTGGAGAGCCCCCCGGCAGGCAGATGACAACCCAGCCAGTCTCTGCCAGGCCAAGGTGGGCAAGAGCCACCTGTGCCTCACAGAAGCAGACCTGGAGTGATGGAGGATGGCATGGGACAGGCTGCTGACCAACCTGGAGAGCATTGGCACCATGTTCCAGGAGCATAGGGCCAATACGGCCCACTTCCTGGTCCCTCTGAATACTCCCCTGTCTAGCCTGCTGCTGCCCCCATGCTCAGTCCCCCCGGCCTTACCTGCCAATGCTCCCTGCCCCTTCCCTGCCCCATGGGGGACCCCGCACTCAGGGAGGCAGGGGATCCGGGGCCCGATGGGGCTCACAGCCCACCACCCCAGCCCTGGACTGAATCCCCCTCACTCCCTCCAGGTTTATATCCACCCCCTCGCCTCTAGGTTAGCTGCTTCTCTCTCTTCTCCAGGGTCAGATCTCCCACCCCCCTCTACTTCCTCCCCCCACCAGGTGCACAGTTGCACGTAGGGTTTAGTTGTTGAAAAATGTTTATTTTCCATACACCCCCATGTGCTGTGCACCTTGGGGGGGATGGTGGATGTGCAGATGGAGCTCTGGTGGGGGCAGTGGCGGGGATGCAGGTTGGGGTGGTGGGGACAGCAGACACAGCCTTAGTGTCTCACTAAGCCTCAGTACCTTGCTCTTGTACCTAAGAGGAAGTAACAGTGGTCCAGGAACAAGAGGAAGGTACTGAGAACACTAAGACCATGTCTACACATGCCCCTCCTTTTCTGAAAGGGCATGTTAATGAGGCATTTTAGAACAGGTTAGTGAGGCACTGACATATATATTCAGGGCTTCATTAGCATAATGGTGACCAGTCACACTTCAAAAGTGCTGCTTTTGAAACACAAACTGGCTGTATAGATGTGGGCACTTCAAAATAAGCACCACACTTTGAAATTCCCTTTTCCCCAAAGTGATAGTAGTGCACACACACACACACACACACACACACACACACACACGTGCGCGTGTGTGTCTGTATGCTGCTTTACACTTTGCTAACACTTTGTTAGTACCAATTTCAGGCTTGCCGGATCGCTGTTCCATCCTTCTTCCTATTGTCGAGATCCACAAGTGTCTCTCAATACAAATAATGAAATGTACATCCATTTTATTCAGTCTTTCTTTTGGCCATAACTACATAACCCACTGGGCTAGATCCAACAGCCAATGGAATTAATGGGAAGACTCCCTTTGACTTTAATTGGCATTGAATCAGGCTCATGATGTTTTAAAGTCATGTTTGAATTCTATGTCAAATGCGAAAAAAATTAATATAATAAATGAACATGTGCTTGGATAGAGTAGGTATGCATTAATCTCATCTTATAAGAAATATGCTATTGTCAGACATTCTGAATATTCCTTCAAGGTGATTATTTTAGTTTATGCTACAATATGTCCTACAAAGTAAGTGTTGAAATATTTATTTCCACCTCCTAAGGTGGATACTTGCTTTAGCATCTTAAAATAACTTACTGCTGTCAGAGATTTTAAGATTTAAATACTTATTTGTGAAACTGCATGGAATTATACTGGAAAGGAGTTTAATGATGCAACAGCTGTATGAACTGGGGGTTGGGGAAATATCCAATATTCTTATAAGCTTACAAATAGACTAACAACCACACCATGCTGTTTCCTGTGGAAAAGAGCCCAGAGAAACACTAAGCACTCTTACACAGCTGTTGATAATATACTGAAGTTATCTAAATAGTCCTCAAGTAATACACAATCCTGGTACATAACTCTGAGTTTCACCCATTTAATTTCTGGCCAACATGAGGGGTCCTATTAATTCCATTGGCTCCAGCTGGAGTAGTTTCATGAGTTAGTGTTCAGTAGCATAAGAGTTTCATAAAGGCCTGCAGTTTGCCCCCTCTTTCATTTGCCCCCTCTTTTACATTTGCATTATCTGGAATATTCATTTTTTCTAGAATTTCTGAGGTGTATGTCCATAGATGTAGCAGTGAAACAATCTGATGTGGGAAGTAGCTTGGCAGTTGCAGACTCTTATTCCTGCACACTCTCAGGGCTTGTCTACGCTACCTCCGTTCCTCAAAGGGAGGATGGTAAGTAGGGTGCGGGAATTTATTAAAGAAGTGCTGTGCTGCATATGCAGCACTTCATTAAGCAAATTCCCACCCCCCGCCCCCGTGGCAGCCTCAAAGTGTTAAACTTTGAAGTGCCAGCTCATATCTAGCTGCAGCTCACCTGCTGTCACTTTGAAGTGTCTGGGGTACTTCGAAGTCCCTTTACTCCTCAAAATGTATATGCACCGCAGCACTTCATTAACAGACTCCCAACACCCTACTTACCATCCTCCTTTCGAAGTAGGGAGGCAGTGTAGACACCACCTCGTTTTCCTAAGCCAGTGTGGTAGGGCAGGATTTGTAAAGGCAGAAGGGTTTTATAGTTACCTACTAAACTAAACTATCTTTACTTCAATACTCCAACATGACATCAGTCAGCATCTGGTTCTTCAGTTCAACCCACACTTTGGTTTCCATAGCCACTCTCTCACCCTTACATAGCAATAGCAACAGCTTCACACAGAAAGTGGTCTTCAGGTCTTCAGCGTTTCTCAGACCTCAGTCCTCTTTTACATTACAGAATGTCACATTTCCTGTGGTCCCAGCTGCCTCTTCGCAATATGGGAGATTCAGAGGGGTCACAGTTCTCTGGCAGCTGTTTGTGAAACTCTGTTTTAGTCCATGAATCCACCATGAAACTATTATTTTCTTCTCTGCTGTTGTGTCTGTAGTACCCCCAGACTTTTTAAAATCTTTTAAGGTTTCCCAGGCTTTTTACATACTTAACAAAATCAGATTAAGCTCATATACCTTGTTGACCAGCACCAGCAGGTTCTGGCATTTTCTTGGCGGTCCCCTTTTCAAGTACCAACTATTCTTATTTTGTTCAGACCACAAGGGCTGAGGAGGTCTGGACCCAGTAAATGGCTGTTTTATATTGAAGTCTGTAAATAACAACGCATTTATAACTTACTTTGCCTCATTTGTGACCAAGGACAGGAGAGATTTTAGCAGTGATTTGCATTAATAAAATGAAAGCTTTAGGCTTTCACTTCAAAGGAAAATATCAATAAAAGCATATCCTCTCTTAGTTGGATTGGTAGCAGAATATTAACACTATTGATGTATAAGAATTGTAGCTGGAGGCTAAGGATTGTATTTGGTGATGGTGAAAAAATGACGTAGCCATTTAGAATTGAAAGATACCAAAGCTGCTTTTTGGAGCAATGAACACACAGAGGTAGTGTGTGTTCCCCAACTCTTTGGAAGTTTCTCAACAATGCAACTACATTACTAGCACCCTGCTTGAGTCACACAACTGGAATGCTTAGTATGATTGACCTCCAGTAGTGCAATGTATTTTTCCCTGTCTGTTTCTGTTCATACATTTTTGAAACAAACCAAAAATGTAAAAAATTATTCAATAATTAAGAAATGTGTAAGACTTTTGAGACTTTTGAGGATTCCAGTTTCCTCATCTCATATTGAAAGAAAATACCAAACTCTGAAAAATGTGAATGGAGTAGTTATAGCCTCACCCACATTAAAATGAGATTGTTAACTGAACTGATTTGTTTTTATAACTTTGATTATTTCAAATTAGACTTTATTAATTGTTTTAATTCTTTAAAATGAACTAAATTTTCAAAACAAAAAGTTGAAATATTTTGTTTCAAAAAAATCAAAATGGAACTTTAATCTCTAGATCCTATTTTTGTTCATTCAGAATTGATTTTTTCTCATGAACAGATACACTTTTGTCAGACAATTACCAACCTGTTTTATTCCATAACCAAAATATTGAAAAAAATGAAAAAGAAAGCTCACATTACTCTGCAATATACAAGCACTCTTGTTGCACCTCAAAGACAAGCAAATTTATTTATTAGGTAATGAGCTTTCATGGATAAGACCCATGTCTTCAGAATTTTCAATAAGAAATGAGATTCACACACAAAAGTTCACTACCTAATAAATAAATTTGTTAGTCTTTAAGGACTGTTTGTTCTTTTGTGAAGCTACAGACTAATATGGTTACCCCTCTGAAACTATTACTAGGCAATATTAGGCAAGCCAATGTTATATTATTAATAAATAGTAAATGGAAATAATATATAGTAAATAGTTTGGTTAATTTTAGTGACACTACTCAGGGAATCTGCTGAAAGAGTGACAAAACTTGCACCTGTATGAAATAGAGTGTAACGTACAGCAAAATGGATTATTGCATTGACGCTATTCATATAAGGGGAAAAAAAACTTCCAAGACAGATGTTCTCAAACTTCATTTCATTGCAACCATCTCCTGCCAACAAAAAATAATATATGAACCAAGGAGAAGGACCAAAGCCAGAGTCCACTAGAGCTTCACTACCCTAGGACTAATAGTGGGGCAGAGCTCAAAGGTTTCAGCTCCAGCTAGCAGGCCCGTAACCTGAGCCTCACTATGTGGTGGGCCTTGGTCTTTAGCCATGGACGGTGGGGCTACGCTTGGGGTGGGTCCTGGGTCCCAGCAAGTCTTATGCCAGCCCTGACAACTCTATTAAAAAGTAGTCATGACCCACTTTGTGGCCCCAACCTACTGCTTGAGAACTGCTGTTCTAAGGGTGTCTCAGCTCTGGAACTGGATTCCTAAGGAAGTTTTGGAATCCCCTTCCTGTAAATTTTTAAAAGCAGGTCAGAGAAACACCTGTCTCAGCAAGAGAGTAGGAGCAGGATTTGATCTCTCAAGGTCCTTTCCAGCCCTGTGTTTCACTGACTCAATAGGAAAATTCAGTTAACAAGTAATTAGGGAAGATACTTTTGAATGTGGAGCATGACTTTGGTTTGAAAGGAGGAAAATTAATGGATTTTTTTTGAGCATTGATTTGTACATGTTCCAAATAGCTACCTTTCTCTCATGCAACTTAAATACTTAAGCAAAACTCCATTCCATTGATGACTTAATGACAGACTTAGAAGTTTAGTCAACCCAGTATTGCCAATCCCAAGCATTCAAAAATGACCCCCCAAAATAATAATAATAATAATAATAATAATAATAATAATAATAGAGATTGTATTGAAATCACAAGATTTTAAAAATAGTATTATCTGGTGTTCCTTTTAGGTGTCTTCTAGTGATGGACCATTTTTGCGTCAAATTTACAAGCCCTTGAAGTGCTGTTCCTACTTGTGTATTCCACAGGAAGATATGCATAGGTGCTAAAATTCAACTCTGGAGATCCTTAATAAGCGGTACCTGTTGGTCCACACGTATGTAGCTGATTCAGATTAAAGGCATAACTGATAGTGCAGACCAACATCTTTTCAGTGTCTTCTTATTGTCACATAGCCTGATTTAGACTCCTCTCCTTCCGTAGATTTCCTCAGTGTCTTCTTGTTTTAGCCTGTACTTAGACATATTAAATAGTTTTATTTTACAAGTACATAATTTAGAAATTTTTATAGTATAAAGTTAATGTATCTTATTCTCTCCCCCTTTCTGAGGCAGTGCTCCTCACAGTCAGGCACCATGGGGTTTGAAAATTGCATCACTTCCTCTCATTCAGTTTCTCTGTGTGATGACCATCAATGCTGCCCTATTGTTTGGGTGAGAAACATATCTCTGAAAAATGCACCATCTGTTGCTCATTTTGCCTGCACACAAGCAAAACTTGTGAGCTTTGATTTGGGGAATTATGAGGAAGGCTATTGGAACCATTCTGATCTGGTCCAGGGAACTTGTGTGCCTGACATCTTCAATCACCCCCAGGTTTTCTGTACCTCTCCCACTCATCATCAATTGGATCCATTGGAGTATGAGATAGTTGACCTGGATCCACAGGTTCTGACAGTACTATCAGGGGTCCCATCCTCATTTACAGATGATGCAATCATCCTGTCCTCACCATTTCTGTGGGACAACCGTAAGTTATGTCAAGAGCTATGGTAGGCGGTTGAGGATTCCCAACATCTCCTTAGTTTACAGTAGGAAGTGCAGTGGCACACCAGGTAAATGGAACTGTCATGGAGTCAGCCAGAGCAGTCAGTGATATTCCAGCTTCCTATAACTATACTTTAAGAGCTGACCAACTTGATGGACCTTAAATCTCTCAGAATTTACTACTTAACCAAAATGGAACATCACAGACAGGTGTATAGAACAGGAACACCTCCTCCAGGAATATTCAATTACCACCCTCCTGCTGAGCTTGCAAACAAACAGCGGAGAGTTCAGAGGACTCTTTTTTTTTAATTCTAGGGGGAATTCAACATCACTGTACATTCACAGGATTCATGCCTTCCACAGATTTCTTTGCTTCCCTGTAGACATAACTTGTGATGGGGAAGAAAAGGGAAACCTCCGAAGTGATCATGAGTTTCTACCCAGTGGCTCAGGCAAGTCAGTTTCAGCATCCAGAGCAGCTGGTGGACATGTAAAATCACAGCCATGGTGGAGGGCTTGCCAGTCATGTGAGAGAGACAGAGACACGCATTCTATGCTTGCAGTATGGTAAGCATGGAAGGTCAGGGCTTTGAAAGTGTTTCCAAGGAGGTTGGTAAGGGGCAGGCTCTGTCCCCTCAGGCAGAGCAGAATATAGCAGCCTGCCTGCGTAGGGAATTGTTCCCATTGTTCTTGGTGTATTCAACATGGAGTATAAAACAGGTGTAAAATATTTCCTGCAATGTTTCCCAATTCCTTTCTCCATACACTATACTGTAGTTTAAATAAAATTGTCAAAATAACCAAAACCATGAGCATTATATAGTGTTATTTTAAGAACTAAATTATGCAAAATGTAAAATTATAGTGAATACAAT
Organism: Carettochelys insculpta; assembly: GCF_033958435.1. Classification (NCBI taxonomy): domain Eukaryota; kingdom Metazoa; phylum Chordata; order Testudines; family Carettochelyidae; genus Carettochelys; species Carettochelys insculpta. The sequence continues at coordinate 135,707,854 of NC_134138.1, read as the reverse complement.
TTCTAATTTTTGATGTAGAATTTAACTTTTGGTGCAGAATTCACCCAGGAGTAAATTTTTAGTGACCCTTACTATCATGACCTCTACTCATTCTGGTACACCTGCTAAGCTCTACATTTGATGCCTCCATCAAGAATTGTTCACTTTTACTGATGCCAACCACTTTTATACCTTCACATCCCTTCAGGGGCCATCTCACTTTTGCCCACATTTTGCCCTCTATCACAACAGACAGTTGGGTTCCTCCTCCACAGTTACTCCTGTGAATTTCTCTCTCTTTTGCTCCCTTTCGATCCCCAAATACCACTTTCTCTTCAGAGATCGGTATCACAGAGAGATTATTCACCAAGAGGCACATTCTCTTCTCCAATGAGGGATAATAGAATAAGTGACGCCTCAGTGCCAAGGGAGGGCTCAATTCTCTATACTTCTTAGTCTCCCAAAACATTGGAGGTTGGAGACTCTAGGGCTCTGACAACTGAATATCTTTACTCAAAAGTCAAAATTAAGCATTGTTACGCTAGCATCGTAGCTCTCTACTTGAAGTACATCAATTTCATGTTCATACACATTCATCCTACAAAATTTTTCTTCAGTTTCTGCTAAGTCAAGAACATTACTAGTTCACAGTGCTTCCTTTTTGATTAGCAAGAGTGCCCAGGTTATCCATGACATTTTTCTCTTTGATGGGGACCCAAATGAGATGTCACAGTTAAACAGTTTTCCAACAATTGGTCATTAGACTAGTGATAGATTCCTCCAATCACTTTGGTCCTGTTTCATCTGCTACTGGAGCTAGATGAATACATGATCAAAGTAAAGTTTGTCTTCACTCCCAGACAATTAATTTTATCCAAGTGGCACTGGACTCAATTTCAGCAGGAGCTTTCCCCATCACACAAAGGCTACGTCTACACGTGCACCCAACTTCGAAATAGCTTATTTCGATGTTGCGACATCGAAATAGGCTATTTCGATGAATAACGTCTACACGTCCTCCAGGGCTGGCAACGTCGATGTTCAACTTCGACGTTGCTCAGCCCAACATCGAAATAGGCACAGCGAGGGAACGTCTACACGCCAAAGTAGCACACATCGAAATAAGGGAGCCAGGCACAGCTGCAGACAGGGTCACGGGGCGGACTCAACAGCAAGTCGCTCCCTTAAAGGGCCCCTCCCAGACACACTTTCATTAAACAGTGCAAGATACACAGAGCCAACAACTAGTTGCAGACCCTGTATATGCAGCACGGACCCCCAGCTGCAGCAGCAGCAGCCAGAAGCCCTGGGCTAAGGGCTGCTGCCCACGGTGACCACAGAGCCCCGCAAGGGCTGGAGAGAGAGTATCTCTCAACCCCCCAGCTGATGGCCGCCATGGAGGACCCCGCTATTTCGATGTTGCGGGACGCGGATCGTCTACATGTCCCTACTTCGATGTTGAACGTCGAAGTAGGGCGCTATTCCCATCCCCTCAGCTGCGTCTACACGTGCACGTTACTTCGAAGTAGCGGCACTAACTTCGAAATAGCGCCCGTCACGTCTACACGCGTCGGGCGCTATTTCGAAGTTGAAATCGACGTTAGGCGGCGAGACGTCGAAGTCGCTAACCCCATGAGGGGATGGGAATAGCGCCCTACTTCGACGTTCAACATCGAAGTAGGGACGTGTAGACGATCCGCGTCCCGCAACATCGAAATAGCGGGGTCCTCCATGGCGGCCATCAGCTGGGGGGTTGAGAGATACTCTCTCTCCAGCCCTTGCGGGGCTCTGTGGTCACCGTGGGCAGCAGCCCTTAGCCCAGGGCTTCTGGCTGCTGCTGTTGCAGCTGGGGGTCCGTGCTGCATATACAGGGTCTGCAACTAGTTGTTGGCTCTGTGTATCTTGCACTGTTTAATGAAAGTGTGTCTGGGAGGGGCCCTTTAAGGGAGCGACTTGCTGTTGAGTCCGCCCCGTGACCCTGTCTGCAGCTGTGCCTGGCTCCCTTATTTCGATGTGTGCTACTTTGGCGTGTAGACGTTCCCTCGCTGTGCCTATTTCGATGTTGGGCTGAGCAACGTCGAAGTTGAACATCGACGTTGCCAGCCCTGGAGGACGTGTAGACGTTATTCATCGAAATAGCCTATTTCGATGTCTCAACATCGAAATAAGCTATTTCGAAGTTGGGTGCACGTGTAGACGTAGCCCTCATGGGGTTAGCGACTTCGACGTCTCGCCGCCTAACGCCGATTTCAACTTCGAAATAGCGCCCGACGCGTGTAGACGTGACGGGCGCTATTTCGAAGTTAGTGCCGCTACTTCGAAGTAGCGTGCACGTGTAGACGCAGCTAAAGATTTCAATCACTCAGTAACCTGATAATAGAACATTCACAGACCAAACAGAGTGATCAAGGCATGCTTTTCTCTACTAAGCTACATGGCTTCATATTCTTCTGCTTCAGCTTTGCTGTCTATGGGCCTGGCCTCCTCAACTCACCAGGGGAGGACCACATGCAGAACAGAGTCTTCCATCATGGCTGACCAGACACTCTGGCCAGGACCACTCACAGGTGAAGCATACCAAAATAACTTTTTTTTCTGGTTTCTTATATTTTCCCAAAGTATAGTAAATCTGACTCAAGAGGCAGGAGGGCTTCCTGGGAAAGCAGTCTACATCACCTATGGAAATAATCCCTCATCTCTTCCCCATTTGTTCTCCAGGTAGCTTTGTTTACCTTATATGTAAACATCCCTTCATTCTTTCTGCATGATAACTAAGGCTGTGTCTACATTACTAGATAAATTCAAAATTATTTATGTCAATTTTCTAATTCTGGCATTTATAAGTTCAAATTTGACCATCCTCACTTCCCACAAAGTTGAGTCAGTTCTGCCATACACAATTGGCTAACATAGACTCTTGCAGTGGTGCATTGTGGGAAGCTATCCCACAATTCCCTCATCCCCATAGCATTCTGGGTATGCTCACTGGTCTTGACATCATCTTCCTACATTGCATTTTCCTCCTTTGCCTCCCAATTCCTGAAAATATGCTGACCCCTGGAAATAATGCAGCGACCCTCAAAGTTAGAAGAAAGAGGATATAAAAGTGTAAGAAAAAAGAATTTTTGGTTTCTCCCCACATTACATTGCCAACAGGAGTGTAGCAGTGGCATTTTCAACCGGCCAAACACTTGTCCCACTTTTCATCATTTCATACATGTGATCTCTGAAAGTAATACAGTGGCCCAGACTGTATTTGAAAGCGAGGAAAAAAAAGAGGATAGAAAAGTGTAGGAAGAAAGAATTTTTAGTTTCCCTGTTCGTTATGTTGGTATTGGAAAGGGTCTTTGGATTTCCGGTGCATTATAAGGCTTCCATGCAATGACTGTGTTCTCACATCTGCCATCATTGCATGCATGTGATCCCTGAAAGTAGTACAGAGGCCCTGACTGTATTTGAAAGTGACAAGAAAAAGGATAGAAAAGTGTAGGAAAAAAGAATTTTAGTTTCCCAACTCATTATACAAATATTCCCAATATGGGTGCAGCGACTGTCTCAACTGGCCATCCAGTGAATAATCCACCTTCCATCATTGCATGTGATCCCTGAAAATAATACAGGTGCCTGACCTATTTTTTGAAGTGAGAAGAAAGAGGATACAAAAGTTTATGGAAAAAACAAACAAGCACTGAGGGCTCAGTTGACATGGTGCCTTCATGGAAAATTAGCTCCCCCAGCTCATGAGACTTCCTTTGACGGCAGCAAGCCCCATTATGGGCTTTTCCCCAGAGGCAGCAAAGGTCCCCATGTTTCTTAGCTATCTGGGAAGACTTTTCCCCTGCAGCAGCAAGCTCCTGAGCTTCTGGGGGAGACTTTTCCCTGGAGGCAGCAAAGCCTGGTATGGGTGAAGCAGGAAGGGAATCAGTAGTTGGGGGTGCCAGCTGAAGTGTTTGTTCCTGACTGTAGCAGCAAAACCCTGAATTTTTTAGCCACTGGAGGAGACTTTTCCCCAGCTGCAGGAAGCCCCGAGCTGCTGGGAAACATTTTTCTCCAACGGCTGCATGGCCTGGTATGGGTGAAGGGGGGAATTCAGTGCGGGGGTGGGGGGGAAGTTGAGGTGTTCCTTCCCTATGGCAGCAGAAAAGCCCTCAGTATCTTAGCCACTGGTGGAGACCTCACTACAGCAGCAGTAAAACCCCGAATATCTTGGCTACCCAGGGAGATGTCCTCATGGCAGCAGTTGAGCCCTCAGTATTTTAACAATGGGGGGAGACTTCCCCATGGCAGCATAAAAGCCTCCAGTAGCTTAGCTGCCAGGGGAGACTTCCCCACAGCAGTTGCAAAGACCCCAGTATCTCAGCCACCGGGGAGACTTCCCTATGGCAGCAGCAAAGCGCACAGTATCTTAGCAGCTGGAGGATACTTTCTCATGGCTGCAGCAAAGCCCAAAATAGCTTTTCCACCCTTGGAGCCCTAAGTATATAACTGGCAGCATGGTCAGCACCAAATGACAGGCACATCCTTTTATTGGGCTAGGTTGGAGACTACCCATGGGATGTGGCTGATCATGGGAAAGACTCAGACTACATGGTGCCTGTGAGGGAGGGAAGGGGGTTTGCACACAAATTGCAGCTCAGAGAGTTCTCTCTATTTTATTTTTGAATTTTTTTTTATTGTAGGACTGTTACTTTTCAATCTGTTACTGAGTGTCTAGGGAGATAGAAGTGTTCTCTCACAGGTTTTTGTATGTTACATAACTCAGTCATCAGGAACAGTAACGTAAAAACAAAAACTGTGTAGGATAACACTTCAATCTCCCTGGACACTCAGCAACAGATTTAAGAGTAGCAGTCCTACAACAAAAAAATTTCAAAAATAAAATAGAGAGAACTCGCCGAGCTGCAATTCATTTGCAAATTTGATTCCGTCAACCAAGGATTAAACAGAGACTGGGAATGGTTGGCCCATTACAAAAGCAGTTTCTATGCTCTTGATGTTCACACCCCTCCCCCCGCCCCAAAATGCGTCTGGTGAAGCAGGTCTTTGCCCATGAAAGCATATGGTCCAAAATATGTTAGTCTATAATGTGCCACAGGACTTCTTGTTATTATTAACTTGCTTATTTCTAGAAAAAAAATAGAAGTGCTTTACAACATAATGATGTCCGGAATGGAGATTTCTTGCACATTGAAACCTAGAAAGTGTTTGTTTGAATTCTTTCTTGAGAAAGCTGGTTAGAAGGGCTACATGGAAGATAGACAGGTAGAAACTCAATAAATGCCAGAGGCTAGAAAAATCAGATATTCTTAACAGCCTGAAGCTATGTCATATCATACTACTATCAGGTCTCACATGATAATCAGAACTGGATCATGGGACTCAGCTGGTGTTGATGATTCAGAAGGTGACAGTTTTCTTTGCTGGGCAGGGTTTAAATCACAATATACATCAATAGACATAGGAAGACACTGGCCTGCCCGAGATGTCATATTTCACATTGCACATAACATTAAGATTTAGAACACTCATTGTCATATAAAATCTCATGGTAGTTTGTGTAAAAGAGGAGTGTGTTTATATAGTCTAAAACTTAACTTGCGTAATTACCTTCTACTAACCCTAAATTCACCATATCCATCCTTTATTTCTTTTTTAAACTTTCTTTAAACCACTTCAGATATTTCATCCCAGTGAAATTATATTCAATTGTGCTCTTCAGTGATAAGAAAGAGAATTATTTTTAACATTAGAGAACACAAGGGCCAATTGTTCTCTCTTTCTTCTGAGACTACAATAGAAATTGTACACAAAGTAAGAAAGAGAATTTGACCTAGGATTTGTTTAATCAGTTATTAGCATTTGAAAGGTGTTTTGGGTTCCATATTCCTATTAAACCAGAATAACTATAGTCAATTGATATTCACCCTCAGAAGAGCACCTTAAATGTGTAGTTTCACAAATAACAAGCAGTACTGTAGCACCTTAAAGGCCCACTTCCTCAATTTTATGGCTACCCCTCTAGGACTATTAAATGTGTAGTCTTACTTGAATCTCATTTAAATCTGAGTCCAGCAGGCCCAGTTATTTATTGCGGGGTTTCAGTACAAATTCAGATCCTTGAGTAGACTGGCTTTTGCACTGCAAAAAAGTAAAAAAAAAAAAAAAATCTTTTTCTTTAATTGAAGAATTAACTTCTCTCCTTTCATATCTATTCCCAGACTATTGATGGTAGGTAATTCTTGAAGTCCTACAGCAGGAAAACTCTGAAGCATATGCTTAACTTTGTGCAATTTACTACTTTGCTGGAACAGGGCCTAACACCTCTTTAAAAACCTTCATATTCACCAATGTTGATCACTCACTGCCACATACAATCATCTTCCATGGGTGTTGTGGATGCTCAGCTGGCTCATAAGGTCTATTATTGAATCACAAGTTCTATCACAGTGTGCATAATATGCGGCATTAAAGAGTAAATCAAATATATTAAATCAATCACAAAGTTTCCAAGTATGGTAGGAGGCTGTTGACCATGACTGAAAGCCAGTCTCTCCTTCCTCCTGCACCTCTTGTCTTCATCAGATTGTTAGCAGTCAAATTCAAAACTCAGGACCATCGTGTAGGACTTCTCTCCAATTCTGAGTGATCCTGGGCAAGTGTCACCCAAATGTTAATGCCAATAATGCACTTCTTTAAGTTATCCCTTCAGCAAGTCATTATAGTACTTCTGTTTTCCTTCTACATTATGGTACCATTATTTCAGCTGACAGAACAGGACCTGCTTTCGTAGGTGGTGGCGTGGCATCTGGACAACATGATCAACCCAGTGAAATTGCTGGCAGATGATCATTGCCTTGATACTGGTCGTCTTTTCCTCTCCCAGAATGCTAACGTTGATGCATTTGTTTTCCTGTTCGATCTTCAAGATCTTTCAGACGCAGCATTGGTGATGCCTCTCCAGGACTGTCAAGTGAAATCTGCAGGTTGTCCAAATTTCATACCCACACAACAATGTTGGGAAAATAATGGCTTGATAATCATATTCACTAGTCTCATTTTAAACTACATAGATTCTAATTTCCATGTTATTTATGGATGAATGCATAATTCAGTTATGAGACATATTTTATCTTATATCAGATAGCAACCCATTTCTGGATTGGAGAAATAATCTCTATGCTGTGTAGAAATACCCATAACACACCCATAAATAAAGGATTTACAATTGTCTGCTCAAAACCCAGTAATTTAAAATTTTCATACCAGAATACACAGTAGATTTAAAATATATTAATAGCACTAATATAACTTCCCTGATTCCCAAAGTCTCAGACAAATTATATCCTGAGACAGCATTTTAAGAGACAATTGTGACATCAGCATCTTCCCCTAGAAAAAACATTAAGGAAGACCAAATGAATATCTTAAATATTAAGATTCAGAACATCGAATTTCCCAAATAAATCCAAAATTAAATCTTTACCACCATGAAGAGTGATTTGTGTTTTACAATAAGATTATTTAAATTACATAGTACATCAAACAAAATGCTTCTAATCTATACAAATGTAAGAAATACAGAATACTTATTGAAGCAATGCGGCATAACATTCAGAGCAAATCTGCAGATGATCACTAAATAATCAATACAAACTTTGATGACTACTACAAAGAAATGTACACCTCAGAAATCATTAATAATAGCACTGAGGAAAATTCAGAATTTCCGTCCCAGGGGAAATTCTATCATCTATTGAATCCAACAAAAAATTTGAAAATTGTGATATTTATTGTGGGATGGTAAGATCCAAGAACTTTTGAATTGGAAGTATAAAAATATTTTGTTCTGATATTCATGATCATTCCCAAAATACATAGGTTTCATTCTGGTTTACTGAATTGACTCAAAATACTTCATTTCATGTCAGTTCACATTTCGTTGTATTTTTCACATCACGTCACATTGTCTCACAGGACCTGTAGTTTCAGAGCTTGATACCCATTTTCTCTGCTGCATATCTGCCTCCTTGGGCTGAACAATGCTTCCCATGATGCACTCAGAGTCACACTACCATTTGGTCAGAGAAAAATCCACACTGCATTATTGGAGACTTAGTGTTCCAGGGAGACTGGCAATCAGGGAGACTGGAGGCCTAAATTACAACTCCCATTCCAGAGTGTACCAATAGGTGAACGCAATATAAAGTTTCCTTGAAAAGACTTGAAAGTGAACTTCACATGGAAGTCCAACAAAAGAAAATATTTTAATTCAAGGCTGTATTGATTAGAATAATAGAATAATAGAATCATAAAATACTAGGACTGGAAGGGACCTCGAGAGGCCATCGAGTCCAGCCCCCTGCCCCAATGGCAGGACCAAGTACTGTCTAAACCATCCCTGACAGACATCTATCTAACCTGTTCTTAAATATCTCCAGCGATGGAGATTCCACAACCTCTCTTGGCAATTTATTCCACTGTTTGACCGCCCTGACAGTTAGGAACTTTTTCTTGATGTCCAGCCGAAACCTCCCTTTCTGCAGCTTAAGCCCATTGCATCTTGTTCTATCTTCAGAGGCCAAAAAGAACAAGTTTTCTCCCTCCTCCTTATGACACCCTTTTAGATACTTGAAAACCGCTGTCATGTTGCCCCTCAGTCTTCTCTTTTCCAAACTAAATTCTTTTAGCCTTTATTCATAGTTCACATTCTCTAGACCTTTAATCATTCTTGTCGTTCTTTTCTGAACCCTCTCTAATTTCTACACATCTTTTCTGAACTGCGGTGCCCAGAACTGGACACAATACTTCAGCTGAGGCCTAACCAGTGCAGAGTAGAGTGGAAGAATGACTTCTCATGTCTTGTTCACAAGACATCTGTTAATGCATCCCAGAATCATGTTTGCTTTCTTTGCAACAGCATCACACAGTTGACTCATATTTAGCTTGTGTTCCACTATAACCCCTAGATCTGTTTCTGCTGTAGTCATTCCTATACAGTCTCTCCCCATTCTGTATGTGTGAAATATTGCATTTTGATTTCTCTGGTGAATCATGAAGACATTTCAGGAAATTTGAAATTTTGCAAAAGTTGCATTGTCTGTTAATGAATCATTCCTAACCAGTGGTGATTTAAAACAATTTATAACTTATATGAAACTACTCAGACCAGTGAAACAGTCGAAGTAGGGTAGCAATTTAAGGAAGTTGGGCTTAACCTTCAAATGTGACTGCTCAATTGTCCTCCATCTCATGTTGTGAAGCAAGGTGGCAGCATGACTATCACTAGGTCCTCACACATCAACAGAAACAACAAAAACAGTATCTTGGCTGAAGAGCAACATCTGTGGGGAGTGCATAAGCTCCTGCAGGAGTTTCTGGATCAAAGACAGTTCATATATAGTTCAAAGGCACATGGCATGTTGAGTGTAAAGCTGCAGGGAGCAGGCTAAGAAAGCATTTAAGAACTTGAAGAAGTAGATAGTCTACAGGAGATGACCTTTTGTAGGGAGGTAGGACATAATCAGCTTGCTGAACTTGTTTTAAACAGTTGCAGAGTGGTAGCTGTGTTAGTCTGTATCTTGACAAAACAGAAAAATCAGTCATGTAACACTTCAAAGACTAACAAAATAATTTATTAGGTGATGAGCTTTTGTGGGGCAGATGCTGTTTTTTAAGCAGAAGTCTCCTTTGAGCAAGCATTTTCAATCCTAATGTGCACCTATGTACCTGGAGCTGCCATTGCAAGGGATGCTTGTCTCTGGAAACCCGCTACTGGGATCTTCCACAGACCTGCAGTGGGTCTTCCTCAGCCTGCATCTTCTTTTGGAAGTTCAGGGGCTTAGCCATCCAGCTAAGCCAAATAAATTCTACACTCCATTTGGGGAGCATGAACATATTGTCCAAACAACCCATCAAACTAGTATTTTCTTCTTAGGCTTCACTATAGTGCCTTTGCTGGCTCTACTTCAAAGCTTCTCCTCAGGAGATCAAAGTTGCTTCTATAGTGTTATCCCTCTATTGTTACCTTTCTGCTTAAACCCCATTGTCCTTATCAGAAGGCCTTCTCTTCTCTTCAGTCTTTCCTAAACTGAGTCCCCATAATCTGCTTGTACAGACAACCTCTGCCTTCTCTTACCAGGGGGTAATAAGCACCCTCCCAACAAGGTGTAGAGCACAACTAATCGCCATTCTTTCTATTAGTTTGCAGGAGATGTGAGCTACGTCTACACTGGGATGCTACATTGAAATAGCTTATTTCGATGTAGCAAAATCGAAATAAGCTATTTCGATGAATAGCGTCTACACATCCTCCAGGGCTCGTGTCGTCGACGTTGGACAGCACTACATCGAAGTAGGTGCTGCAGGGGAGCGTCTACACACCAAAGCAGCCCAAATCAAAATAAGGGTGCCAGGAACAGCTGCAGACAGGGTCACAGGGTGGACTAGCACTTCCGGGGCAACAGCAAGCCGCTCCCTTAAAGGGCCCCTCCCAGACACACTCAGCCTGCATAGCACGTGGTCTGCAGAGCCACAGGCACGCACACCCCGTGGAAGCAGCATGGACCCCCAGCAGCAGCAGCAGCAGCAGCAGCAGCAGCAGCCAGAGGCCCACACACCCGCCCCTGCAGGAGCAGTGGTTGCCCTGCTCAGTGCCATGCAGAAGGCAGCTGACCATCTTTTATTTCAGGAAGATGAGCTGTCCTGGGGGGATGAGGAAGCAGCCCCAGACCTTGCTGTCCTCCCAGCCCCACCCCCGCCACACACGCCGCCAGCTGTGGAGATACCCCAAGAGCACGAACTGGTGGGAGCGGCTGGTGCTCGGCGAGTGGGACAGCGACCGCTGGCTCCGGAACTTCTGAATGAGGCGGCAGATATTCCTGGAGCTCTGCCAGTGGCTCACCCCTGCCTTACTGCACCAGGACACCCCCATGCGACATGCCTTCACTGTAGAGAAACGGGTCGGCATCGCTGTCTGGAAGCTGGCCACTCCAGACAGCCACTGATCCGTAGGGCAGCAGTTCTGCGTGGTCAAGGCCACCATCAGGGCTGTCCTCATGGAAGTAAGAGGACCCACAGCGGGGGGGAGTCTGGTGGGGGGAGCCAGGGGTAGAGCCTGGGGGGGAGGGCCAGACACACCCTGCACACCCCTCACTGGTGTTCTCTCATGTCCTTTACCTGCAGCTCGTCCATGCAATCAATGCCCTGCTCCTCCACAGGCTCGTGCGGCTTAGGGATCCAGATGCTGCCATCATGGCGTTTGCCAGCCTGGGCTTCCCCAATTGCTTTGGGGCTCTGAATGGGACCCATGTCCCCATCCGTGTCCCGGAGCATAGTGGAGGACACTTCCTCAATAGAAAGGGATACCATTCTGTGGTCCTCCAGGCCTTGGTGGACAGCCGAGGCCTCCTCTTGGACATTTATGTTGGCTGGCCTGGCAGCACCCACGACGCCTGGGTGTTCAGAAATTCGGGCCTGTGCTGCCAGCTGGAGCGGGGGACCTACATCCCCCAGCAGGAGATCGCTGTGGGGAACACCACCATGCCCCTCTGTGTCGTCGCAGACGCAGCGTACCCCTTCCGGCCCTGGCTCATGCACCGTTACATAGGCCATGTCACACCCAGCCAGGAACAGTTTAACACGCTCTTGAACCATGAGCGCCAGGTGGTTGAGCGCACTTTCGGCCACCTCAAAGGGCACTGGAGGTGTCTCCTCACCTGCCTGGATGCAGGCCTCACCAACATCCTCCAGATTGTGGACGCGTGCAGAGCACTACACAACCTGGTGTAGAGCAAGGGAGAAGCCTTCTTCCAGGGCTGGGCTGTGGAGTCTGGCAGGGCCGACGTCCAGCCACCTGCTGCCCCAGTCGCCAGGTCGACCCTGAGGGGATCTGGATCCAGGAGGCCCTGCGGGCCCATTTTGACCAGGCTGTGGGGTGAATGCTGGCAGGGCCAGCTGCGGGTAAGCCACCCACTGCACCCTCCCATCCTCCACAACACTCCCTGCCCCCACGCCCACACCACAGAGAACCTGAGAGCACACCCCCCCCACACTTCTGTGCAATAAATGGATTTTTTTTTAAACAAAACCGTGCAACCTGTATTAATTAACAGAAGAAGGGGGGAACTATGTACATGGGGGTGGCAGTTACAAAACAGGGGTAGAACAAAAACTATTTACACCAACATGGGGGGAATGAGTCCAAAGGAGGGGCCCAGAGGGGGCCTTGGGGGCAACGTCCTCAGCCACACACCCCCTAATGTCCTGCACCTGGTGTGGTGGGGGGGCGCAACCCACGTCTCGGCCGGAGGCATGGTTGAGGCTGGGTGCGGGCCGGGAGAACTAGCAAATATGGCCGGGTGGAATCCAGAGGCCCATTGTCCCCCTCGGTGGCAGGCCCCAGGACGGCAGATGGTGGAGGTACGGCAGGCGGAGCAGCAGGCAGAGCGGCGGGGGGGCCAAGTGCTGTGCGATGTCCTGGAAAGTGCGCATGAAGGCCCCCCCAAGCCTCCTGGCACCAGGCCAGCGCTCGCTCCTGGAGGTCGAGCCACTGCTCCTCCAACTGTAGGTGCCGCTCGGACACCTCCAGCTGATGCCAGAGGGTGGCGACCAGCTGGGGGGTCCGTGGACACCCGCGGATGGCTCCTCCACTGTCAGGCTCGTTCTGGGGCTGGTCCATGCTCTGCCGAGGGGCTGGCCTTGTGGGATGGCCCCGGTGGGCTGTCCGCAACCACTGATGCCACGCCGGTGCTCTCCGGGCCCTCCGATGGTGCAGCTGCTGAACAGAGGGGGGAAGAAGAGTGGAGACAGCCGTTAGTCTGGGCTCTGACCCGTGGCCCTTGTCCCCGCACCCCTCTGCTGCTGGTTCCTCATCCCCGTCCCCCAGAAATGCTTCTGAGGATGATGATGGGTGTCCAACCCACCCCTGGCGGACCCTAAGTTCCACTTCCCCCATCTCCAGGGATGGGGCATGGCGCTGTCCTGCTAGGGGGCAGGGGCTGATGGACTCTTCTGAGGGACATGTCACTGTTGTCCTCGAGGCCATGGTCATCTGAGTGTGTGGAAGGCCCTGGTTATGTCTCTTGTCCCCGCCCCTTAACTCCAGGGGTGTGCACTGGGGGGGTACATACCTGACGGTCTGCTCCCACTGTTGGGGGACAGCCATCGGGCGGACGCCCTGCTGGAGCTGTGGGAGGGGAGGGCGATTTGAGCCCCCCATCACTGGAGGACTCCTCCTCCTCCCCCTCCGGTGTCCCAGGTGTGGGTTCCTGTGGGGGCCCCTGGGGTTCAGGGCTGACCTCCGTGGTGGACTCTGTCTCTGGGGCCTGCTGGGGCTTGTTGCCCTAGGTGTCAAGTGTGGCTTGTGGGGAGGAGGTGTACCGGGGCCCAGGATGGCCCTGAGCTCCCTGTAAAAGGGGCAAGCGTTGGGGGTGGCCCCAGATCAGCTGGCCATGTCCTGGGCCTGGGCGCAACCCTGCCGCAGCTCCTTCACCTTACTCCTGATGTGGTCAGGAGTGCGGGCAGGGTGACCCCGGGCAGCCAGGCCCTCAGCCAGCCGAGCGAACACATCCGCGTTCCGCCTCTTGCTCCCCATTACCTGGAGCACCTCCTCCTCGCCCCAGAGCCCCAGCAGGTCCCAGATCTCGGCCTCCATCCAGGAGGGGCCCCACTGCCTCTTCCTCCCCTGGCTGGCAGGCTGGGAGCCCTGGGTCCCCTTGGGGGGGTGCCCTGTGGGCGCTTGGGGGGCTGGCTGGATGCCATGGGTACAGGGTTGTGGGTTGGGGCTGCTGAGGATGTGCAGGCTGTGCACATGGCTGTGCTGCTGCCTGCACGAGCTCTCAGGTTCCTGCACAGGAATTCAGTGGGCTGGGAGCTTTAAGGGGCTGCTGCACGTGGCGACCATAGAGCTCAGGGGCTGGAGAGAGCGTCTCTCAACCCCTCAGCTGATGGCCGCCATGGAGGATCCCGCTATTTCAATGTTGCTGGACGCGGATTGTCTACACATGCTGTATTTCGACGTTCAACATTGAAGTAGGGCGCTATTCCCATCTCTTCATGAGGATAGCGACTTCGATGTCTCGCTGCCTTACGTTGATTTCAACTTCGAAATAGAGCTCAGCATGTGTAGACGCAGCTATATAGAGATAAGAAACCAAATCAATGGATCTTTTTCTTCTTATTGGTCTAAACTTTGAGCCATTTGAATGTTGTAATGTGAAATAAGAGGGTGAATGTTTTCCTGGGCAATTCCACTTCTTGGTTCATTTAAGGATCAAGGTGAAAACATAAAAAGTGATCTATACAACATGATGGATGCCTTGTCATTCCATATTGATAATAACACTATAGTCTCAGGAAGATTATTTCACACATGGAAAATTTTAATCATACCTTATGCAGTGAAATTGGTAATATCATAAATGCAAAGAAAATATTAATTTTACAAATGCAGGTTGTACCTCCCATGTCCCGCACCATCACGACCTGACTTGTTCTGAATGAGAGAGTTTGATTGACCAGGGAAGGTTCACTGCCCCGGGCCCAAATGCCTGCTGTAGGCACCCTACTTTAATCCCACCTTCCAGCTGGTTTCCTTACCTAGCTGCTGCAGATGTCCTGGGTGGCCCAGGCTCTGGCTCCAACTTCAGGGCTCTGGCCCAGCCCTGCATTCCCCAGTAGTGGGACTCCAGTACTGGCCAGCCAGTCATTCCACTTGCAGGGCTCCAGGTCCCTGGGTTGCTGCAGGGCTCTAGTTCCAGATGTGACAGTGTCACAGGGCTCCACTCTTGGCCACTTTGCTCCCATGTAGTTCTAGTCCCAGCTCTGAGGCAGCCATGAGGCTTCAGTCCCACATAAGACTCCATCCCTGTCCCTGGGGAAGCCATGGGGCTCTGGTCCTGGCCTTGTCCCCACTGTGGGTTTCCAGCCCTGGCTGCCGTGGGGCTATGGCCCTCAGGCTGCTCCAGGACTCCAGTCCCAATCCAATCCCAGCCTCTGCCATGGGGCTCCAGCCCTGTCCCTAGTCCCTTGCAGCTCTCAGCCAGGTTGGCCCTCCTGCCCTTAGGTTTTCAGGTGGTTCAGGAGAATATGTGATCCTGATGGACCACTGAGTTTATTAGAGATGTAACCTGTAACTGTGAATAATGTTTTCAAGTAAGGCAGCTATATTTTCTTTCAGTCCTCACTTTCCTCCAAATGTATTTCCATCCCAGCTCTTGATCACCAGTGAAACAATAAAAAAACTGATATAGAATCACAGACATGTAGTGCTGGAAGAAAACTTAATATGTCACCTAGTCCAGTTTGTTGTTCTGAAGAGGGACCATGTGAATCTAGACTATCCCTCAACATATAAATTGTTTTCAGCACAAGTTAGGGTACTAAACTCAGGGCTTATGTTTAAAGGTATATCTTTGTCTTCGTTGTGGGAACTTTGTTAATGTGGGCCAGGTCTGGGCACCAACTCCTCACATAGAGCAGCTGGTAAAATACAGAGTGAAATGTTACCCCCACTGAAATTAATGTTGTTATGGGAACTGGTATTGACTGCATTGAGGTTAGAATTTCATCCATAGACTTGTAGTGGCAAATTAAGTCTGAAACATTTTTGAGGCAAAATTTCCACTGAAGCCAGTGTATGTTTTGCCTGAGAAAGAACTGGGAATCAGATAGCTCTCTTCCATTTATATTTGTACAGGGGAGGAAAAGCCAGTGATAATGGGTAATAAGCATGGAAGGGAAAACTGGCTGAGAAGGAGTATGTAATGCATGTTCATGAAAGTCTCTTCATGACTGCTACTATTCAGGTCCTTGGGACTGGGAATGCTGGGTCGGAAGTGTATGCACCTTTTTTACATGATATGGTCTCTTTTTAAAGTTTCAGAAATGCAACCAAAGGGGCAAAATTGGTGCTAATGGAATTATATTAGGTGCAGCCTGATGTGTTATCATAAAATTAAGGAGTTGCACAATCATATCAAGAATTTCCAGAATGTGGACTTGCAATAATTGTGATAGCCTACCTCTATCTGCCTACCTTTACAGGTGCATACCTAGCCTCAACAGCCATGATAAATGAGCACCTCACAAAATTTAATTTCAAGTTCAGGGGTCTGGAAAAGTAACAAGAAAAAAAAATTAAAAACTACAGAAAATGCCTTCGCTCAATATAACCAATTAAAGTAAAACACTTGAAAACATACCTGACAGCAAAAGATTAAGGCTGTTAACAGTTTTGATGTTGGCTGCTTAAAAAGACATAAACCCTGAGCAATATATTATGCAGATTAAATAAAGCAAATTGTCAATGCCAGTAAAAAGCAAAGATTGCCATGAATATATAATAGAAAGTTGCATTTCATTAAGTATTAGAATAAACAGACTTTTAAACTATTCACTTGTCATCACATAAAGGCTTGACTCGCAATATTCCTTCTCTAACAATGCTGCTGCATCCATAATTAAAAAGCTGAAAGGAACTCACAGCATCAGGCACTCCACCTTTCAACAATCTCGGTATCAGATTTGATAAACCCCAATTAAATGGCTATCTAATAGAGAAACTTATAAGAGAAATCTGTCAAAGGAATAATTCTGTCTGTCACCAGCCTGTACATACATCACATTTATAGTGAAGAAAATTTAAATAAAAGCTCTGAGAAAATGGGCTCTTAGCTACCTGCAGTTCTCAGCATAACATCTGATTGATTAAGCATATTTGATTTACTATTTAATACAGCATACATTACTAGGAGACTTATTTAATGTTGTAGAGAATGTATTTGATCCACTCTCTACCAGATAGTACATGACGTACCTGCTGTGACAGAAGATATATATAATTCAATAAGGCAAAAATCAATTTCCCAAATTTTGCTCTTTTCGAATAAAGATGGGACTTTATTTTATCACAGAATATAACAATTTAAGTTGAAAATTTTAGGTCCACTTTAGTGTGCATTAACTATCAAGTAAATATGGTTGAATATTGAAACAAAACATATTTTCACATATATTAGTGAATAAACCAGATGACTTCAGCACACTGTTTTTAATGGATCATGTTTGTAATTATTTGTGAAAGTGCAAATATCTGAAAATTTTCATGGAAACATCTGTGAAAGTTGAAAGTATCATGAACTGATACTAGACTTGCACTGTTCTTTGTTTTATATTTTTTTAAATCAGTGAACCAATGTGGAACAGAAATTGTATCGTGCAACCAGTAACACACAGTTGATAGTCAACCTATTCTATTTGCAATCCATCTTTAGTCTGAAAATGGTTCTTCTACTTGATGAATACTTAGAAGTAGCAGAGATAAGGAATGGTAAAAAAGCATTTTAAAGTTGCATGCAATGCTTACATTGCGGTTCTGTTTGCGCTGAAGGCAAAACAATGGATCAGAAATCTCTCCTCTGCATCGGGGTGATTTAGATACAAATGTGATTTTATTTGTTCCCATAACTGGCACACAAGCTTTTCATGACATTCCTTTTTCAGTGTTCATTTTATATAAGTCAGTTTGTTAAACCACAGCCGCGTCTACACTAGCCGGCTATTTCGAAGTAGCTGTGCCACCTTCGAAATAACGCCCGCCGCGTCTACACGTGCCAAGTGCTATTTCGAAGTTGAAATCGACGTAAGGTGGCGAGACGTCAAAGTCGCTATCCGCATGAGGAGATGGGAATAGTGCCCTACTTCAATGTTGAACGTCGAAGTAGGGTACGTGTAGACGATCCGCGTCCTGCAACATTGAAATAGTGGGGTCCTCCATGGCGGCCATCAGCTGAGGGGTTGAGAGACGCTCTCTCCAGCCCCTGAGCTCTATGGTCGCCACATGCAGCAGCCCCTTAAAGCTCCCCGCCCCCTGAATTCCTGTGCAGGAACCTGAGAGCTCCTGCAGGCAGCAGCACAGCCACGTGCACGGCCTGCATGTCTCTCTGCAGCCCCAAACCACCATCCTGCACCACATGGCAGCCAGCCAGTCCCCCAAGCGCCCACAGGGCACCCCCTCAGGGGACCCAGGGCTCCCAACCTGCCAGCCAGAGGGGGAAGAGGCAGCAGGGCCCCTCCTGGACGGAGGCTGAGATCCAGGACCTGCTGGGGCTCTGGGGTGAGGAGAAGGTGCTCCAGGTAATCGGGAGCAAGAGGCGGAATGCAGATGCATTCGCTCGGTTGGCCGAGGGCCTGGCTGCCCGAGGTTAACCTGCCCACACTCCTGACCATGTCAGGAGTAAGGTGAAGGAGCTATGGCAGGGTTACACCTGGGCCCGGGACACAGCCAGCCGATCTGGGGCCACCCCGCCACTTGCCCCTTTTACAGGGAGCTCAAGGAAATCCTGGGCCCCCTGTACACCTCCTCCCCCCCGGCCACCCTTGACACATCGGCCGATGAGCCCCAGCAGGCCCTGGAGACGGAGTCTGCCCTGGAGGCCAGCCCTGCACCCCAGGGCCACCCCCCCACCCCCGGGACACCGGAGGAGGAGGAGGAGAAGAAGGGGGCCTCCAGCGATGAGGGGCTCCAGATCGCCCTCCCCTCCCGCAGCTCTAGCAGGGTGTCTGCCCGATGGCTGTCCCCCGACTGTGGGAGCGGACTGTCAGGTATGTACCCCCCTGGTGCAAACCCCT
Organism: Carettochelys insculpta; assembly: GCF_033958435.1. Lineage (NCBI taxonomy): Eukaryota > Metazoa > Chordata > Testudines > Carettochelyidae > Carettochelys > Carettochelys insculpta. The sequence continues at coordinate 135,689,248 of NC_134138.1, read as the reverse complement.
GGGGCTAAGGGGCGGGAACAAGAGACATGACCAGGGCCCTCCACACACCCTGATGACCATGGCCCCGAGGACAGCTGTGGCATGTCCCTCAGAAGAGTCCATCAGCCCCAGCCCCCCAACAGGATAGCTCCATGCCCCATCCCTGGGGATGGGGGGAGTGGAACTTAGGGTCACCCGGGGGGGGAGGGTTGGACACCCATCATCAGCAGCAGCAGCATCTCCGGGGAACGGGGATGAGGAACCAGCAGCAGAGGGGTGGGGGGACAAGGGCCAAGGGTCAGAGCCCAGACTAACGGCTGTCTCCACTCTTCTTCCCCGCTCTGTTCCGCAGCTGCACCATTGGAGGGCCTGGAGAGCACCGGCATGGCGTCTGTCGTCCCAGAGAGCCCACCGGGGCCATCCCACCAGGTCAGCCCCTCGGCGGAGCACGGACCAGCCCCAGGATGAGCCCGACAGAGGTGGGGCCATCTGCAGGTGTACATGGACCCCCCCAGGGTTCCCCCCCGGGTCCTCTGACCTCCCTGAGGACAGCCCCGTTGGTGGCCTTGCCCATGCTGAACTGCTGCCCTACGGATCGGTAGCTGTCTGGAGTGGCCAGCTTCCAGACAGCGATGCCGATCCATTTCTCTACAGTGAGGGCACGTTGCATGGGGGTGTCCTGGTGCCGTAAGGCAGGGGTGAACCACTGGCAGAGTTCCAGGAATGTCTGCTGGCTCATTTGGAAATTCCGGAGCCAGCAGTCATTGTCCCACTCACTGAGCACCAGCCGCTCCCACCAGTCCGTGCTCGTGGGGTATCTCCACAACCAGCGGCGTGTGCAGCAGGCAGGGGGCTGGGAGGGCAGCAAGGTCTGGGGCTGCTTCCTCATCCCCTGGGGGCAGCTCATGTTCCCGAAATAAAAGATGGTCAGCTGCCTCCTGCATGGTACTGAGCAGGGCAGCCACTGCTCCTCCAGGGCGGGTGTGTGGGTCTCTGGCTGCTGCTGCTGCTGCTGCTGCTGCTGGGGGTCCATGGTGCTTCACGGGGTGTGCATGCCTGTGGCTCTGCAGACCGCGTGCTGTGCAGTCTGAGTGTGTCTGGGAGGGGCCCTTTAAAGGAGCGGCTTGCTGTTGCCCCAGAAGTGCTAGTCCACCCTGTGATCCTTTCTGCAGCTGTTCCTGGCACCCTTATTTCTATATGGGCCGGTTTGGTGTGTAGACACTCCCCTGCAACTCCTATTTTGATGTAGTACTGTCCAACGTCAACGTTGAATGTCGACGGCACCAGCCCTGGAGGATGTATGGATGCTGTTTGTCAAAATAGCTTATTTCGATTTCTCTACATCGAAATAAGCTATGTCGATGTAGCATCCCAGTGTAAACGTAGGTTATTATTGTCATATCCCACCACCTTAAAATAAAATTTAAAAAGTCAGCATTGTTTGCACAGCATTGTCATTAGAATGAATAGTAAAATATTAACTTACAATGAACATAGTCTATCACAACCAATATTATGGAGCATGCCAGACATTCTAACATTTTAGATAAGATTTTTAGATAATTTTATAACAATATTTACTACTTTATTTTGATATGAAAATGTTCATTAAGATATCTAGTGGTGAGTTTTTAATTTGACTGCTAGTGGGTTTTTTTCTGTGATTTTTTGCCTTTGATTGGAGTGAAAATTATCTCATGGGTGAGTGTGGGGACGGTGAGTGCTGCTGAAGATACAGCTGGCCAGTGATATTCTCTTGTCTGTAGCAGACGTGTGGCCCAGGGAACCGAGCGGGTTGGGAGGGGCATTGAAGACACAACTGCATGCCACATGCATTCTATTTGCTGCAACTTAACCTGCTCTCATCAAGCAAAAGAATGAATTCATTACGGCACTGTTGATTTATTGGCGTTACGGCAAAGACATACATAAGTAGCATGTGTGTTACAGATCAGTCATAAAGCTGTTTTTTAAAGTGTCTCTTTATTGCTGCAGCCTGAGCATGGGTACTGGTGGATGGCAGTGTAGACAGCTGTGAATAAGCCTTGCCTATTGTGTCCACTTCAGATTTCGTAGAGAAGGGAAAGTCTCTCACTTTTATTCACATATGATGCGCAAAATAGCTCACGCTGTAATAACGGTGGGGACATTAGCTTCACAAACATCCAAACGGGTCAATAAACATATGAACCCCACTTTTAAACATCCAAAGGTGCATTCCATGATCATTCTGCATCTGCTCAGTCTGTGATTAAAGTTTTCCTTGCTGGGGTCCAGGGCTCTGTAGCCAGACACGAACCACCCATTTGGCCTTTTCTTCCTCTCCCCCCCACTGGGAGAGACAGAGAGAGAAACAAGCAGGGGAGACAGGTAGCATTTGATGTCCTGGGAACGCAGGTGTGCTGTCTTGCCCAGTCTCTCTACTATACACAAAAACCAGACAGTGAATGGGCTAGCTAATGGCCGCCCTTCTGGCTGATCTCGGTGATTGACACGCCTGATCACTTCCCCAGGAAGAACGGGGAACCCGCGCCCATCACCTCCAGAGGTGCCCAATTGTCCACAATTCACAGGTGGAAACTGAGCCTTGCACCTTCCCTGGGAAACCTGGGGTTCAAAACACATTCCTCCCGATTGGCCACTTGAGACCAGGAAGAAGACTACATGACAAAAGGGGCATAAAGGGGTCTGGCAGCCCATCCCCCCTTTGCGTTTCAATCACCTACACCTGCTGGCCAGGTCTGGAATTAACTCCCGAGACTGGGGATGCCTGGTTTGTATCTACTTCTTCCCGAGGGACTGAGAGAAAGATTCTGGGTCACACCGGATCTAGGAGGCAGGGGTAACAATTACACCTGTATTACACTTCTTTCCTATAGGAATTGAGGGAAAGACTCTGGTTCCACCAGGTCTAAGAGGCAGGGGTGAAAATCACACCTGCAACGTGCCTTTCTTGTGTACACATTACTTGTATTAGGTTAAGCTAGCTAGTTTGTCTAGAACTTTTCTTAAGTTAAATTTTGTTGTTTCCCCTTTAAGAACCACGAGTACTAACTTGTACTTTAATCATTTGTCTTAGTTAAATTGTTTCTATCTTTGTATAAATAAAAAGTAACTGTTAAAGCCTAAGTGTAATTTTCCTCTTGCTGCTGTACCCGAACTAAACACAAACCAAAGAACCCAGCCTGCCCTGGCTGCTTAGTGTAGCTGCTGGTGTGGCATCACCCCTTCTGCCCCACCAGACCTTTAGCTGGCACCTGGGCATCGGCTCACCGGCACCTGTGTAAGGTTTCATCAGGCAGGGAAGCCTAGGGTAAGCAGTGTCACTCAATTCATCAATGTGCATCTCCACATCACCAATCTTGATTTTCTGATCATGAAAAAAAAAGCCCCATCAAGAGCTTTCAGTAGAGTCCCGAATTTTAGAATATACGTGCATCATGAACCCTCCTTGACCAACCAAAGCTGATGTCAGTAAAACACACGTGTGGTCTACCAACCCCTGCCTGACCATGGAGAAGTACCCCTTTTGATTAATATACTCCAAGGCTGGGTGAGCTGGGGCCAGGATGAAGATATGTGTGCCATCTCTTGCCCCACCACAGTTAGGGAAGCCCTGGACATCAAAGCCATCGACTATGGCCTGTATATCTTCCAGGGTCACAGTGTTCATGAGGAGACACTTACAGATTACATGGGCCACCTCCATCACCACAGACCCCACTGTAGATCTGCCCACCGCAAACTGATTTTCCACTGACCAGTAATTGTTGTGGGTTGCAAACTTCCACGGTACAATTGCCATTCATTTCTGAACTGTTAAAGATGGCCTCATTTTGGTGTTGCTGTTCTTCAGGGTGGTGCCAGCACATCACAAAGCTCCATAAAGGTCAATTTTCGCATGTGAAAGTTCTGCACCTATTGCTGGATGTCCCAGGACTCCAAAATGATGTGTTCCCGCCAGTGTGCACTGATCATTTGAGTCCAAAATGCCCTCTCCACTGTCAGCAATGTAGTCATGGAAGCCAGAAACTCTGACTTCCTGGACCACAGCTGGGAGATTTTCTCTTCCAAACCAGCAGCAGCAGCAGCAGCAGCACCAGTAGGATAGCCACTCATCAATGAGCTTTGGACTTGCAGGACTCTGTGGTTGTTGAGCTGATCTGTGCTATGAGTTGTAGTGTTCGTGGATCCATGCTTGCTCTGGAATGCTTCAGCAGGAAATGGCGCAATCTCCAGTTCTGTTTCTGTGCTAATAGTGATGTTGTGAATTCTGGGATAGTGCTTGGAATTCTGGGATTCCAACGTGAAACACCTACAAGCAGCTGGCGCTAAGGCACTGTGGGATAAGTAACCAAAATGTGGTGCTCACACTGTCGAACTTGCACGGGGCAATGGGGACGCAGAGATTCGACATGGAAAAAAGGCGGTTCGAGTTTCAAGAAGCTTTGTGGACGCTTAATTTGAATTCGTAATATTGAAATTAAATATTCAAAATTATTAAATATTGAATGTATCTTGTAGTGTAGATGCACCTACATTAGCAAAGAACTTCAAAACTAATTTCAAAATTAGTGCTGATGTTGAATTTTAGCATGGATCATCTGCACACGTTATACATTGCTTCAAAATAGTGGTTGAAGTAAAAAGGGCCCAACTTTGAAGTCCTTATTCCATTCCCGGGACAGGAAGGGTGTCCTATTTCAAAGTGTAACTTAAAAATAGGACATGTGTAGACCCTCCACATCCTCTAACTTCAAAGTAACAGGTTCGCCATGGTGGTGGTCAGCAGGAGCCTAAAGACACTCTGGTCAGCCCAGACAGGGCTCTATGGTCACTGCTGGCTGCATGTAATGTCTTAGCTACCCATCAACCACAGGAAGGAATTTCAGAGCATGCTACAAGCAGTGGGAGCATGAGCTCCCTGTAGCACAACCTTTACCTGACCACACTGTGGCAACGGCCACCCCCACCCAGCCATGTTGGACAGCCAGGAGCCCCGTGCCCCTCAGGAGACCACCGGTGAGTCCAGCCAGGGGTCCCAGCAGATCACCCAGTGACAGCACAAATGGAGCCCCTCCCAGATGGCGGATGAAACCAAGGACCTCCTTGCACTGTTGGGGGAGGAGGAGGAGGTCCTGTTCCAAACCAGTTTGCAGTGATGGAATGCTGACACCTATGATTGGCTGGCCAGGGGCCTCACAGGCCAGAAACACCCTACCAGGAGTGGCGAACATATAGGAATGAAGGTGAAGGAGCTCTGATAGGCCTACTGCCGAGCCTAAGACACTGCCAGCTGGTTGAGGGCACAGCCCACCCGCTACCCCCATTGTGATGAGCTCCATCACCTCCTGGGGCCAAAGGAGGCGCAACCACTGTAGCACCTCTTGGACACTGCTTCTCCCCACCCCCCCACACATGGAGACTTAGGACAAGCCAGAGGCAGCCGCCAGAGATGCACCGGGACCCTCAGGCACCACCAGCAGCTGCCTGGGGAACCAGGGGACTGAAGCCAGGAGAAGGGTCCTAGCAAGGGACCCTCATCATCACCAGTCTCTCCAGGACATTGAGCCAGGACACCTCCAGCAGGGCTTCACCAGAGTTCATGGAGGTACCAGCTGGTAGGTACGGGGTGTTCAGTGTGCCTCAGGGCCTAAAAGCATCCAAACACTGTTTTGACTGTTTCTTTTTCCAGACTTTTGAGTTTATTTCACCCAAAATAATTCAGTAAAATTGACACAGACTAATTAAATGTTTGTGTCACCAACTCTGAATATTTTGACAAAAATGTTTTGATAAAAACAAACTTGCCCATATGCACCTCTTGTCAAGTAACTCCTGATTTTGTAAGAGCATGATTTCAAGATACCTAGTGATTCAAGGGCAGGAAGAATCTCCAGCAGCTGATAACTTAGCAGACAAAGCTTCCAGTTGTGCAGCTGGGGTTCTTGTCACAAGAAATTTATTTAAGGTAGTTCCTGCAGCAGGGCACAGGTCAAAACTGCTAGTTTAAATCCATTCTGTTAAAAGTAAGTGTTGTTTCAGCTCTTTATCAGCCCCTCTCCAGCAAAATGCATTACATTGTGCCTAATTAAGAACTATGGAGATTTTTTGTTTCCTTTTAACTATTGTCTTATTGTACGACGTAAGAACATTATTAGCAAGCATGTTTGTTTATTTAACCCTTTTGTAGGATATTTATCAAAAGGTCTGTGGACAAGATAATGAAAACAAACACAGAAAATGCTACAACTGGCCCCAAAAGAAGCAACTAGCCCAAACATTCAGTCAGGCTATGTCTTGACAGTTTTCAGGATAAAGCTGAAAAGATTTTAGGGCATGCATTGTTGTAGCTTTGTCAGTCTGAGGATATTAGAGAGACAAGGAGGCTGAGGTAATAAGTCTTATTGGACCAACTTCCATTGGTGAATAAGGCAAGCTGTCTAGCTTAAGTTTGTCTCTCTAACCAACAGCATTTATTACATCATCAGCCTTGTCAATATCTTATGGCAAGCCACACTAATGAAAATGGGATCAGTTCCCAACTGGCACATAGGACAAATGATAAAAAAGAAACAGCAAAAGCAAAACACACACTGTGATTTGGGACTCTGCCTGTACAGTCTATGAATTGTGAATTTTATGCGTCTGTAAAGGTGCAAAGTCCATTTTGAACCTGCAGATTTTTGCTTTCTCTATCACCTGTTTTCCTCCATATTGGGCAGAAGTACCAGCAGTTAGATTCAGAACTGACAATAGAATGTAGCTGATTTTAATTATCCAATCACTGAAAATTGTTTGCTGTAAACAAAACATTGTCTCTGTATCATCTTACTGTTGAGTAGATGGGCCTCACGATAAACCCTTTATTGTGAGTAGTACCACAGGGACTAACAGAATTTCAGGGCCCCTGCACAAGGCAGGAGCACTCCGAGCTCCCAGAAGGAGTGGGAACTGAGGCAGAAGGGGCAGGGTGGGGGCTAGCCACCCATCTGCCAGATCTTCAGTGCTGCCTGCATCTTGCCACTTGGTGAGCTGCTGGTGATTTAAAGTACCTGGGACTCCCGTTCAGTAGCAGCAGGGGCAGTGAGAACTAAGAGTCCTGAGCCAACTTGTATCACCGGGACCCTTTTGCTCTCCCCCATTGTCAGACCTGAATAGAACTAAGCAGAGAACAAAGTAACACATTTTCTATTTCTCTTGTAACTGCAGTATGCAACTTCCTAACTGGATAAGCACTGGAATGAATTACCTAGGGAGGTTGCAGAATCTCGGTCACTGTAGATATTTAAGAGCAAGTTCAATAGACATTTATCGGGGTGATCTAGATTGTGCTTGGTCCTGCCATGAGTGCAGGGGACTGGACTTAATGACTTCTTGATATCCTTTCCAGTTCTAGCATCCTATGATTCCTTGTATTTGGCTGTTTTGTTTCACTGGCAGTAGGAAATATTAGGGAAACCAAAAACTGCCTACAGCATGTAAAGAAGTGTGGTGTATCTACACATCTTGAATGACTTATGCTACAGCACACCTTCCTTTTTATAGATCCCTTTAATGTTCTGAAGCATTATTAAATTAAACTAACAAACTGTAACAGATACAATAACTGACTTAAGCATACTTAAATTGTTTTAAGCTGGACTGAGTCCCTCAGTCTCTTTAGGGCATTTCAGCAATCTTCACTAGCTTCTGCGTTCCATACTTATTTAGGCAAGTCTTTGTCTGTAACAAAGGCTATGTCTACACTACAGTGATCTTTCAAAAGAAGCCCTTCCAAAAGATCTCTTCTGAAAGAGCTTCTTTCAAAAGAGTGTGTTCACACACAAAAAAAGAGGATCAAAAGAGTGACCTGCACTTTCCAAAGACAGCCTCCACAATGTCCCCACTCTTTTGAAAGAATGGGCCAGGGATCGAAAAATCAGGTCCCATGACGACTGCTCTTTTGAAAAAAAAAGGGCCTGCAGAGCATATACACACATTTTCTGTCTTTCTGAAATGGGAATGGAAGAGTGCTTTCGAAAGGAGTGCTGCATTCTTTCCATTTATTTTGAAAGAACTTTTTGTGTGTGTTAACATTCAGCTGGATCTTTTGAAAGAGCCCCCACCTTTCGAAAAATGTTTCAGAGGAACTTGCTAGTATAGACGCAGCCAAACTATTTAATTTCATAGTCATTAACAGGATCTGTTTGTGACTTGTTTTCATGTTGTCTGATTATGCTTCAACTTCCTCAGAAGGTTCAGTATTGCCTGAATCTTTGATTAATCAGGATGGGTTATTTTGGTCAGTCTGTCCTCAGATATTTTATTTTCACTGTATAAAACTGACATTTGACCATACTCAATTTAAGTCTATCAGCTCTCATGATTTCCATTATTCTTCTGTGTTGTCCTTGGTACTTAATATTACTGCAGCCTCCACATTATCATGTCAAAAATTTGTGTTGTCATACATGCTAGATCCTTGAGCATCTGGCTTACTGTATGGTGAAATATGGCTGGAGCTGAAGATATTGCAAAAGGCAGTCAGAGGGAGCAGTATCAGAAAATTGATATGTTGTGAGTGCAGATCTTGGATTCTGTGTTCAGGAAGATCAGCTAACTTCCTGAAGATCCACCTAATTGGTTAAAAAAATGGCTTCTTCAAGCTTTGACTATAGTTCCTTTCTTCTGGGCAAAAGAAAGAGTTTTTTTGCTCAGCTCATCAGGATCCATATGCAGCTAAAGTTCCTCTGCCACCTTTTTTTTTCTCTCTGGACTAACTCATGACTGAAGCACTGATCTGACCAGTATGGTCTTCTTTTCTCTAAATGAAACATCCACTTCCTATGGTATTTGGCAGCTCTTGTTCTGGCCTCTTTCTTAAAGCTTGTGGAACTTTTCATGTAGAATATAGCACAGATTCTGCATCCTTCTCATAACTCTATATGTTACTGGGAGGCACACATATCCTGTGAATAAATCTTCATTTGATGCTATTAATACTTCCATATCTGATTTAAATCTGTCCATCTGTTTCTCTGTGCTATACCTGGTCATAACAAGACCAAGTTCTTCATACTGCATGTACACTGCAATTGGTTGCTTGCTCACATTGCCACCAAATCCTCCTTGTTTTTTAGTGCTACTGTGTTCTCACCCATCTCTAGAATTCTTCCTGTTGTATAGTCTTTCTCTAAAATATCTGAGTAGTCTTCATGTGCTCCTTACATCTCAGTTTACTGTTAATATATTTACTTGTTCCCAATAGCCATCTTAAGTGTCACAAAAGGTGTGAACATTTCACTTATTTATATATTTATTTATTAGTATTCGGCAGTGCTTTTTTCTGCTAGTACCTGCCAGTACAGTATATCAGCAACTTTTTTTCAGAGTGCCCCAGCCAGGGATCTTGCAGCTGGGGCTTCTAGCAGGTCTCAGTGCCCCAGCCAGCTCCCAGGCATGGGGCTGCAGGATCTGCCCTGTCCCCAGCCAGGCATCCCACAGATAGGGCTGCTGGCAGGTCCCAGTGTCCTAGCCAGCTCTCAGCCAGGGGGACACCCCAAACCTTCGACTCCTTCAGTGCCCCGCCCTGCAGGTGCTCTGCCGGCTCTGGAGTTACTCCATCAGGTCAGAGTGGTAGGAGCACCTGGTCATGGGGGAATGGGACAACGACCAGTGACTCTGGAATTTCTGGATGTGGTGACAGACCTTTATGGAGCTGTGCCAAGGGCTGTCCCCTGCACTGAGACATTAGGACACCCAGATGCAGTACGTCCTCCCTGTGCAGAAGAGGGTTGTGATAGCTTTCTGGAAGCTGGCATTCCAGACAGCTACCATTCCCGGGGCCACCAATTCAGTGTTGGGAAGGCCACCTTCACGGCCATTGTGATGGAGGTCAGGAGGCCCAGGCCACTCACCCCCTGGGGGCAGGGCCTAGGACAGGGGGCCCAGGATGGGACGGGGGCCTGGGGTGGGGCCAGGGCATGTGCCAGCACACCCCACACACCCTCACGGGTGCACGTGTTCCCCTCTACAGGTGGTGAGCACACTCAATGTGATGCTCCTACAAAGGGTGATCCGCATCAGGGACTTGGACATGGTCATCATGGGCTTTGCTGTGCTTGGCTTCCTGAATAACTTCAGGGCCCTCAGTGGGACCCATATCCCAATCCATGCCTGGAGCACAGCAGAGGACAATATATAAACAGGAAAGGCTACCATTCCATGGTCCTTCAGGCCAGGTGGAGAGCCTGGGACAGTTTCAGGACATCTATATGGGCTGGCTCAGCTGCACCCATGATGTGTGGATGTTCCACAATTCGGGCCTGTGCTGCCAGCTGCAGGCAGGGACCTACATCCCCCAGAGGGAGATCCTACAGGGGGACATCATAGTGCCCCTGTGTCTGGTGGCTGATGAGGCCTATCCACTCCAGCCCTGGCTCATGCACCCCTATACAGGCCACTCCACCCCCACAGCCAGGAGCTTTTCAACAGCCATTTCAACTTCACCCACAATGTGGTTGAGCTCATCTTCAGCCATCTCAAGGGCCACTGGTGCTGCATCCAGGCCCACCTGAAGGTGGGTGTCCTCAACGTCCCCCAGGTCATGGGTGCCTGCTGCAGGCTCCACAATATTGTGGAGAGCAAGTGGAAGGCCTTTATTCAGGGGTGGGTAGCCAAGACCAGCACAGGCTACCCCCAGACAGCCACTGCTCCCAGCCTCCAGGCCCTCCACCAGGGGGTCCATGTCTGCCCGCTGGCCACAACTCCTTCACCTTGCTTTTCACTTAGTCCAGAGTACTGGCAGGGTGACCCCAGTTACTCAGGCCCTCAGCCAGCTGATCAAATGAGGCTGCATTCTTCCACTTTGTGCTCATTACCTGGAACACCTCCTCCTCCTGCCCTAGGCCCACAAGGTGCCTGAGCTGAGGGTCAGTCCAGGAGGGGGTTCACTTTTCCCACCTCCCTGGCTGGACCCCTGTGAGCCAAGGCCATGCTCGGAGGGGGGGCGCTGTGGGGCTCCTGATCTGCCCATGGGCTGACCACCACACTCCAGGGGCTGCTATGGGTCATACTGAAGCATGCAGGGGCAGCACATGTGGCAGCTGCTGGCTGTACACTCTCAGCTTCCTGTAATGGGGTTTGTGGGTCCATGCAGCTTTAAAGGCTGCAGCACTCACAAACCATAGAGCCCTGCAGCCTTTGGGCTGCGCATCTCCACCTAACAGTTGATCACTGCCATGGTGGACCCTGTTCTTTCGAAAGAGTGGAGTGCAGAGTATCTACCCATGTCCTCCTTCGAAAAGGCTTTCAGACGGTTGGGGGGGGGGGCTCTTCCTATTTCATGTTTAGAAGAATAATTTCAATTCCTGCAACCAGTCCTGTCAATTTCATTTTCGAAAGAGCATGCAATGTGTGTAAACTTGTCCATCTCTTTTTCTTTTGATATGTCACATGCTCTTTTGAAGGAGGGCCTGGCTTTTCAAAATAACTGCCTATTGTAGACACAGCTGTATAGCGTTCTGTCAACAGAGTCTCAACAGACGCCTGCATTTGCCTCAACAGTGTTATCCTTCCAGGGCTATGTCTGCACTAGAAGCATCGTCAACAGAAGTTACTGTCGACAGAGAACAACAAGAAGCCTTGTGGAACCTTACAGACTAACAAATATTTTGGAGCATAAGCTTTCGTTAGTCTATAAGGTGCCACAAGACTTCTTGTTGTTCTCAAAGCTACAGACTAACACGGCTACTTCTCTGATACTTGTCGACAGAGAAATCTCAACAGAACCTCTCTCCACAGATTGCTGCTGCACACAACTTGCTCTGTCGACAGAGAACTGACAGGCTGCACTGCTCTCTGGTGCCAGAAGGCGGAATGGCCCCTCTGCAAAGAGGGCTGCCGGGCAACAGGAAGCCCTCTCTGTCGTCAGAAGTGCCTACACTGCCCTTCTATCTGCAGTACTCTGCCGACTTTTAAGACAGCAGCCAGTCCACCGTTGCTGCAAGCCTGCATAAAGGACTTTCTGATTGATGTATGTAATTTGATTGCTTTAACAATTTTACTCTCAACCTATTCTTTCTTTTTATTAATAAATCCTTTAGATATTAGTAACAGAGAGAAAGCTGTGCTAGTCTATATACTATCAAAACAAAAAAGCAGTAAAGTAGCACTTTAAAGACTAACAAAATAATTTATTAGGTGAGCTTTCATGGGACAGACCCACTTCTTCAGACCATGGCCATACCAGAACAGACTCAATATTTAAGGCACAGAGAACCAAAAGTAGTAATCAAGGTTGACAAATCAGAACAAAACTCACCAAGGTGAGCAAATCAGAGAGTAGAGGGGCGGGAGGGAGGAGTCAAGAATTAGATTAAGCCAAGTATGCAAAAGAGCCCCTATAATGACCCAGCAAATTCGCATCCCGGTTCAAACCATGTGCTAATGTCTCAAATTTGAATATAAAAGAGAGTTCAACAGCCTCTCTTTCCAAAGTAGTGTGAAAATTCCTCTTCAGTAAGACGCAAACTCTTAAGTCATTAACAGAATGGCCCACTCCATTAAAATGTTGGCTGACCAGTTTGTGGACCAGGAGTGTTTTTATGTCTGTTTTGTGCCCATTAACTCTTTGTCTAACATAGTTTGAAGTCTGTCCAATATACAAAACATCTGGGCATTTTTGGCACATGATGGCATGTATGATGTTAGTTGAGGAACATAAGAATGTGCCCTTGATTCTGTGACTAACCTGGTTAGGTCCAGTGATGGTATTCCCAGAATAGATATGTGGACAAAACTGGCAGTGGGCTTTGTTGCAAGGAAAAGTTCCAGGACTGGTGTTCCTGTGGTATAGACTGTGGCTGTTGGTGAGAATCCTCATAAGGTTGGAAGGTTGTCTGTAGGAGACAACAGGCCTGTCACCCAGGGTCTTCTGGAGTCTGGCATCCTGATTAAGGATGGGTTGTAGTGGTTTTAGTTGGGGGCTGTAGGTAATGACCAGTGGTGTTCTGTTCTTGGCTTTTTTGGGCCTTTCTTGGAGTAGCTGGTCTCTGGGTATTCATCTGGCCCTGTCAATTTATTTTGTTATTTCTCCTTTAGATTGTAGATTCTAAAGGTTGGCATAGTGTGTTTTTTGGGGGGCAGACCTAAGGGATACATTGGTCTTGGCATGTAGCTGGTCATTTGGGACTGAAGAACCTGTTTGGAATCGGTGAGGGGCAGGATTATTGGTTTACATAATCTCTCGTATCTGTAAGGGTGGCTACTGGTTGTGGCACAAGGGAAGCTGGTGTGTGCTAGAGAATTTCATGTGTGACATCTTGATGACCAGTATGGCAACTGAAGTGCTTTTTGTGCCTGGTTTGGTGTGCATTAGTGTGGAGAACCCTCAGTCTTGGGCTGTAAGTAACCCTGTTTTAAGCAATTTTCCCTCATTTAACCTACTATATCACAAGCTATGAGGACACAGACTACAACCTGTAGTACATGAGTGACTGGGAAAACATGGTGGTTATGTTTATACTTCAGAGAACTTTCAGAAGAAGCCCTTACAGAAGATCTCTTCTGAAAGAACTTCTTTTGAAAGAGTGTGTCCATGCAACAAAAAGTGGATCAAAAAAGTGATCTGCTCTTTCGAAAGGACCCCCTGATTTCAAAAGCACTTTCTTCCCATTTGATTTTGGGAAGGTCATTTCTAAAGGCCCCTGGCTACATGCGAGGCAGGCATTTTGAAAGTAGCACTTTCAAATTGTGTGTGGCCAACATTATGCTAACTAGACATTGCATATTCATAGTAGCACTTCATTAGCATCTGCTGAAATCCCTCATTACCATGTCCCTTCCGAAAGTAAGGGGCTAGCGTGGCCACAGCCATAACAAATGCTGTTTCATTAAAAAGGGCAAGTGAAATATCTACACACTTTTTCTTTTGAAAGACACTTTCAAAAAGGGGCGCTCTTCCTGAAATGGGAAAGGAAGAGTGATTTCAAAAGGAGTGCTGCATTCTTGCAATTTACTTTCAAAAGAATACTTTTTGTACATAGACACTCCACTGGGTCTTTCGAAAGAGCCCCCGTCTTTCAAAAAATCTTTTGAAATAACTTGCTAGTGTAAAAGCAGCCTGTGTGTGTGTGTGTGTGTGTGTGTCAGGGGAGGAGTTCTGTGATGGAGACCTGCCTGCTGCTAGGGAAGCTGAGGAAACCCTTGCCACTTTAACCTATAGGGAGTGCACCAAAGGAAATGCAGTGAAGGTGAGGGAAATCTTTGGTGAGCTTAAACTCAAAAAGGAAGATTACAAGAAATGGAAATTTATACAGATAGCTAGTGAGGAATATAAAAACATAGCCCAAGAATGCCAGGGTGCAATCAAGAATGCAAAAGTGCAGTTGAAGTTGCAGCTAGCAAGAGATATGAAGGATAACAAGAAGGGTTTCTAAAATAATGTAAACATCATCTTTAGCAAAGCTTTTATACCATCTCCCACAGTATTCTTGCCAGCAAGTTAAAGTATGGCTTGAGTGAATGGGCTGTAAGATGGATAGAAAGCTGGCTAGATCATCATGCACAACAAGTAGTGATCAATAGCTCAAAGTTTTAGCTGTCAGCTGGAGTCAAGTGACACACCCTAGGGATCGTTTTTGTTCAATGCCTTCATTAACAAGCTGAATAAGAGGATGGATTGCACTCTCAGAAAATTTGCAGATGACACTAGGCTGGGGGAAAGACAGAGATGGTGGTGGTTAGGAAGGTGGTCTAGAGCGACCTAGATCAAACTGAAGGATTGGACCAAAAGACATCTGAGGTTCAACAAGGATAACTCTTGCATATATGATGGAAGAATTTCATGTGTTGTTATAGGCTGTGTACCAACTGGCTAAGTGGCTGTTCTGCAGAAAAGGACCTACAGTAGATGAGAAGCAGGATGTGATTCAGCTGTGTGTTCTTGCTATCGAGAAGGATGACAGCATGTTGGGCTGCATTCGTCAGAGGATTACCAGCAGATTGAGGAAAGTAATTATTTCCTTCAATTTGTTAGTTGAGAGGCAACATCTGGATTACCATGTTCACTTTTGGGCCTCTCACTGTTAGAAAGGATGTGGACTAATCGGAGAGTGCATCAGAAAGCATTAAAATGTGTTTGGGGTCTGGGGCACATGACTTCTCAGGAGAGGCTGAGAAAACTGGGCTTACTCAGTCTGCATGAGAGAAAAATGAGGGGAGATATGATAGCAGCCTTCAGCTACTTGGAGCAGGATGATAAAAAGGATGGAGCCAAGATTTTCTCAGTGGTAACAGATGACAGAACAGAAAGCAATGGTCTCAAATTACAGGATGGAAGATCTAGGTTGGGTATTAGGAAAAAACTACTTTACTGCAATGCCTCTGGAATTGGTGGAATATCCATCCTTAAAGGTTTTTAAGGTCATTTTTGACTAAATCCTGGCTGGAATGATTTTTTGACACTGGTCCTGCTTTGAGCGGGGGGTTGGACTAAATGATCTCCTCAGTTCACTTCCCACCATAGTGTTCTGTGAATCCTCTCTGATTCTCTGCTGTTCTGTTCAAGAGACAAATCGTGGAAACCCTCAACTCTCCCACCCACTGCGTACCCATCACCCAAGGTTTCTGTCTATCCTCCCAATCCTTGCATCTCTTGTGCCCCTGTCCCACCTCTGCCTTTGGAAGTGCCACTACCAGTGAGTGCAGGGCAGAGTTCCCCTTCCCCTGGAGTGGTTTGGTCTGACAGTAGCATGATCCAGGAAGGTGAGTGTAGAGAGGCCCGATGCTGTGGGATTCATGTGACACCCCCCTCCCCTGTGCATCCATCACACATTGCCTATGTGTGTAACATTCAAGTTTCAGAAAATTGAGGAAAATAAAAGCACCACTTGTTGATCTGTGAATGACTGATTATTGTAAAAGTAGTTAAAGATTAATAGTTAAAACCTTTGTTTAATGGTATGGATAATCTCTAGCCAAATTACTTTTCAATGTGTAAAAACTGAGCAGTTAATTTAGGCATAATGAATTGGAATATGGTTTGCTTTATTATTAATGCAGTGAACAAACATTGAACAAGAGCTCTGTTCTAATGCATTTTGAAACATTCATGTTTTTATTATTTGAAATACTCATTGTGCCCAGAGACCCAATAAATCTTGAACTGCCCAGATTATTTTATTCTATAAAGGTTTTTGTATTGTGCTTATGACTGTATAATCTGAGTGTCTTCCAGTAGTACATTATGCAATTCAGTTACATGTCTGTCATGCTGTTCAATTTTGCTATTACTGATTTTGAAGTAGATAGTAGAAAGAATGAAGGTAAATGAGTGAGAGTGTGTCTATGTGTGGACAGGCATGTGGGACTCTTGTCATTTAGTTGTCTCAGTGGGGTGCCTCCATGATCACTTTGCTGCTGTGGGATTCCTTAGAACCCCTTGGTAAAGAGAGAAATTTTGCCAGCCGGTGGCCCTTTCTTCTTCCTGGCAGGACACTATAATGGTGCAATCAGCTGGGAGCCATTCTCCTCAGTTCATGAAGCCTTCTCCAAGCTATCCCCTGGCAGATGAAAGGTGGTAGAATGGTGCAAGAAATCATTTAGCTACTCATTACAGACAAAATAAATGTGGATACCACAAATTCTAATGTAGTTTCTAACCATTTGGATAAGGCAGTCCAAACCCTTCTCATGTGAAAATCTCATTGACATTAATAAGAATTCAACATTAGAAGATTTAAAAAAAATCAATATTATGTATTAATGATGCCAGGCCTGATCTGCTGCTTGTGTAAACTGGTATAGATATATTAGTGTCAATGAAAATATTTTGGTGTACACTCACACATGGTCTGACCCACCATATCAACCAACAAATTCTCTCCCGTGTAAATGAACAAGATATCATAGTCCAGTTGTTCTCTAATTCTTATGCAAATGTAAATTAAGAAAAAATATATTTACATAATAAACAGTACTATGTATCAATGTTTAAAATCAATTTCCTAAATCTTCTAAGTAATGGCAAGTCTATGTAGACTATAGGCTTTATTATGTGCATAAAGTAAATTTAAAGACAACTACTCTCAGTATCCTGCTTTTAGATTGTATAAATATTGGTTTGAAGAATTTAGGGAGTAACACAAGGGCCTTATCTGTCATCTTCGTACTATATTCAAAGAGCTAAATGAAAATTCTTTGACAACGAAATATACTCTGGAAATGTAGCACTATGTACCTTTGACTCTAATCAATCCCTGAAGACATACCCTACTATACTAGATGAAACAAATTGTACTTTTGATTTAGTTTGAATCTAGTGAGGCCTAAAAAATGCCCCAACATTCCTTTGCCCCCCTTTAAAGTGCGTCTGATAATGAGCAAATGCATAACCACATGGAATAGTTCTGGTAAAGTTTCCAAGACACACTCTACAGCATATAAAAAGACACATTTGTATTTTTTCTAGCTTTGAGCATGCAGCTCAGCTCTCATTTTATTCAAGTGAAAATTGGCATGGTATTTATTGTTTTTCTGTGTAATTATTTATACTTTACAACATTTAAATGGCAAACTTCAGGATGAAAACGGATACCATTTAACTACTTATGAAATTTGTTTGTTTGCTTTGAAAACTGGGGTAATCTCATAATTTTCTCTGCCCTAATTATTTTTGGCAGATGATTCTTGAAACATAAAAAAATAAAATCCTCTAAACTGTCAAGTTTACAAATGTGCTTTACCAACTTCAGTTAAAATCAAATATCTCCAAAACTGCTAATTGCTTCTGGATTAAATTAAATCACCTACAGAGGGTCAGTAGCAAGGCCACTTAAATTCTGGGTAAATACCCAAAAGAAGGCTTTTGTGAGACTTAGATGAGGTCTTGTGAATGCAGTCACTCTGATTGGTTAAATGAATTGGATTTATGTTATATATAGTTACTGGCAAAGTTTATGCTATTGGTAAAATCTGCATTGCAGAATCCTAATTCATGTATATATCTAGATCTAGATGTAGATCTAGATATGCAGGAAGATATGGCCTAACCAGAGAAGCCTGCTGTGTAGAAGTTTCAATTGCTGTGCTGAGAGTGCATTTAGTATGTCAAATAATTCATTTCCATACATTTTTTATCCACCTGGCTTTCCTTAAATGCTAATTTTCAAGCTCTTTGGGGCAGGACATGTATATTTATCACATGTATGTGTAAATCTTGGCACAGTAGGGCCCTAATCTATGGTTCTGACTTCTAGACATTGCTGCAGTACAAATACAGATTGAACTTCTCTAGTCCAGTGCCCTTGGGACTGAGCTGGTTCTTAATGAGAGAAATTGCTGGACCATGGGAGGTCAATATTGTCTTGCGGAATTTCCTACACTTCCATTCCTTACTGGGCTCTTAGAAAACATTTACGGGTAAATTACAACTAAATAACAGCACAGAACACTGAGGCTGTGGCCACACTAGCTCCCTTCTTTTGGAGGGAGCATGTTAAGGAGGTATTTCTGCAGATGCTAATAAGGCTTTTTCATGAATATGAAGCACCTGATTAGCATAATGATAGCTGTGCATGCTTCAAAAGAGCCGCTTTCAAAATGTATGCTGCTCATGCAGTTTGAGGCCTTTCGAAAGGACGCCCTGATTTTGAAAGTCCCTTCTTCCCAAACATTTCCAAATGGGAAGAAGGGCTTTCAAAACTGGGGGGTCCTTTCAAAACATCTCCGACTACATGGGCGGCATACATTTTGAAAGCAGCACTTTTGAAGTGTGTGCAGCTGCCATTACGTCAATGAGGTTCTGCATATTCATGGCAGCTCCTCATTAACATCTACTCAAATCCCTCCTTAACATGTCCCCTCCAAAAGCACGGGGGTACTGTGGCCACAGTCTGAGAGCCAAGACTGGTGGCTGTAACAAAACTTCATGGGTACATGGGAAACTTGGCCACACTCATGCTAAATAGTCATCTGGCTAACTAAAATCATGCGGGTTTATGGATGTTCCCAGACAAGAGTCCAGAACTAGAGAGGTTTAAACTGGAATAAAAATCTGTTGAATAAGAAGAAGGCATTTCTATACAGCCACTTTTCCGACTGAAACATACTTTGCATTATAGTGGACCTCATTTTCTGCAGTGGACTACTGTTCATAACAGGGATCGGTGAAGTACATGTCAGTGATGTGGTTCTCAGGGACATCCCCAGGCTTGATAACAACAGCTGCTTCTGAGTAGTTCCCACTTGTGCCATTAGCACTCCATCTACAGGGGTCCCTCTACACACAACAGTCAAATGGAGTCCTGCTCCACCTACTCCATGCTTTTGCATGCTTCAGACCCTCTCTTTCCACAAGACAGCTCACTTTGGCTGCATCTACATTACGAGAGAAATTTTAATCTAAGGCAGTTAGCCCGATATTACCACATGACTCTCTTCACTGAAAATACCATTAGCTCAATTTAGGGAGCACTAATATTGAGATTACAATATCGTAGTTACCTGATGGGTATAGCGTCAAGCTCGAATTCAAAAGTTTGATTAAAGGCCACTGTGAGAGCCTGAGAACTGTCTTTCTTTCTTTGCAATTAGCACTGTGAGCACATCTGCCCATTACAAATGGCCCCTGCAGGGAGTTCATGGTTCTGTCTCTACATTTGTTATCTTCTTCTGCACTGCTTGGTTCCAGCCAATGCCTCACCACAACACATGGCAACAAGGCTGTTGCGCGGGTTGAGCCTCCATAAGAGGCCATGAAACTTCTTCTCTGCAGTTTACATTTGTGCGTGAGCCCCTCTCCCTCCCCCACAAGAGCCACACAGTCTGGGCCTTTCCTGCACTTAGCCACATCACATAGGTAGCCTGTGACCCAGTAAGAGGACATGCCTGCCATTCGGTGCTGACCATGCTGCCAAGCAGCACCATGTCCTGGCTTGTGAGCATTTAGTGATCCAAGGGCAGGAAAGAATTTCGGAGGTTTGCAGCTGTTCGGGGAAAGTCTCCCTCAGTGGCTAAGAGAGTCGGGGGCTTTGCTGCTGCTAGAGGGAAGTCTCTCCACCTCAGCTAAGATAATTGGGGGCTTGTAGCCACCAGGGAGAGTCTCCTCTGGAGGCTAAGATAGTCAGGGGGGACCACGTCAATTGGCACCCCACTGAAATCCCCCACACCCCTAGCATGGGGCCATTGGGTCTTGCAGCCACCAAGGGGAAGAGTCCCCTGGCAGTTAAAATAATCGAGAAACTGCAGCTGCTGGTGGGGAAGTCGTTCACAGAGGCTAAGATAGCTGGGGGGGACTACTTCAGCTATTTCAACACTGCAAGCGGCTCGGAAGCCTCAGACCACAACACCCCCCCCCCACACGTGCCCTGCTAAAAATAATTTTGGGACCTTGCTGTCCATTGCAAACACCTTCTGGTTTGATATTTCTGTTATAAAGTCTTTTTGCTAACATCTCCTACCTGTCTTATCTTACCCAGAATGCTACAGGGATGTTCCCACAATACACTACTGCAACAGTTGGTGTTTGCCAATTGAGTGTGGCAGCAATAAGTCAACTTTGTGAGGATCATGTGGGGAGGTGAGGATGGTCAAATTCAAACTTATAAATTCCAGAATTACAAAATCTATAGGAATACATTAACATTTATCTCTTAGTATGGATTCAGCCTTAGAGAAAGAATGTGTATGGGGTGTGGGTGAGGAAAGAGAGGAGGGGCAGTAAGAATAGAGCCCAGAGTATCTCCAGAGGAAATAATATTCTAGTTTGCTAGTTGCTATCATTTTCTGATTCCTTCACGTATCCTTAACTGGGGTGCAAAGGACCAGACATGCTTAGAGAATTCAGACAAGGTGACAGTAAATTTTTAACAGATCCCTTTCATCAATATCAATAATGGATCTTGTTCAAAATTCGAGTGCACAATATGGTATGTTATATGTAGTGACAGGTTTCACATATAAATTTGTAATACCTATAATGTTGAAGAAATTTAGCCCCCATGGCTTTCACTGTTCTGAAGGCAAATATTGCCAGCAAAATTCAGACCTGGGTTCAGGCCTGACCAGTGACCTGGAAACCCTGTCTCTTGACAGAGGGTCCCCCACCCCAGAGCATCCAGACAGCTTTTTTGTCTACATATTCTGTCGATAAAGCTGTTCTGCCTCCTCAGGAAAAGGCAGAAGGCTGCCAAAAAAGTGCCAAGATCAGTCAACAGTATGTTGACAGACTGCATTTTCAGTGTGGACGCTCTGCAGGTTTTGTTGACAAAATGCAGTTTTTGTCTACAAAACCCTCTAGTGTAGATGTAGCCATTATGTTGAAACTTGAGGGTTCTCCTGTTTGCAAGTTAGCAACCACTTCCTGGGTTACTCTCCCAAAGATTAAGGACATGTCTTCACTACTACAAGCTTTTTCTGACATATCTACATCAGTTAGGGATATCATAAAACATGGTCTCAGAACAATATATTTAGGTCACCAAAAGCCGCTATTTCAGGTGTTAAAACAGCAAAGCTGTGTTTTTACTGTTAGAGATGTTCTTGCTCCTGGTGGGGATGAAAGGAGCTTTGTTGCACTGCTACAATGCCGGGTAGCAGCTGGGTTGGTAGAGCATCTCTATGAGGAACATGTAGCTGCTATGATATACTGTCAAAACACGCCTCATGTAAACCCACACTGAAGTACTGCATTTTCAAGAAATATACTGGCTCATCTTATGACTGTTACTAAATCAAAAGGAAACAATTTTTTTCACACTGAAATGGTAACTTACCTCTTGGCCCTCTACTTTGCTTCCTTTTCTGCTTTCAGCTTCCTTGCTTGTCTCTGCTCCTTGGAGATGCAGCCACTGCAAACACCTCCACCATTTGCCATAACTATGTTGCAGCATAATCATAAACCAAGGTGGCTTCAGCATAGATCTTCCTCCTCCATTTAAAAATAGTTAAGGACCCCATAGAATGTACAATTAATTTGTTGCTATCAAATTCTGTCCTGCCTGAACAACTGTTAAGTTTCCTCAGTATTGCAGGAATGAAAGTCCTTGCCATGCAGGACTGAGAATCAAGGACTTTTGCATATTAGGTCTGTATTGCATAGGTAAAGCTATGGCAATAGTTTATGTAGAACATATCTGCCATATACAATAGATTGTAGGCTTCTCTTTCCCTGTGCTGGTTTTTGACATTGAGATCATATGACTAAAAATAATCATGTTTATTTTGGTCACGGGCAGTGATTCACTTTCTTTTTATGTGCATTGTTTAACTCAGTGAAGCATTATGGAACCTATTTTCTGTGAAAGACTATCAATTGGAACCACATTTTATTAGATTGATAGCCTCTAATGCTTTGTTTGATTCTCTGTTCCTGGCAATTGGAATTACGTGTTTGCGCAATCTCATTCCTGGAAACAATGTACAGTGAAGACTTTTATCAAAGGAGTGACTTTGCAGGGAAAGAGTGAAGAAAGACTGGCTCTGAGTCTGTAAGTATGCATTTCAAGTATACTACAAAGACACCAGCACTCTGATTATTTAATATTCCTTATGGGAAATCATTTTATAATATAGGCTATGTCTGCACTAAACATAGACGTCATCCACAGATGTGCGATTTTAGCTATGTCAATTGCACAGCTAGAATCGATTTATCTGTGGTTTTCTTCCATGTCTGGCTACACAGGGAAAGGTTGAAAGGATTGTTTCTCCCTTCGCCCTTCCTTATTCTTTGTCTCTCATGAGGAGCACAGGGATTGACTATGACCCCTGAGAGCATAATTTTAGGCATGTGTGAAATCAAACCCCAGAGGATCGAAAAGGCCAATCTTCCGCGGTAGTGTAGATGTAACCTTAGTTAAACTTAACTCTGTTGTTCAAAATCAGTCACAGTGTAATCTGGCAAATTAGCCCAAACGAATGGTGATATGTTCTGAGGAGCTATGCTTTGGTGGATTGCTTGATTTTATTACTGTTGAAGTGTTGGGTAAAAATAAAAATGGATACAAGTTAAGATATCTTCTCTGAACTGTCCCTTCAAATAGGCCTTGAGGAGAACTATCATAGAAATTACTTTTAACTCATCAGTTGTTTCATATATTATATGATAGCAGACTTACCCAGCATTGCTTGGGTCCTTAACACAAGGGTTTTTTAAAAAATAGAAGGAAAATGTGCATTCTTTATGTAAATAATTTTATATTTCAAGGACACAGAGTTATTATAATGCAACTAATTTTATTTCAGATTTCTTTAAAAACAGTTGTTAAAATGTGTTTAATTTTTAATGTTTTTTATTGGAATTTGGTCAAATTTATTTTTTTCCCTCACCCCATAAACTCTTATCATTCCCTATGTTTTAACAAAAAAGGGTTATCATCAATTTGCTTTCTAATAATATTTTCTTCTAGTTTTCAAAACATAAGCATTGCTGTAGCCATGATCAATAGCAAGCAGCTTTGCAGGCAGGGCAGTGAGGCTTAGCAGCCAAAGTTAGTAGCAAATGCCCCTGCAATCAGGCCTACCCTAGGACCTTGCTGGCAGAGGTGTGTATCCTTCCCTTTGGATCAGCGGGAAATCCAACCACAACATGCTGGAACAACCAGGGGCGAGGTACTACTCCTTCGCCTCCCCTTCTTCCTACCTTGGTATCTGTGGTCAGTGGTTGCAGGCTCCTAGAGTCACTGGGTTTGCCTGGGAAATGGACCCTCTAGGCTTTCCTGTGTTTCAGGTCTTCTGCACTGGCAGGGTCTTCCAACCCCCATTCCTGCAGTTATACAGCAGGAGCCTCTGTCTTGGAGCCATCCCATCCAGCAATCTACCATTCCTGAGCTGGGATATTGCCTTATGTACCAAGTGGAGGGTGGTCAGCAGGTCCTTGGGGGCATGGTTATGTGAACCCATAGAGTGAGGTGAGACCTTTCAGCGCCAATGAGGGGCTGGTAGACTCTGTCACACTTATCTTGATTCAGTCTTGTTTGCTCAGTTATGTTAGTTTTGAGGACTTACTTGGCTTAAGCCTTGCACTGCAGGTAAAGCATAGGTCACACTGGTCTGCAAATTGAAACAAGTATCAGTTGTTTTGGTAAAAATTGGTGATTTTAAATAGTTTTACTACGCTGATTTCAAAAATGGCATCCATTGTGCTCTGTCACTTAAGAGCCACGTCAACACTAGCCGGCTATTTTGAAGTAGCCGTGCCAACTTCAAAATAGCGCCCACCACATCTACATGCACCGAGCGCTATTTCAAAGTTGAAATCGACGTAAGGCGGCAAGACGTCAAAGTTGCTGTCCTCATGAGGAGATGGGAATAGCGCCCTACTTCGACATTGAACGTCGAAGTAGGGCAAGTGTAGACGATCCGCGTCCCGCAACATCGAAACAGCGGGCTCCTCCATGGCAGCCATCAGCTGAGGGGTTGAGAGACGCTCTCTCCAGCCCCTGAGCTCTATGGTTGCCGCGTGCAGTAGCCCCTTAAAGCTCCCTGCCCCCTTATTTCCTGTGCAGGAAGCTGAGAGCTCCTGCAGGCAGCGGCACAGTCACGTGCCCAGGCTGCAAGTCCCTCGGCAGCCCCAAGCCACCACCCTGCACCACATGGCATCCAGCGAGCCCCCCGAGCACCCATAGGGCACCCCCCTGCAAGGGGACCCAGAGCTCACAACCTGCCAGCCAGGGGAGGAAGAGGCAGTGGGGCCCCTCCTGGATGGAGGCTGAGATCTGGGACCTGCTGGGGATCTGGGGTGAGGAGGAGGTGCTCCAGGTAATGGGGAGCAAGAGGCGGAATGCAGATGCATTCGCTCGGCTGGCCGAGGCCCTGGCTGCCCAGGGTCACCCTGCCCGCACTCCTGACCATGTCAGGAGTAAGGTAAAGGAGCTGTGGCAGGGTTACACCCGGGCCTGGGACACGGCCAGCCGATCTGGGGCTGCCCTCGCCGCTTGCCCCTTTTACAGGGAGCTCAGGGAAATCCTGGGCCCCCGGTACACCTCCTCTCCCCCGGCCACCCTTGACACATCGGCTGATGAGCCCCAGCAGACCCCGGAGACGGAGTCCGCCCCAGAGGCCAGCCCTGCACCCCAGGCGCCCCCCCAGGAGCCCACCTTTGGGACTCTGGAGAAGGAGGAGGGGGCCTCCAGCGATGGGGAGCTCCAAATCGCCCTCCCCTCCCACAGCTCCAGCAGGGCGTCTGCCCGATGCCTGTCCCCCAACTGTGCGAGTGGAGCATCAGGTATGTACCCCCTTGGTGCACACCCCCGGGGTTAAGGGGCGGGGACAAGAGACATGACCAGGGCCCTCCACACACCCAGATGACCATGGCCCTGAGGACAGCAGTGGCATGTCCCTCAGAAGAGTCCATCAGCGCCTGCCCCCCAGCAGGACAGTGCTATGCCCCATCCCTGGGGATGGGGGGAGCGGAACCTAGGGTCCCCCGGGGGAGGGCGTTGGACACCCATCATCATCAGCAGCAGCTTCTCCAGGGGACGGGGATGGGGAACCAGCAGCAGAGGGGTGGGGGGACAAGGGCCATGGGTCAGGGCCCAGATTAACAGCTGTCTTCACTCTTCTTCCCCCCTCTGTTCCGCAGCTGCACCATCGGAGGGCCCGGAGAGCACCGGCGTGCTGTCTGTGGTCCCGGAGAGCCCACCGGGCCCATTCCACCAGGCCAGCCCCTCAGCGGAGCACAGACTAGCCCCAGGATGAGCCCAACAGAGGTGGAGCCATCTGTGGGTGTCCACAGACCCCCAGCTGCTCGCCACCCTTCGGCGTCAGCTGGAGGTGTCCGAGCAGCACCTGCAGGTAGAGGAGCGGTGGCTCCACCTCCAGCAGCGAGCACTGGCCTGGTGCCAGGAGACTTGGGGAGGCCTTCATGCGCACGTTCAATGCTATCACACGGCACTTGGCCCCCCTGCCACTCCACCCACCGCTCCGCCCGCCGCTTCACCCGCCACTCCACCTGCTATCCCTCCACTATCGGCCGTCCTGGGGCCTGCCACCGAGGGGGATCATGGGCCTCCGGACTCTGCCTTGTGCTATCTACTGGTTCTCCCGGCCCCCACTCAGCCTTGACCGGGCCTCCAGCCGAGACGTGGGTCGTGCTCCCCCACTGCAGGTGCAGGACAATAGGGGGTGCGTGGCCAAGGACGTTGCCCTCCAAGGCCCCCTCCTTTGGACTTATTCCCCCCACCTTTGTAAATAGTTCTTGTTCTACACCTGTTTTGTACCTGCCCCCCCCGTACATAGTTCCCCCCTTATTCTTCTGTTTTAATAATTAATAATACAAGGTTGCAGGGTTTTGTTCAAAACAAATTCCATTTTATTGCACAGAAGTGTGTGTGTGGGGTGTGCTCTCGGGTTCTCTGTGGTATGGGTGTGGGGGCAGGGAGTGTTGTGGAGGATGGGGGGATGCAGTGGGTGGCTCACCCACAGCTGGCCCTGCCAGCGTTCACCCCGCAGCCTGGTCAAAATGGTCCCACAGGGCCTCCCGGACCCGGATCCCCTCAGGGTCGACCTGGCGACTGGGGGCAGGGGGTGGCGGGACGTCAGCCCTGCCAGACTCCACAGCCCAGCCCTGGAAGAAGGCCTCTCCTTTGCTCTCCACCAGGCTGTGGAGTGCACTGCACGGGCCCACAGCCTGGGGGATGTTGGTGAGACCTGCATCCAGGTGGGTGAGGAGACACCTCCAGCGCCCTTCGAGGTGGCCAAAAGTATGCTCAACCACCTGGCGGGCATGGTTCAAGCGCGTGTTGAACCACCCCTGGCTGGCTGTGACATGGCCCGTGTACAGGTGCATGAGCCAGGGCCGGAGGGGGTACGCCGCGTCTGCGATGAGGCAGAGGGGCATGGTGGTGTCCCCCACAGGGATCTCCCGCTGGGAGATGTAGGTCCCCGCCTCCAGCCAGCAGCACAGGCCCAAATTTCTGAACAACCAGGCGTCGTGGGTGCTGCGAGGCAAGCCAAAATAAATGTCCAAGAGGCGGCCCCAGCTGTCCACCAAGGCCTGGAGGATCACAGAATGGTATCCCTTCCTATTGAGGAAGCGTCCTCCGCTGTACTGCAGGGCACGGATGGGGATATGGGTCCCATCCAGAACCCCAAAGCAATTTGGGAAGCCCAGGCTGGCACACCCCATGATGGCAGCATCTGGGTCCCCAAGCCACACGAGCCTGTGGAGGAGCAGGGCATTGATTGCGCAGACGACTTGCAGGGGAAGGACATGAAAGAGCATCGGTGAGAGTTCTGCAGGGTGTGTCTGGCCCTCCCCCCCCCGGGGTTTCCCCCCCCCTTCCCCCCAGGCCCCCCCCGGGTTCCCCCTCCCAGGCTCCCCCACTTCCCCCCGTCTTCCCCCCTCCCCCTGGGTCCTCTTACCTCCATGAGGACAGCCCCAACGGTGACCTTTCCCAAATCGAACTGCTGCCCTACAGATCGGTAGCTGTCTGGAGTGGCCAGCTTACAGACAGCGATGCTGACCCATTTCTCTACGGTGAGGGCACATCACATGGAGGTGTCCTGGTGCCGTAAGGCAGGGATGAGCCACTGGCAGAGCTCTAGGAATGTCTGCCGGCTCATTCGGAAGTTCCGGAGCCAGTGGTCATTGTCCCACTTGCTGAGCACCAGCCACTCCCACCAGTCTGTGCTCGTGGGGTATCTCCACAGCTGGCTGCGTGTGCAGCGGCAGGGGCTGGGAGGGCAACAAGGTCTGGGGCTGCTTCCTCATCCCCCCAGGACAGCTCATCTTCCTGAAATAAAAGATGGTCAGCTGCCTCCTGCATGGCACTGAGCAGGGCAACCACTGCTCCTCCAGCGGCAGATGTGTGGGCCTCTGGCTGCTGCTGCTGCTGCTGCTGCTGGGGGTCCATGCTGCTTACATGGGATGTGCGTGCTTGTGGCTCTGCAGACCGCATGCTCTGCAGGCTGAGTGTGTCTGGGAGGGGCCCTTTAAGGTAGCGGCTTGCTGTTGCCCAGGAAGTGCTAATCCGCCCTGTGAACCTGTCTGCAGCTGTTCCTGGCACCCTTATTTCGATTTGGGCCACTTTGGTGTGTAGACGCTCCCCTTCAGTGCGTACTTCAATGTAGTGCTGTCCAACGTCAATATTGAATGTCGACAGCACCAGCCCTGGAGGATGTGTAGACGCTATTCATCGAAATAGCTTATTTCGGTTTCGCTACATCAAAATAACCTATTTTGATGTAGCATCCCAGTGTAGACGTAGCTAAGGATTTTTCACAAATGAAAATGAAAAAATGGACTTTTGTCATGCTTATTTATTCCACTTTATGCGTTAAAAACTTAGTAAATAGGTTTAAAGTTCTTTTAGAAGGACTGTTGTAAGTCCTTGTTTAAAGAACAAAGGAGACAAGTGTGAAATTTAAAAATTGAATCATTATACGTGATTAGATGTGATTGAATTGACGATTTTTGACAACTCTTTGTGCATTTCACCATCAGTCTCTCTTTTCAGGGACCAGCAATAATCAGCCATCATGGTGACATCCCAGCATCCTTGATATCTCTTTTCTATCATCTTGCTATCCTGATGAAACCTTTCCTCTTGCTCTTCACTTACACTTCCAAGATTTTCAGGAAAATAATCCAGATGGGAGTGCAAAAAATGAACTTTCAAGCTCATGTTGCATCCAAGTCTTTCAAATTTGTTTAGCGTGTTGCCAGCAATGTTTTTATAATCAGGATCTTCGTTATTCCCTAAGAAGTTTTTTATGACATTTCTGAAGGCCACCCAAGAGTCTTTCTCTGTGTCATTCATGGTTTCTTCAAAGTTAGTGTCAAGAATCAGTTTCCTCGTCTGAGAACCCACAAAGACACCCTCCTTAACTTTTTTGTAACTCAAAGCTGGGAACTTGTTGCAATGTACTTGAAACAGTCACCATCCTTGTTTAATGCTTTCGAAAATTGTTTCATCAAACCTAGCTTGATGTGAAGTCAAGGTAGTAATACCTTGTTGGGCTCAATCAGTTTTTCATGAATTATATTCCTGGAGCCAGGAGTCAGACTCTTTCTTGGTGGCCACTTTATCCTTATGTGGTGGAGATCTCTTGCTCTGCTATCTATTTACATGAAAAACTTAGCATTTTTTGTAACCAGCCTGCTGACCTAGCAGCATACACAGCACCTTCAGCTCTCCCATACAGTCCATTCGTGATCTGGAGAATGCACCTTTTCAAGGAGAAGCTCAAGATTTTCATAGGTTTCTCTTAAGCAAACAGAATGGGCAATAGGCACAGAGGCATATTGATTGCCATTATGAAGTAGACTTTGACTGTGTCTACACAGGCACAAATCTTGGAAATAGCTGTATTTTGAAGATTACTAATGAGGGCCTGAATTGAATATTAGGATGCTTCCGGCTGCAGCACTTCAAAAGTGCCACTTTCGAAAGCGCGCGGCTCGGCGCGGCTCCATGGGCTCCTTTTCAAAAGGACCCCACACCTCTCAAAATCCCCTTATCCTGCTCACTGATCAGAATAAGGGGATTTCAAAAGGTGCGGGGTCCTTTCGAAAATGAAGCCTGTGTAGCCGTGCTGAGCCGTGTGCTTTCAAAAGTGGCACTTTCAAAGTGCCTCGGCTGGAAGCGTCCTAATGCTAATGAGGCGCTGAATATTCAATTCAGTGTCTCATTAGTAATCTTCTAAATATGGCCATTTCGAAGATTTGTGCCCATGTAGACACAGCCTTTGTAGGCTTGTCTTTGAAGAGTCAATAAACAGTCTCCAGTCACCAGGTTGGAAAGCTGTCCCCAAACTTTCTATTAATGTGGCAATGTTATTGAAGTATATCAACAGACCACTCATAGAAAAATATGGAACAAACTATTTCTTACAGTTCATGCCCCAAGCAAAACTTGTCCCAGGGAAAGCAAATTCTTCGCTTGAAGTCTGGATCCCAAAATCTCAGCAGAATCTTTAGGCAGATCCAGGTCTCTCACCAAGTCATTCAATTCAATTTGGGTGAAATGTTGTGGCATGTTACTGGCATGCTCTGGTCTATACTCAGTATCACCTCCAACATTATCAGCATCAAATAGTAACAAAGAGGAAGCTGTGCTAGTCTATACGCTATCAAAACAAAAAGCAGTCAAGTAGCACTTTAAAGACGAGCAACGTAGTTTATTAGGTGAGCTTTCGTGGGACAGACCCACTTCTTCAGACCATAGCCAGACCAGAACAGACTCAATATTTAAGGCACAGAGAACCAAAAACAGTAAGCAAGGAGGGCAAATCAGAAAAAGATAATCAAGGTGAGCAAATCAGAGAGTGGAGGGGTGGGGGGGAAGGTCAAGAATTAGATTGAGCCAAGTATGCAGACAAGCACCTTATAGTGACTCAGAAAGTTCCCATCACGATTTAAACCATGTGTTAATGTGCTGAATTTGAATATAAAAGCCAGTTGAGATGTTTCTCTTTCCAAAACGGAGTGATAATTCTTCTTCAGTAACATACATACCTTTAGGTCATTGACAGAATGCCCCATTCCATTAAAATGTTGACTAACTGGTTTGTGGATCTGGAGTGTTTTGATGTCTGTTTTGTGCCCATTGACCCTTTGTCTAAGGAAGTTAGAAGTCTGTCCAATGTACAAAGCACCTGTGCATTGTTGGCACATGATGGCATATATGATGTTAGTAGAGGAGCATGAGAAAGTGCCCGTGATTCTGTGAATAACCTGGTTAGGTCCAGTGATGGTATTTCCAGAGAAGATATGTAGACAAAGCTGGCAGCGGGCTTTGTTGCAGGGAAAGGTTCCAGGACTGGTATTCCTGGGGTATAGACTGTGGCTGCTAGTGAGGATCCTCATGAGATTGGGAGGTTGTCTGTAGGAGAGAACAGGCATGTCACCCAGGGCCTTCTGGAGTGTAGCATCCTGATTAAGGATAGGTTGTAGGTCTTTAATCATTCATTGCAGTAGTCTGAGTTGGGGGCTGTAGGTGATGACCAGTGGTGTTCTGTTCTTGGCTTTTTTGGGCTGATCTTGGTAGTAGCTGGTCTCTGGGTATTCGTCTGGCCCTGTCGATTTGTTTTTTTACTTCTCCTGGTGGGTAATTCAGGTTTATGAATATTAGGTAAAGTTCTTGTAGTTTTTGGTCTCTGTCAGTTGGATCAGAGCAAATGTGATTGTACCTAAGAGCTTGACTGTAAACAATGGATCTAGTCACATGTGCAGGATGGAAACTAGAAGGGTGTAGATAAGTATAGCGATCAGTAGGTTTTTGGTACAGTGTGGTACTGATCAGGCCATCCTTGATTAGTACTGTAGTGTCCAGGAAATGTATATCTTGCATGTTGTAATTGAGGCATAAGTTGATGGTGGGGTGTAGATTGTTAAAGTCTCTGTGGAATTCTTCTAGAGCCTCTGTACCATGGGTCCAAATCATAAAGATGTCATCAATGTATCTTAAGTAGAGGAGTGGTAATAGGGGACAAGAGCTGAGGAATCGTTGTTCCAGGTCAGCCATAAATATATTAGCATATTGTGGGGCCACGTGGGTGCCCATAGCAGTTCCACTAATCTGGAGGTATAAAGTGTCCCCAAAACAGAAATAATTGTGTGTGAGAACAAAGTTACAGAGGTCAGACACCAGACTGGCTGTGGTGGCATCAGGGATGGTATTCCTGATTGCTTGTAATCCGTCTTTATGTGGAATATTATTGTACAGAGCCTCTACATCCATTGTGGCAAGGATGGCGTTATCAGGAACTTTTCCGATGTTTTGTAATTTCCTCAGGAAGTCAGTGGTATCTTGGATATAGCTGGGAGCGTTGATGGCATAGGGTTTGAGGAGGGTGTCGAGAGAATCAGACTGTTGTTCATAGGTGTGCTGGAAAAATTCCTTTAGACAGAGGCGGCGAAAGAAGGCTTCAAGGTCACCACAGAATTGTATTAAGTTCGTGGAGGAGGTAGGGCAGAAGGAAAGACCCCGGGATAAGAGAGACTCTTCTGCTGGGCTGAGCTGGTAGTTTGAAAGGTTAACAATGTTGTTGGTCGAGCTACTGTTTTTGTGGTTGAAGTATCCTGAGGAATGAAGTAATGAAGAAAATTTATTCTCTTTTCTTTTTTGTAGAGAGAGGAAGTGTGTTTTATAAATATCTTGTCTGGCACTGGTAAAGCCTCGTACTGTGGGGTCTTGTGTGGATGCCTGTGCGTTGGTGATAATTTCAAGTTTATCAGCATCAGTGTTGGAAGATGACATGTAATTTTCAAGACAGTTTGGTGCGTTAGGAATAGGCACATCAGGTCCATGTGGTATTGACCTAACTGAAGAAGGAAGGTCTGAGTAAGAAAACCATGCTTGTTTTGAATGTTATACCCTTCCATATTGCATAAACAGAAATAACTGTCATTCCCAACTCTTGGGCTCATGCCAAACCATAGGAATTCCAAATACCATAGATTTGTCTTTTCCTTGATTCCATTGTCTCAATGGTTTTACAACTTGATCAACACACATTTTATGACAAGCCCAAGACTTGTCTTGATCCCCAAGTTTTATACCAAAGTAGGTATGATATACATTTCTAACAAAATCTGTTATATTCTGTCTTTGCTTCTTTGCAACAAAACTTCCACAAATGT
Source organism: Carettochelys insculpta (assembly GCF_033958435.1). Classification (NCBI taxonomy): domain Eukaryota; kingdom Metazoa; phylum Chordata; order Testudines; family Carettochelyidae; genus Carettochelys; species Carettochelys insculpta. The sequence goes on along the minus strand of NC_134138.1, from coordinate 135,656,703 downwards.
AACCAAACATGTGTGGATCATTCAGACAAGCTCGAGAAGCCAAGTTAGGGGATTACTTGAAAAATGCAGAAAATACAGTTGTTAATATCATTCAAATCGTAAAACAATGAAAGAATTATATTTTGTTACTCCTATAAAATATGATATAAAATTTTGGTGGTCTGTGTCAACAAAATTAAGCTAGATGGCATTCATTTTGATGAATTCAAACAATTTTGAGGTATTTTTGCATGCAAGTTCTTGAAAATAAGTCACAGCGTACATTGTATAACACATTGCAAAAGCATTTTTGAAAAAGTAGACTCCAGTTTTCAGAAAATCTGAATACGGATATAATTTTTGGATATAATTTTTGAACTCAGCACCCCAAAATTAGTTAAGAACAGTTATTTGCTCTCAAACAATGGAACTCATACAGAAGGGTGGATCATCTACAAATCTCCTCCACTTCACTCTGTCTTGGGATAAAACTTATAGTTGTCGCCAGGAGTACCCCAGTTGTTGTCCTTCAGTCTCAGTAGATCTTCTGCAAATTGTCTGAGACCTTCCTCTTTTGTGTTTTCCTTGCAGATTCCATTTGAGATTTTGACAGACTATGCTGGATGATGGTTTACTGAGAGTGAGGCCTAGCCATACCCAGTTTCTTCTCTTGATTTGAATGTCAATTGGTTCTTGTCCTGCTCTGTTCCAAAGCTCCTCATATGTGACAAAGTCATGCCATTTGGTGCACAGGCTGTGCCTCAGGCTTCTGTTTATGAATATCTGTAGCTTGTGATTTGAAGACTTTTTAGTACACCAGGTCTGACATTCCATACAAGAGCTCACTCTTCACATTTGTGTTGAAGATCCAGTTTCATCTTCACACATATTATTTATGAACTCCATGTGGGACAAAGAGTCCTGAATGCAGCTGTTGCTTTCCCTAAACTGGCATTGATATTCTTGTCTGTTCCTCTTGTTCTGCACATAATACTCCCCAAGTGGATGAACTGCTCCACATCTTCCAGGTAATTCCCTTCAAATATGATGATGTTGTTGTTTGACTGGTTGATCCTCATTGCCTTGGCCTTTCCTTTGCTAATGCTTACACCAGCCATTGAGGGAGTTTTGTCTAGTGTTGTGACCTTTTCTTCCAGGCTTTCATGTTGGCGTGAAAGGAAGGTGACATCATCAGCAAAAATCAAATTCCTCTAGCTGTTTGAGAAGTGTCCACTTAATGCTCCATTGATGGCCATCTGGTGTCCTGTTCATAATTCAGTCCATTGTGATCAGGAACAGGGAAGGTGATAATAGGCACCCTTGCCACACTCCTGAGAGTATGCTGAAGGACTCTGTCAAGACATGCTTGTAAACAACTTGGCATGTCAAGGGTTCATAAGATGAATGAATCAAATGAATAATTTTGTATGGGACCCCACGGTGTGGGAGCAGGTTCCAGAAAATGTCTCTATCAATTCGGTAAAAGGCTTTTCAGTCTTTTAAGGTTATGTATAGGGGTGGGAGGGCAGGTTCCACTGAAAAAACTGGTCTATGATTACTCTGAGAGTTGCTATTTAGTCAGTACAAGATCTCTTGCTTCGGAGGCCAGCCTGTTCTTCCCTGAGTTCCCAGTTTTGAGGACTGTACTAGATTTGGTCTGTTTTCTGTTAGGTGTTATGAAAAGCAATGCCATTCCAGGCAAATCCTGCTTTCGTGGCATAACCAAACCCTTGTATTGCTTTAAGTTATGATAAAAGGAAGCTGCATACTGAATTTGGTGATTCTAGTTCTTATCATTTGGTAGAGTTCTTGATAAAACAGCAAAACTCTCTAAAATTATTTTTTCAATGACTTTAGCAATTTAGTAAAAGCTCCATCTATTGGGCCCTAAGACAGCAAAGAATGTTTGCTTGCATAACTTCGAGTACATGAATAGCTCCACTTACCTGCTTGAAGTTACACAACTTCCATTTTGGAAAAATAGGGCTATCCCCCCCGGAACAGACACTATACTTCATCACAGTGTAATACATTTATTGGGACTAACTGTGTACACTCAGCCGTATCAAGGGTGATCCCAGAAGATGATTAATAACTGGAATTGTGCATAAATCTTCCTTACTAATAGGGCCACATTTTCAGTGCATACATATACAGATTAATGCTTTCTGACCTGACTTCAAGTCCAAATAGCCCAATAGTCAGACTCTCATTCTTTTCTATTTCCTTTGTGGTTCAATCTAGAATGTTTTATCAATTCAGAATGATAAGTCCTTTTCCCTGACTCTGGTCCCCTTGATGCTTGGTTGGGCTTTACTTCTTGGTTGCAGCCTGCTGTTCCTGGTTATCTACCTGTCTCAGTACCTCTGCTGTAGCTTGTTGATGAGCATGGTCCTCTTTTCTCTGAGAACATAGTGAAATTTTAGGCAGCTGCAATATCATCTTTCAATTACTTGTCCCAAAATCAGCCAGATAACCTACTATCAATACATTATCTTTATTTTGAATTGTTCCAGGCAAATTTAGGTCATCTGAATTCAATCACGTGCTTTTGTGTTAATGTGATACTGCCCACCATGCCCATGAACACCAGTTGGTCCATTAGCTAATTTCTTGCTTCCACCCTAGCACTCTGAAGAGATGTTGGCGAGACAGGAACTGAGAATGGTAGTGTCCTCCCTGCGGTTGAGCAGTTAAGGGGAGGGGCTCTACACATTTTTACAGAGCTGTCCATGTGGTGGTAGAAGTTACAGATAGTGAATAGATAGCTCGTGCTGAACACTCATACAGTAAGAAGTCCTGTGGCACCTTATAGACTAACACATATTTTGGACCATAAGCTTTCATAGGCAAAGACCCGCTTTGTCAGATCTGTGCCACAGGACTCCTTGTTGTTCTCGAAGATACAGGCTAACATGGCAACCTCTCTGACTCTTATACAATGGTCCATTCCTGTAGTAAGCATCTTTCTATTCCATTCTGTGGCAGAAGGTGATGTTACATGTGTTTGGAAAAGAAGACTTGGTCTCATCCTTCATGACCTGAATTTATTTTGTAGCCTTTTGTGAAACTATGTCCAGACAAGGAACTTAGTTAAAAACAAAGCAGTTTGCCTCTGGAAGATGTTCCCTTTTGGTGCTGAGAAGATTTTTGAGACTGATGAAATCAATGAGAGGAGAAGTTCCATGGGGCTGCATCCTCCATTGGGCCCATATAAGCTTGCTCCAGAGGAAGAAAAAGTAAGGATGGGAGGTATAACTTATAAGAAATGCTATGATTAGAACTGGCCACATTTGTTGGACAAATAGTTTTGTCAATGAAAAAATGAGTGCCCCAACCAACAGGACCACGGGTACTCTGGGGTGATTCTTTTTGTATGTCTGGTTAGGGATCTTCCACTTAACTGATAGTCATTGCTTCACAGATACAACACAAGAGAGAATGACTGAAGAGAACAGTGCACTCATTAAAGCCACAGTCATGTCTCCTACTCCATTTAATATTTAATTACACAAATATAATAACTTAAATGAGAGAGACTGAGGGCAGCCTACCATGGAATATCCTATAGCCTGATGGTTCACCTTAAGTGGAAGAGTAGTATTAAAATCTTTGCTCTGTAGCTTTAATAGAATTCCTGCATCCTAGATGAGTCATCTAGCTGCTAGCTAAACTTTATACAATGACAACCTCCCCCTCCTGCTGTTTTGTGAATCTAGCCTTTTAAAAAGGCTCAGAAACAAAGTGTTTTAGGTTAAACAACATGTTTCATTTGCCTCGAAATAACTCTTTCAAGTTTCTAACTTTTTTATTTGGTTCAATGATATTTGAAACAGACTTTTTTTGATTCCAGAACTATCAGTGGGAAAAATAAGTTATTCTTGCAGCTCTTTTTAACACCTACTTCTTGGGCATGAAATATAGGTTTCATTTATGAATTATAAGCTGATAAAATTTTTGTAAGTTATATTTTAGTTCTGTTCCTAACCTTGTCCATAAATGTCTCACAATGTTATAATCATAGATTTGTTTGAGTCATCAGTTGTTTTGGACTAAATACTTCAAGGCATGAAATATGATCTGTCAATCATATCCTCATTGAACTTGTGGGTAAGAGAAAATTTAATGAAGTGTCAGTTATAGTTATACATGTATGCAAATGGAGAAGTGGTTTACAGAGTTACTGCATGTTATTATCTTCATACCTAGAACTCCCTTGATATGGCCTATTTGTATACCTGCACTCCTCCTGCAACACAATCTATCATAAGCAGAGAGTCCAATTCAGAAAGGCTTTCTCCGAGGCAATAATGGTTAGTGGCATCTTTCATCCACAGCACAAGACACTTTAAAAATAGGGGCATGCACATTTGTTTTGTTAAATACTTAGTCCACTTGAATGCCACTGGTTCAGAAGTGTCACATGAATATTTGAACTCACACTGAACTCACATTTTCATTTAGGAGAAACTGAAAATGGTGCAGAGAAATGAACAGATGCAAAATGAAGGAAATGCTGGGAGATTGAAAAAGGAGGAAAAAAAAGAGAAAAAAACTGTCCAACAACTGCCCAGTACTTCTTGCCTCTTTGAACAAAAACTTCATTTCTGGCAGTGCAGTAAACCTTTCAGCACAGTGGTTGATATGAGAGTTTTCTTTAGCTTTTTTTTTCCCCCAATCAATCCAATATTTTAAAAGTGAAATTATTTAAAATAATTGAATGTTGTCTGGTTTGGGGTTGGAAACAAACAACCCGAAAAATACCCCCTGCAAAAAAATAAAATAACTGCTAATTGTCATATATTTTTTCCTCCCAAGGCATAAAAACATCCCTGAAACTTCTCCCCAATTCAATAAAGTACTCTTGACACTTGATTTTAAGAGCAATGGGACTTGTCAAGTGCTTAAAGTTGAGTACATCATAAGGAACTTTACTGAATCAGATTTTGCCTTAGATTCTGCTGAGTTTATATGCAATATGCCTGAGTTAGCACATGACCAGAAGTCAATGCTGAATTTGGTCTGCTAGTTGGAACATTAGCTTCCCTAGCCGAGGCTGTTTACTGAAGGAAATGTGTCACAAACACTAGTCATGACCTCTGTCTCTGATTAAAAATCTTATAAAGCATAACTAAGATGGGCTGAAATCCAAGACAATTTCAAAATCCACTTGCTGACAGATTTTAGTTTTTATTCTGGAAGTTTTCACAAATATCCAGCAAAAGAGTTTAGAAGAAGCCTTAGCTCATCATTAATCTTTAGTTCTTTCATTTCTCAAACCGCCAACACTGCTGAAAAGAAATAAAGGTGCGTGGTGGCTCCCAAACTCTCAGTCTATAAGATTAGCTTTCCGTATTGTGCAGAATAAAATTGGGAGTGCAACTGGAGGTAAAGTGACAATTCACAGTCACGTAGGCTGTGTCTACACTAGCCCCAAACTTCGGAATTGATGCGGCTCGCCACCGTGTGGCTCGTCCAGACGGGGCTCCTTTTCAAAAGGACAGCGGCTACTTCGAAGTTCCCTTATTCCCATCTGCTTATAGGAAGAAGGGGACTTCGAAGTAGCCAGGATCCTTTCGAAAAGGAGCTCCGTCTGGATGAGCCACGCAGTGGCAACCTGTGTCAATTTCGAAGTGCTGTGGTCGCCCGCATGCTAATAAGGTGCTGAATATGTATTTCAGTGCTTCATTAGTAAACTTCGAAATGGCCATTTGCATGGCCATTTCAAAGTTTTTGGCAAGAGTAGACGTAGACGTAGTCGGGTAACAGAAGCTTGTGTTCTAAATAGAGAGGGAGTAGAATACTAGATCTTGGCAATGATTTAGTTTCCTATACAAAGAAGACCTCAAAGAACTGGTCATTTCAGGGTTCACTTTTTTTTAAATATTGGTACAAACAGTTAAATATGCTTCAAAGGCTAATAAAATGTCACTTCCTTGTCCATACACACATTGATTAAAACAAGTCAACCTGGTTGCCTCACTTTTGATGGCTTTACTTAGCTGTCTACAGCATATGGTGAGACCTATATCCATCTATTATAAATACATTTGATCATACACAGTATGTTCACTGATCAAAAGGTGTTCTGCTTCTTGCATTAGTGCTTGGAAATTTATGTTTGAGTATGTTTGCCACCAGAGTGGTGCTGATCTGCTCTGCATTTTGTTATTGTTATTGTTATTGTTGGTTGGTTGGTTGGTCTAAATGATGAAAATAGAAGGAAAAGAATGATATTCTGCTGAATGCTTTCGAGCTGAGCATTTAAAGAGCATCTGACAAGGACAAACTCTAGTTCAGCACCATCTGATACGTCTGAAAAACATCTGAAGATGTGACAGCATTAACAAAAATCAACATCCTTTTCTTTATCATAAATGGTTCCAGAAAGGATTTCAGCATGATTCAAGTGGCATGCTAATCATTGTGTTTTTGTATGGTATGAACAGGTTGAGTGTCACAGTTTTGGATGTGGTATACCGACTGTTTATAAAGTGTTAGTGAAGAATCTGTAATTACCTTAAAGTCTTTTCATTACCACTCCAGCAAGATGAAGTGTGATAAAAGTGCACAGCTCTGAGTGTCCACTGAGTGTTGTTAGTCATAACGACCTGAAAATTCCTTTGTCGTGCCTCTTGAAATGTTAGCAACACATTTAATTTCATCGTATGAGCAAAGCCTCACAAGAAACACTGAAGAGTTAGTAAAAAGTATCTTGCTTCTTTCAAATAAAATATCATTAACATTTGAACCTAAAATAATCCTCTAGCTTATAATATGAAGTGCTGTGTAAATGTACATAGCTATATAAATTAATATTAATTATAAAAATATGTATTCATTGTAGGTGCTAAGGGAAATGTAGACAATGAAAATGAATATTAACCAATATTCTTCAGAGTGAAGTACAGTTCTTGAACTTTAGCCCAAGATCAAACAAATGAATGTGTGAAAAAAAGTGACCCTTTCAGTCTGTCCTGAAGGGCACTAAATGCAGGCTCCAAAAAAATACAATGGGACTAAATTCAGCAGGCAGTCAGGCAGGTGAAAGAGGTCATCTAGGGACATTCCCCACCACCAGCACTCTGGGACTGCCTCTGCCCTAAGCATCCCACCTCCTAGGGTGCTATTGAGGGAGGGTGGGAGGGATGAACAACCCCACGACCACCAAGATTCCTACCAGGCCTCTACTTGCTGTTCCCCTTCTGTCACTGTCTGGCTGGCTGGGGAGGACAGGGAAAAGTGAACTGTGCACTGTCCTCTTGCTCTCTGACATGAAGGGGAAGGGGAAGTGGAAGTGGGGGGAGGGGGGTTCAGGACTCCTGCCCTCTCCAAACACTTCCTATACACACACCAACCCGTGCTCTGAGCATCTCACTCCTGTAGCCCTCTCCCCATCCCTGCGACTGAGCTGATCTGCACCCCAACTCTGACTCCTGCAGCTTAACCCCTCAACCCCCTGCACTGATATTCTCCTCACCTCCTCTTAACCCTGACTCCTGCTCCCCAAGCCTCTGACCTGAAGTGCCCCACAGCCTAACATTCACCAACCCTCTGCTTTGAGCCCCCACACTCTGCACCACACTTAAACTTCATATAAAAGCAAAAAAGGAGCCCAGTAGCACATTAAAGACTAACAAAATAATTTATTAGGTGATGAGCTTTCATGGTACAGACCTACTTCTTCAGACCATAGCCATACCAGAACAGACTCAATATTTAAGGCACAAAGAACCAAAAATAGTTATCAAGGTAGACAAATCAGAAAGAAGAGGGGCAGTGGTGGGGGGGAGTCAAGAGTCAGATCAAACAAAGTTTGTAAAAGAGTCCATATAATGACCCAGGTAACTGGGGTCCTGGTTTAAACCGTGGCTTAATGTGTCGAATTTGAATACAAAAGAGAATTCAGCAGTCCTTAAAGTTCCTTTTCAGTAAAACACAGACTTTCAGGTCATTAACAGAATGGCCCACTCCATTAAAGTGTTGGCTGACAGACTTGTGACTTAAGAGCTTTCTGATGTCTGTTTTGTGTCTATTCATTCTTTGTCAAAATGCACGTATCATGTGTCCTATATACAAAGTATGTGGGCGTTGTTGGCACAAGATGGAATATATGATGTTAGTAGAGGAACATGAGAATGTGCCCGAGATTCTGTGAATCGCCTGCTTAGGTCCAGTAATGGTATCTCCAGAACAGATAAGTGGATAAAGCTGGCAACGGGGTGTGTTGGAAGGAAAAGTTCCAGGATTGGTATTATTGTGGTATAGTCTGTGGTTGCTGGTGAGAGACCTCATAAGGCTGGGGGTTGTCTGCAGGAGAGAACTGGTCTGGCATCTAGGGCCTTCTGGAGAGTAGCTTCCTGATTAAGGATGGGTTGTAGGTCTTTAATGATGCACTGAAGTGGTTTGAGTTGGGGGCTGTAAGTAATGACCAGTGGTGTTCTGTTGGTTTTTATGGGCCTATCTTGAAGTAGCTGGTTTCTGGGTATTCGTTTGGCTCTGTCAGTGTGTTTTTTCACTTCTTCTGGTGGGTAATTCAGTTTTATGAATATTTGGTAGAGATCTTGTAGTTTTTGGTCTCTGTCAGTAGGATCAGAACAAATGCGATTGTACCTAAGGGCTTGACTGTAAACAATGGATCTTGTTCTGTGTGTGTAGGATGGAAGGTAGAAGCATGTAGGTGAGTATAGCGGTCAGTGGGTTTCTGGTAGTGTGGACCTGATCAGGCCATCCTTGATTTGTACTGTAGTGTCCAGAAAATATATATCTTGCATGGAGTGGTCAAGGCATAAGTTGATGGTGGAGTGCAGTTTGGTAAAGTCTCTGTGGAATTCTTCTAGAGTCTATATGCCATGGGTCCAAATCATAAAGATGTCGACAATGTATCGTAAGTAAAGGCAGGGTAATAGGGGATGAGAGCTGAAGAATTGTTGTTCCTGGTCAGCCATAAATATATTAGCATATTGGAATTATAGTGGATAGTTCTCTGAAAACATCCACGCAGTGTGCAGCGGCAGTCAGTAAAGCAAATAGGATGTTAGGAATTATTAAAAAAGGGATAGAAAATAAGATGAATATCATACTTCCCCTATATAAAACTATGGTACGCCCACATCTTGAGTACTGCGTGCAGATGTGGTCTCCTCACCTCGAAAAAGATATACTGGTATTAGAAAAAGTTCAGAAAAGGGCAACTAAAATGATTAAGGATTTGGAAAGGGTTCCATATGAGGAGAGGCTAGAGAGACTGGGACTTTTCAGTCTAGAAAAGAGGAGATTGAGGGGCGATATGATAGAGGTATATGAGATCATGAATGGTGTGGAGAAAGTGAATACAGAACAGTTATTTACTTGTTCCCATAATGTAAGAACTAGAGGACACCAAATGAAATTAATGGGTAGTAGGTTCAAAACTAATAAAAGAAAATTTTTCTTCACACAGCGCACAGTCAACCTGTGGAACTCCTTGCCGGAGGAGGCTGTGAAGGCCAGCACTCTAACAGATTTTAAAAAAGAGCTTGATAAATTTGTGGAGGTTAGGTCCATAAATGGCTATTAGCCAAGGGTAAAGTATGGTGCCCCCAGCCTTTAGTCAAAGGCTGGAGACAGATGGCAGGAGACAAATTGCTTGATCATTGTCTTCGGTTCACCTCCTCTGGGGTACCTGGCACTGGCCACTGTTGGGAGACAGGATACTGGGCTGGATGGACCTTTGGTCTGACCCAGTATGGCTGTTCCTATGTTCTTCTTCTTATTGTGGGGCCATGAGGGTGCCCATAGCAGTTCCACTAATCTGGAGTTATCAGTTGTCTCCAAGTCAGAAATAATTGTGGGTGAGAACAAAGTTACAGAAGTCAGACACCAGATTGGCTGTGGTGACATAAGGGATGATATTTCTAATCACTTGTAATCCATCTTCATGTGGAATATAAGTGTACAGGGCTTCTACATACATGGTGGCAAGGGTGGTATTGTTAGGAACTTTTCCAATGTTTTGTAATTTCCTCAGGAAGTCAGTGGTATCTTGGAGAGAGCTGGGAGTGTTGCTGGCATAGGGTTTGAGGAGGGAGTCTACATAACTGGATAGTCCAGTGGTAAGGGTGCCAATACCTAAAATGATAGGGTGTCCAGGGTTTCCAGGTTTGTGGATTTTGGAAAGTAAATAGAATAATCCAAGTCAGAGCTCAGATATTATATACAAATTCGACACATTAACATGTGGTTTGAACCAGGACACCAGTTACCTGGGTCATTATATGGACTCTTTTACAGACTTTGTTTTATCTGACTCTTGACTTCCCCCGCTCCTACTGCCCCTTTTTTTTCTGATTTGCCCACCTTGACTACAATTTTTATGATTTATCTACCTTGATAACTATTTTTAATTCTCTGTGCCTTAAATATTGAGTCTCTTCTGGTATGTCTATGATGGGTCTATACCACGAGAGCTCACCACCTAATAAATTATTTTGTTAGACTTTAAAGTGCTACTTGACTGCTTTTTTGTTTTGATAGTATATACATTAACATGGCTAACTCTCTGTTACTATTCAAACTTCTTATAGTTACCATCAGACCATCCCCCATGCACTTCCTGCCCTCAAGGCACCCCAAGGGGAAGAGGGTCATGATATGATAGTACCTTTAAGACATTTAAATTACTTTCATCCCTGATTGAAGACAGTGGTGAAGCTACCATTAGCTATGGCCATTGGTGGTGAAAGTGCTAGTACTGTGTTGTAGCAGGCCCATAAGAGGGAGTTTCAGCATGGGGTGCCTTTTTTTTTTTTGTAAATGAGGGCCATCTCTGCCACAGGGGGAGCCGCCTTTCTCCTCCCACCCCTGGCTCTCCAGCTGGCCCTGCCCCCCAGCTGCTCCTCCTCCAGATGGCCTGACTCCCTACCCTTTCTCAAAGCATCTCTGCTGCCGGTGGACATGCCTGTGTACACTGGGACCCCTGTTGCCCTACCACTCTCCACTGCTCCTACCTGTTCCCCATGCTGGAGTACTGGCAGCCATGCATCTGGAGATCTCTTAGATGCTCCCAGCCTGTGCATGCACTGGAGCTCTCTGGACAGTGTGCAGGGCAGAGGGGCAGTGATCCTTCTAAGATTTTTCATCCTTGGATGAGCTGAATTTATTTTAGGCAGATTAACATTTCTGAGGATGTACTGAAGTAGTGGGTGGATATGCACCAACAAAAAACGTATCTATAAATATATGTTGTAAACAGTCCAGAGGCATGGAAGAAAATTTATTAAAAATATGAGAATTATTAAATTGTAGTCATATTTATTGAATAGGAGATAATTAACAAGGAGCAGTTCTTATGATTATTTATCATAGAATCATAGAATACTAGGACTGGAAGGGTCCTCAAGAGGCAATAGAGTCCAACTCCCTGCCCCAATGGCAGGACCAAGTACTTTCTAAACTATCCCTGATAGACACCTATCTAACCTGTCCTTGAATATCTCCAGAGATTATTGCACAACCTCCTTTGGCAATTTATTCCACTGTTTGGCCACCCTGGCAGTTAGGAACTTTTTCCTGTTGTCCAACCTAAACCTCCCTTGCTGCAGTTTAAGTCCATTGCCTTTTGTTCTATCCTCAGAGGCTAAAAAGAACAAGTTTTCTTCCTCCTCCTTATGACACCCTTTTAGATACCTGAAAACCGTTATCATGTCGCTCCTCTATCTTCTCTTTTCCATACTAAACAAGCCCAGTTCTTTCAGCCTTTCTTCATATGTCACATTCTCTGGACCTTTAATTGTTCTTGTTCCTCTTCTATGGACCCTTTCCAATTTCTCCACATCTTTCTTTAACTGTGGTGCCCAGAAATGGACACAATACGCCAGGTGAGGCCTAACCAGTGCAGAGTAGAGTGGAAGAATGACTTCTTGTGTTTTGAAATAAAAAGAAAATGAACAGTACTCTTGGAATACCTGTATTATCATATTTTCTAACTCAAGCTAATGAACACACTGAAATGAATATGATCCACATATGGCTCAGCTTTAAGATGCTAAACAAATCTATGAGTCAATGAGAAATACTCTGAAAAAGTTATTGTGGGAGGTTCAGGGCAGTGGGCTGGAACTGTGGAGGTGAAGGAGTCAGGGTTGGGATATATGAGTTGCTCAGGGTATGAGAATGGAATGTTAGGCCTGAGTGCTGGGGAAATGGAGGAACAAGAATCAGGGTTGAGGTGAAGAAGGGGTTCAGGGAAGGAAGTTGAAAGACGTGAGGTTGCAGAAGTTAGGGTGGGGTGCTGGGTATGCCAGAGGTTCAGAAGTAAGGTTGGGGAATGTGGTGGGCCCAGAAAAAGGACTCAGGGGTCATGAGAGGCTCAGAGCAGGGTGTTGAGGTGAGGTAGCACAGCCAGCAGGTCAGGGTTCTGGGAGTGAGGGGTAGGGTTCAGGGTAAGTGTGTGTGGTGAGGACAACTCTGGGGCTAGATTATTTTACTTGACCACTCTGACTCATACCGCTAGGGCCAGGCACAGTTTGCAGCTGGGCCACTATCAGAGAGAGGACCACTGGGGCTGTGCTCTCTAGAGTTGGGTCTGGGCTACCAGAGCTAATCCACTGCAGCCCCTGGTCCATCTTCCCAACCCAGTTCTCAAACAGCTCCTCCACCTCATACCCCACTTGGCCTAAACACCTGGAGCCATTGTGTCCATAGGATGAGATGGGGCAGCTGACACTGGCCCCACACTTTTGGGGCCCCATGGTGGCCACCCCATCTGTACTGTGGACAGGAAGGCGAGGAACATCTGGGGTGAGGCGTGGGAGGGCAGCCTGGCAGCAGCAGCCACCAGGTATTGCCTCCCACCCTCCCCCAGCACTCACCAGGAATTGTTCCGCCACACCCTCCCAGCATACTGAGCAGAGATTTGGGTGGGAGGGAGGACCCAGGGAGTCAGCTTTCTGCAGCTGCTGCCTTCCCACTGCCTGAGTAATCCCCGGCCAGGCTAGCAGGGGAGAGGGGTGGGAGTAGAGTTGGGAATGGAGTGGGGAACGTGCGGGGCCTATGGCATTGGGAAAGGGGTTTCTTAAGGCCTCGCTGTTCCCTTGGGACATCTCTGCACACAGCCCATTGGGTGGTGCAAACACATCTCTCACCCCTCACCCTGCCCCACACACAGACCTGTGTGGAAACATTGGAAACTAGACATGGGGAGAGCATAGAGTGAAAAGCCTCAAATGTGTCACAACATTTTGCTTGTGAAGCAATGTTATGTATTGGTTCAGAGATTTTAAGGTCAGATAGGACTCTCATGATAATGTAGTCTAACGAACTGCATAATACAAGCCAAAAATGTCATTGAGTGAATCCTACAGGAAGCTCATAAATTCTCATTGTGGCAGAGCATCCCTCTGTTGGAAAGACTTCTAAGGCTAATTTAAATCCTACATGAGTACATGACACAAGCAAGTTCTTTTGAAAGATTTTTCAAAAAAGAGGACTCTTTCGAAAGAGCCCGCGGAGCATGTACACGCAAAAAGTGTTCTTTCAAATGTAAATCAAAAGGATGTGGCACTACTTTTGAAATGACTCTTACTTTTCCATTTCAGGAAAAAAGCTCCCTTTCCCAAGTCTTTTTCTAAAGAAAATGTGTGTATACACTCTTCAGGGTCCTTCTTTCGAAAGAACAGAGCTTCCTCCTACCGATGCCTGGCAGGTGCAAGGCGAGGCTGCAGTGGTCAGCTCAGAGACAACCAAAAGGCCTGTAAGGCTGTCTAAGTCTCCCCACCAGCAACCAAGCACCGCCTCAGGTTTTACCCCGCAACCTGGATCGATGTCAACGGGACCTAATCCAGTGGGGTTATACAGGGTGTGTGACTGATCTGCGTTGTTCCCAAGGAAGGATGACAGACCAGAGATCAACTGTCCACAAAACGGATTTTATTTAACAAGAGCCGATTTGTTTTTATATTATAATACTTTCCTTCCTATTTATACTTGCCGTTTATCTGTATTTTAGGTATTCTAAACCACAACTATTTATTTCCCTGCTCCCTGAGTCTAGCACAGGATTTGGGACCCAACGGACTAGTAGCCCTTAGTCTGTATACTAATGTAATAACTAAGTCTTTACTAGACCCTCTTAACTTACTGTGGCTCCACAAAGGTACACAACGTGGCGTTCTTCTTTGTGTGCTGTAAGGGAAGAAAAAATCAGAACTGGGTAGAAATATTCCTATTACTGATGGGTGTGTGTGTATATTTATATATGTATTACTATTTATATGTCTATATTAGTTAAGTGTATATGCCAGGTTGTTTATCCTGGTAACGGGCTTCCAGAATATGTTATTATGTATTGTTTATGCCAGATTATTTATCCTGGTAACGGGCTTCCAGAAATTATATGAGATATTTTCGTCTAAAAGAACTTCAATGTAATCATTAAGACTACATTGACTTCCCTTTACCCTAGCATCCCAACGCCCAAATCATGGGTGGTTTGATCTAAAGAGACTACAATACGACGCCTCCTGGAAACTGCCTATGTCGTTCCCCCTAATATGGAGGTCCCTTTACTGCCATGTTCAAGGAGGTACTGGACTATACTGTATTCCCTTCACTACAGCGCCCCCGCGCCTCTCCTTCCCTTTAAAGGGCAAGGTCGTTCTATCCCAGGCCCAGCCTCCTAGGAGAACAGGTGATATATTAATTGCCTAAGTGAGGTTGCCCCTGCTGGCCAGGCAGACGGGACCTCCAGAAGTAGCACGCGGACTACTACCTTAGGACTTTAAATAAGTGAATATAATTAATAAATGTAGGTACAGACTTCTTAGTCTAATCTAAATAGGATACTATGCCTCCTAAGGCCGCCCCAGGTCTTATTGACAACGCCCAAGGTCTTTTAGAGCCCCACAGGGGTTTGTACAATGGGGTTTTCCCTCTAATGGGTTATCCCCTCAATTATCTTCCTATTTATATGTATGAGTGTAGATTGGGGTTTTCCTGATTACAGGTTATCCCCTTATGCGTCGACCTCTGCTTAGGTGAGCTCTACCTAGCAGAGGGAGCAACAGTTCTGAATCCCTTCTAAATGATTAAATCTAAACTAATCTTCTATAACGAATGTAAAAGTATAACGGCTAGGTCAGTTAGACCGCCTCCTGTGCTTTACAATAAAGGCCCCAAGGAACAGGGTTACAAAATCTAAGCTGCCTCTCTAAACAATATTGCTTCCAGATCTACCTTGCACATAACAACAACAGCAAGGGATCAATACACATATTGCTACCAACAACACCATTGACAAAACAAAAAATATCAAACCTAACTCCATTTGTATTAACTAACTAATTAACCTAATATGTGTGGAGGCTTGATGTTGAAATACCTATCCCTCCTGTTCTGTCTTTCTGGGCGCCGGGCCCGAGGGTCTCCGCTGCAGCTAGGAAGTGAAGCCCTCACGGCGCGCTTTTCTGGCAGCCATGTCAGGCAGACAGGAAGGGTAGGAAAAGAAGAGGTGGCCAGGGGAAAAGGCCAGCATGGTAAACAAAAACCCCTGGCGGTAAAAAAGCGGCAGCAGCTCCACCACCGGCCAGCAGAGGCCGCCGCTTGCGCGGCTCACCAGGCAGGGCACCTGCCGGCGCGGTCTGCCCGGTGAGCCTGCCTCAGGTAAAGTTCTGAGGGCTTACAGTGATTTCAGTTCAGTCACTGGATCCTCTTGACAGGAGCTCTTCAAAAAGGCTTAGTAGCCGGAGCTCTTCGAAAAAGGCTTCTGCATCCCGCGGCGGCTGGGGTGCGTCGATTGACACGGCGGTCCGCTTCAGTCCTTCGCGTCGAACCTTCGGCCACTAGCGAAGTCCAGCTCTGAACTCTGTCCTTTTGGTCTTCCGTCCGCTGTCCTCTTCCTTCACTGTCCTCCGGCGGACTGAGGTAGCCGGGGCTGGGCTCCAGAATTTATAGAGCCAGGACGGACCTGTTTGAACACTCACAGGTGTCAGGTCTGCACCTGCGTTGCCCCGGCAACCAAGATGCACATTCCGTATACATATTCATGAGCATCCTAGCTGGTCCAATCCGTGCATCAGGATTTAAACCTACGCTCATGAATATTTAATCAGCTAATACATATTTATGAGTGACCGGCAACCCTAACGGTTACCTCCTAAACCTTACATTATACCTGTGTTACATAGCCATTTTAACATTAAATTTAAAAGTAAATCTTTTTATATTTTAATTCTATTCCTAGGCGGATTGATGGGGAATACTGTTATATAAATAACAATAAGATTTTTAATTTAAAAATGCTTAATACCTCGAGGCTATCTGGTAAAGCGTAGTGGAAGGCACACAAACCTCACAGCCCATGGCCAGGGACATGTTCTCTAGAGAGGAATTTACAACACCTCCCATTTCAGAAAGAGATTCTTTCACAAGATCTCTGTAGCATAGATGTAGCCATTTCATATGCAAATAACCCTTTGAAGATTACTAATGAGGTGCTGAAATACACATTCAGCACCTCATTAGCCTGCCATCGTCTGCGGCTCTTCAAAATTGTTGCGTCTCGCTGCCGCGTGGCTCATCCAGACGGGGCTCCTTTTTGAAAGGATCCCAGGAACTTTGAAATCCCCTTATGACCCTTTATTCCCCATATCTCCCTTGTACCTCCCCCATGCCCATTGCTGGAATATTCCTTCAAAATCCCCTTATTCCTATCTACATGAGCCAGGCCAGGGCTGGCAGCACAGGGAGGTAGGGGTGCGGCTCAGGCATGGTCCCCACTCCTGAGCCAGGCTTGGCACAGAGGGAAGTGGAGGCCAGGGGCTTGACCTCCAGCTGACCAGCCCTGGCCAGCAGGGTGTGGGTCAGGCAGACAAGGCTGGCCAGGGGGAGGTGGGGAGGGAGTAGGACCTCAAGGTTGGCCGCCTCGGGGGGGGGCGTTTGGGGGAGGGAGGGGGAAGGAGGAGTGGGGTGGGGGGGAAACACTGGGGGAGGAGTGGAGGGGATGCACAGGCGATGGGGGCATGGGGGATGGTGGAGGGGCGGCGGGGGGGGGCGTGGATGTGGGAGTGGCCCATGATAGAGCGGCGGCAGGGCCCAGATGGCTGACAACAGCCTGGATGAGGGCGTCCAGGTTGGATGCCAGCCAGTCCCGTGCCACTCCCACATAACACCCATCAGCTCCATGAGGGCGGTGATGTGGGCTGTGTCCCCTGCCTTCTCCTCCCTGGCCTGGTGGTGCCAGCAGAGGGACCAGCAGCAGACCTGTGCCGTCACCGTCCGGGGCCTGGGCTGCTCCCCCTCGCCCTCTGTAGTAGGGCTCCCTGGGCCAATCGTGGGGCTGGTGTGGCTGCCAGCTGCTGGGGCTGTGGATATATGAGGGGAGAGGAATGGGCCATTAGTCCCAGTGAGGGACTCCCTGAACCCCCCACCCTAGCCACCCCATCCCGGTGGTCCTGCAGGGACTGCACCCAGGGTTTTCCATCTGGGTTTCAGGAGTGCGGGCTCTCCTATGCCCCCCTCGGTCCCTCTGTGGCCAGGCAGTCTGTGCTACTGTCCATGCTGCATGGTGCTGAGTGCCACACGTCAGCCCTGTGAGGCCAGGGCGGTGGGGATGTTTGGCCCGCCCATGCCCTTGGGCTGATGTGCCTGTGAGTGGACTGCAGCCACCCCTAGTGGGACTGCATGCCCCCTCCCCCAGCCCCACAGCCGCCTGCATAGATGTACATACCTGTCGGTCCCTCCAGGGGCTCAGGCAAGGCTCAATCCAAGGGGGCCAGGCTAGATGGGCCCAAGGGGACTTTGATGACAAGGGCCCCCTCGCTTGAGCCCTTGTCATCACTGGTGTCTGGGATCTGTGGCTGCCTCCTGCAGATGGCTGGAGGTCTGGGGCAGTCCTCCCCCTCAGTCCCCATCCCCTCCAGTTCTGTCTCCATCGGGGGGGGTCAACCATGTCGAGGAACATGGCTGGGGATCCTGCCTCCTTGGCCCAAGGAGGTGGTCGAGATCTTTAAAGTAGGGGCAGCTCATGGGCGCTGCCCCGACCTCCTAGCCGTGTCCCTAGCCTGACAGTAGGCCTGCTGGAGCTCCTTCACTTTGGACCTCACCTGGTCGAGGGTCCAGGCGGGGTGACCCCAGCCAGTGAGGCCCTTGGTGAGGTGCTCATATGCGGTCGTGCTTCAGTACCGGACGCCCGTCTGCTGCAGGACCCCCTCATCTGCCCAGAGGATGAGGAGGCCCTGCAGCTCATCATCAGTCCAGGAGGGGACCCAATGCTTGGTGGGCTGACTCCCCTCCTGGGTGGGCTCCCTGGTGTCCTTGGGGGCTCCTGGGGTGGGCAGGGGTCAGGGCACTGGCCATGGTGCCAGGGAGGCTGGTAGTTTGGCTGGAGCATCGCTTGCTGGATGTCCGGGCAGCAGCATGGGCTCCCTGCTGCCTGCACCCTCTCAGCTTCCTGCCTGAGGGCTTCTGGGAGCCTGTGTCCTGAAATGCAGCTGGACACAGGAACACAGAGTTCCGCTTGTGCTGGGAGCGGTAAAGCCACCTGCCATTTGATAGCGGCCAGGAAGGACCTGCTCTTTCAAAAGAGCGGGCCGGGGAGTGTCTACACTTGCTCTCTTTTGAAATTATCTTTTGAAAGAGGGACTTTGTCCCATCCCAGGAATGGAGGACCGACTTTAAAAAATGGAGGAGTTCTTTCAAAATTAATTTCGAAAGAGCGCTGTGTCAGTGTAGATGCTCCACGGCTTCTTTCGAAAGAACTTGGTCTTCCAATCCTAATTTTGAATGTACTTGCTAGTGTAGATGCACCCTCACAGTTATATCCTTCTACACAGCTTCTTAGTCTTGAGGGCAGGAGATTCTTATGTAATTTTTCCATGGCTTTCATAAAATCTGACTAGTCCTACAATTTAAGACATTCCTGCTCCTACTTTCCTTTCCTATGTGTTTCCCACCACTTTCATGCTGTTTAATTCAGTGCATTATTAAACTGAATTCTATGTGTTTCTTTTTCACATGTAAACCCAAGTGCTTGAAAATCTACAGAGAGAGAAGTTTCTGGTCCTTCTATTGGTGAGAAGTGGGGAAAGTAGCAGTGGTGTGCTTCATTTCCAGGATTATTTACTTATAAATTCCTGTGGCACCCTATAAGCACAATATAATCATACAGTAAAAAAAGAGAAGTACATGTCTGACATTTCTGACATGCATCTGATGAAGTGGATTTTGCCCACAAAACCTTATGTTCCAAAAAAAAAAAATCTATTAATCTATAAGGTGCCACAGGACTTCTCATTTTTCTGTCTATACAGATTAACCCAGCTGCCCACTGATACTCATAATTTCAGTGAACAAGGGTCATAGTTTGGGTTAGGTTTTGTTTTAAGGATAATGGTGAAAGAAAATGGAAAGGGCAAAGACTAGGAAGAAGGGCTTTCAAAAAACTGGGGGGTGTCCTTTCAGAAGGTCTCTGTCTCCACGAGTAGTGCGCAATTCGAAAAGCTGCAGTTTTGAATCACCGCGGCTGCCATTATGCTAATGAGGCACTGCATATTCATGGAAGTGCCTCATTAGCATCTTTAGAACCTGCCCATTAACATGCCCCTTCCAAGATGAAAGGGTTCATGTAGACACAGGGCCAAGTGATTTGGGACGCCTCAGTATATGGGATACCATTTGAAATACCTTAAAGTGACCTGCTTTTTAGAAAGTACTGAGTATCCAGCCTTGGATCCAAAAAGGGATTTAGGGAATGTAACACTCCATATTCCTACACTTAACTTTTGGGTACCTAAAAGAAATCACTGGAACAACAAAGGAGTTCACAAAGTCTGAATTAGGTATCGAGGCTCCCAGTATGCTAAAAAAGGAAAGATAGGCACATAAGAATGGGAGTCACAAAGGACAGGATGGTAAACAGAGTTCTGCTTAAGTTAGCCAGCAGAAGATGCTAACAAGAAAGATATATCTTAAGCCATATGTCCTCCGAGTAAGATGACTAAGCTCTGGCTGTGGGGAAGCGCATATCACGGCTTGTGAGTCACAGCCATTAATCCTTCTCTTGGAGTCAAGTGGCGTAGGTGTCTAGCCCCTCTTGTGAGAATGAAACAAAAAAGCAGTCCTGTAGCTCTTTAAGGATTAACACAATAATTTTCCATTCCAAACAGCTAAATATAGAGCCTTGCCTAGCTCTTTGGAATGGCAAATTATTTTCTTAGTCTGTAAAGTGCTAGAGGACTGCTTTTTTGTGTTGTGAAGATACTGACTAACACACCTACTGCTCTGTGATTATTCACCTTGTGAGAATAGATTAGACATTCACCCAAACATGGGTCTCTGGCCCTGCCATAGGCCACCACACCACAGGGCTGGCTGCAATCCTCCACTCTTCAGCGCCCCCCCTGCAGGATGCCACTCTCTGGTCCTGCCAGAGCTGGAAAGCAGTGGAATGCAGCCACGGTCAGAGAGCACCGGGCTGCGGTGAGGTCAAGGAGCCACGGTCTGCAGCCAGGGGTAGGTAAGGTGTGGCCCACACTGGGCCTGAGAGCCACAGCTGGACACTGCCATACCCCTGTCTCCCAGCCTCTAACTCTCAGGGTTCTGTAGCTCTCTGGTATAGCAAAATCCATGGTTGTGTTGGACCATTAATGATACAGACCAGAGGGTCCTGGACATGAAATGTTCATCGCATATGAGATTAGCATTTGGTCACTTATGGTGAAGCATCAGTGTACATTCCCAGAGGCAGAAATTTAGACACCTATGGAATTTTTCTAGCAAAATATGTGCTCTAATGCGTTAGGAGACAGCTGAGTGGGAGTTTTGTGGGTTAGATTGGGGCCCTCAATCAGGATTTTAGTAAATCTTTTGGAAATCTGGCTTCTGATCTCTACACAAAGTGAACCCATTTGAGATGCCTTAACTGGAAAATGAAAACATGAGCAACAAAAATAACTAGTCATTTTTTAAAAAAATATATAGTGCACTAAAAATAAATTCTCACACAAAAGCAATCATTTATTTCTAGTTTATTTTGTAAGTGAGTACTAATGTGAGGGAAAGTCTGAGGAACTGTGTGGACCTAAAAATCAATTATAAAATCTCTGTTAAAGTGGGTAGTTGTATTTTAAAGTTTCTATACTATGATCATTCTTCAGTGACTTATGTGAAGTCATAGGAACCACCACAATGCTGTCATGCTGCATGCTTATTCTGTTCATGAATAGAAACCTTCAGTCTCCCATGCTGTCAAATGTATATGTTTGATTAGTATTACCATTCATATAACCTCTTTCTCTTGTATTCAACAGCAGTTTCTGTGCAGCAGTGACAATCAGCAGCATTCTTTGGAAATGTCAATAACTGGAATACCAGCACTTCAAATCTCTATTGCTTGTAAATGGAGACCACTTGACATTCATTCTGCACCATGTACCAGGTACAGTTAGCAAGATTTGGGTGGTTATTCTAATAGAGAGCAATTAAGCCACTGGGGACAGATGTGTAATTGTTTTAAGAGTTAAAAATAGTAGCTAATCTTAGGAACAAAGAAGGAGAAGGATGCTGGGCTTGATGGGTCTCAAAAATGAAAAGTCAAGACAGCCAGAGTGAAATCCTGGCTCAATTTGAAATCAAAGACTTGTCATTGTCTTCAGAGGAGCCAAGATATTGCTCTTGAAGTTTACAGCTGAAATGGGCAGATATAGAGACTAAACTGAAGGAACATGACGTTTTCTGGAGCACCATTTTTAAAATAGTGGAAAAGTACACTTTCTTGTCTTAGTTTTGTCTGTTTCATCTGTTTAGATTGTAAATACTTTGGGTCAAGTACACTAGGGCAATTATCTTGGTTGGGATCTTTGGGAACTACTGTTGCATAAATAAGCATAAAGTCAGAACAAATAATACATTCTAGAGAACATCAACTAATTCATTGTAAACTCAGCATTAGTCAGAGGCAACATGCCCCAAAATTAAGCAATGATCTTGAGTATTAGGTGTGAAGGTGTTTTATTTTCAAATCCAAATGTATTTCTTAAAACAGCAGAACTCTGTTTATCCAATATTTGTCCAAGGAATCAATATGTTTTCTGTTAATAGCTGCCATACCTACATTTTAGCCCTTCCTACATTACCAAATTAGACAGAGAGGACATTTTGTTAAAAATGAGTGTGTTTAAGAATGTAGAATTATAGTGTAAAAATAAAACCTGTGATTGTTATACACAGCACTTCATTAAGCAAATTCTCCCCTGTGGCAACTTCAAAGTTTTAAACTTCGAAGTACCGACTCGCGTCTAGCCACAGCTCACCCACTGGTACTCTGAAGTGCCGGGGCAACTTCATAGTACCAGTGGGTGAGTCACGGCTAGATGCAAGCCAGTACTGTGATGTTTAAAACTTCGAACTTGCCGCGGGGGAGAATTTGCTTAATGAAGTGCAGCATACACTGCGCAGCACTTCATTAGTAAACTCCCAACACCCTAATTACCATCCTTCCTTCAAAGGAGTATGGTAGTGTAGACAAGACCAATGAGTAACAAAAGAACAGTAAGAAAAAATACAGCAAAGAGCATGCTGTGTTCTTAGGGGCAGAGATTCATCACAGCAACATGGAATTTGGAGGCTTAATTCCTATTACTGGTCATGGAAGTCATGCAACAATTTTTTCAAAACATGCACATGAATTATCACTGTTAGCTTATATGAGTGTAACACGTTCAGCTGAGTAGCTAGGACTGCAGGGAAGAAAGTGCTATATGGAACATCTTTAAATTGCATGGTGGCCAAAAATTTTAAGAAATCAATTATCACCCAAAGACAATGCGCATATGATAATCAAATCCAGTGTGATCATATATTTTTAAATGCTTACTTTAGAGATGGTTTTTTGGCCCATAAAACATATACATTTATATCAGTGATCTTAGCATCTACATGAGCAGTTACTCAAAATACGATGCTTAGATATTTTTTTATTTTATGAATAATTGTGATCCATCTAATAACCAGGGGTTTGATTTATTGTCCTGGGTTCCTCCACATGGAATGAACATACAGTGGCATAAACCATCTGCAGTCCTTACCCAGAACTAGCCAGTTCAGTGCCCTAAATGACCAGAAGATAGCTACTTCAGCATGTAGTCCATGAATTGGTAGGACTTTGATGGTACCTGGTCCCCATGTTATAACTGCTGACCTTTGCAGGTTTCTTGGGAAGGGAGATAACAACTTTGCCACTTGCTGAATTCCCTCTATGTACAGGGAGTCCCACAGATACAGTGCTTTGAAAATGCTCCCAGTGGCTTGAGCGTTAGCCTGCTATACTCAGGGTTTGAGTTCAGCCCTTGAGGAGGCAATTTAGGGATCTGGGGCAAATGGGTTTATGTTAAAAAAAAAAAAACATCAGGGATGGTGCTTTGTCTTGCCAAGAGGGCAGGGCACTAGACTCGATGGCCTCCCGAGGTCCTTTCCAGTTCTTTGAGATGTGTGTGTGTGTATCTCCAAATTAGAAATACCCACATCCAGTGTTTGACAATCAGTTGAAATGAAGTAGCTCAACTTTCCCTCTTATCTTATCATTATAGATTCTCACCTTCTATATCTTAGGCTAATTTCAGCTGGAGGGAAAGTTTTTCTTTAGGAAGTACATAGGGGATGGTTCTATATTAGAATGGAGAAAATGTGTTTGTGAAGAGCTGTAGCACCTGTGAGTGTGTTTGTACATGATGATGTTTGGGTGATAAAAGAGATTTATTGAGGTTGAGGAAGATTTTGTTGTATGCTTAATTGGTGATCTAAATTTAATTGTGTTGATTGGAAATACTCTTGAGCAACCTTAACTGAAAGTAAACATGTTGTGCGGCACATAAATGAATTTCTAAGCCCTTGTGATAAAAAAGGTGTTTGTTTCTCGGCATTTAAAATGCGCTAAATACAGTTTTGTAACTTCTTTTGCAGACTTATGCTAATATTTTTAATATATACCTGTGACATTTGCAAATGTACTTGGCAGAACTATGCTAAAAGAAGGAGAAGACAGCAGAATCTCCTCCCGATATAATCTCTTACTACCAGCCTTCTTCACCTCCTTCAAACGCACATACTAAAGCACATCACTGACTAATTATTAAGAGTTAAATCCTCAACAGGTGTAAAGCAACATAGTACCTTTGAGTTCCCATATAGTGCCACCAAGAAGCATATTTTAAGGATGGTATGTCAGAACTTTGGGGCTCGTCTACATTAGCCCCCTCCTTCAAAGGGGGTGTGTAAACGATCGGTGAATAGCAATGAGGTGCTGCTCTGCATATGCAGCATGTGGAGCACCTCATTAACATAATTCTTGTCATGCAAACTTTGAAGTTGCTAACTTTGAAGCGGCAGCAAGCAGTGTAGCCGCAAGCTCTTGAAGTTCCCTTACTCCTAAAATGTTTTGGGAGTAAAGGAACTTCTGAATAGCGTGGGCACGTCAAAGTACCTGCGGTTATATGGCTTGCTGGCACTTCAAAGTTAGCAACTTCGAAGTTCACAAGGCAAGAATTATGCTAATGAGACGCTGCATATGCAGCGCAGCACCTCATTGTTATTCACCAAGCTGGCTAATTTACATGTCCCGTTCGAAGGAGGGGCTAGTGTAGACAAGTCCTGAGTGTGCAAACCTGTTAATAGTAGTTATTATACCAGATCGTGCTGTATAAAATCAAACAGAGGTTGAATAATAAAGTTAAATGGTAGGGAATATTTTTTATCCTTTCATCATTATTATGGCTCGTCTCTGAATCTGATAAAATTAATCTTTCTTGAAGTGTGGATACTAAAACTGGACAGAATATCAATAATCTTTCTACACCTACTTGGCTGCTGAAGTCTTCACCTGGAAGAAAGATTACAGATAATGATCTTAGATGCCAAAGTCAGGCTTCAAAACCTAAAAGGCAGGAGTAACTAAGCTCAGAACCACCATGATGAAATTCCTTTGTGATTCTAGCCCAGAGCGTCTGGTACATTTCATGATCTTTTCACATGAAACTATACTGTTTGCTGCAGTTTGTCTGCTGCTGAAAGACACGTTCTGGTCTGATAAAAACAAAAAAGGTGTTTGGACTTACGACAGCAACCTGTATAAAACAAATTCTGTGAATGCATGTTGTTTTTCCATCCATACATGTGTTACAGCAGGCAACCATGAATTTCTTAAACACGCTTCTATGGAAGCTAGTCCCTGTGTTTCTGCAGATTATTTTTGTTCTAACTGAACAAAAGGAGGAACTATATTTGCTTAAGCCAGACAATCCCTTTGCAGGTATTATTTACTATTGGAACCTCTGAATTTAATTGGGAAGATCCTGAACGAAGCAATCCAGTCTCACAGGTCACAACTCCTATGAGGCTTTGAGGAAAGCATGGGAGACTTCCTTTTCCAAAGAATTTGGGGACAGTATGTATCCTGTCTTGATTGGAAAAGTACTTCTAAGGGAAGGGACGAGGTAGAAAGACGGAGCCTGGAGTCAGAGAGCTGTTCTGATCAAACCAGGATCTGGGCATGTGGTGAAGCAACTACAAACTTCAGAGAGTCTGTGCAGTTTGTTGCCTTGGCTGGACTAATGCATAGAAGGTGCAGAATGCTTTCTCCAACTGCAGATCTTTGAGCATGCTCACGTAAGCAAGTGTCTAGGACTTGGAAAACCAGACACATATCCACTCCAGGGTGAAAAAGTAAAAGGCAGTTAGATAAGTTTAATGTATTGCTGTATGTTGTATTATTTAATCAGTTTTATTCAACTACCTTCTGTAGATTTAAATTAGTAATGACATTTGAACTTACTCTGTTACACCCTGTTTTTAAGTTAGGGAAAGGTGTATTTAATTTAAAAAATATCATAAGTATATTATTTATAATTGGTATTTTTGAGTTACAGCCATACACACAGATGATGATGATGATGGTGGTTACTGGAGATTTTATGCCTGGAGATTTTAAAGGCACATCATTGTGTGCATAGTGGGGCCAGCCATGCACAGCCACAGACAATTTTAAATTAATTTAGGAGTAAAAGGACTGCAGCAGAGGATTGGATAAAGGATTCCCACCTATTCAACATCACCATTGGGACACGCAGGATCTCCTTTAATGTCAACAAAATCAAATGTCCAGTCAGACAGGTGAGTGGTGCCTGCTGCCAAGTAACACAGGGAGGAAGGGAAGGGTTATACCTCACTTACATTTAGCTTTCAGACTGCCTTTTCTGAAAAACCAGGAAGGGCTGGTAACAGACTTCACCTGGTCCTGGGCAAAGTGGAAGGGGGCTTAGGTCTGGGCTCCCTGAAGGTCTGGGGCCTCAGACAAAAGTGTGTGGGAGGGGAATCAGAGCTAGCCTCACCCACCCAGCCTTCAGGGCCACCCAGACCATGCTGAGATGGACACCAGTGGCAATTAAAAAAAGCCAAGGGCTCCGGCAACTGCTGCTGCTGCAGTAGCAGTGGTGGTGGTCCAGAGCCCCTGGCCCTTTTAAAACGCTGGGCGTAGGGGCAACTGCCCCTTCCCCCATCAGCAGCCTTGAAGACTGGTTCTGTTATTCAGCATCCTATCTAATATTAAACTGTTAGTGATTTCGTGTATAGGGACTATATACTCCATAAGTATGCAGTAATAAACGAAGCTGGAATTAATTAAAAGGTGGATATCAAGATATGCATGTGTGTCTGGAGGGATTCTGATTTTATGAGTAGAGAATTACCCAGTTCATCTCTGAGCACAGTAACCATTTCTTTCTGAGTGGTGAATAAATATCCTATAAAATGACTAATAGTCTATTTAATGAGCCTATCACAAAGAGCATGGATGTGACTAATGCACAAAATTAAACCAACTTTGGAAACTGCATATAGTACTTACTGTTCTTTAGGTAATGAGGCATGATGATGATTGCTGCTCTTGATCCTTACTAATCTGTCACTCATGTCAACTTTTCCACTTCAAGAAATGAAATGTTCTGTAAGTATGTTCTGAACATGAATGCATCTTGACTCTATCAATGCAGATCACTGAACTCACCCTTAATCATTAAGTGATTTGTTCCACTCTTTACCGCTCTCACTTTCCTGTGTGTCGGAATTGAAGGAAGTGTAGTTGTGGATAACACATTTACATCTAGCACTAGAAAGTGTAAAGCAAATAAGTCTCTGGTTTTTGCAGCAATGGTGCATAAAATTGCACAGTTGAGATCGCTTGGTTTCCAGTTTTTGTATGTGTTCGTTTGTTGAAATTAGCTACTGCAGATGGCAATTAGGTGGTTTCAGTTTTGGTTTAACTCAAACCAATGGATCACAAGAGGGACCAAACAACTGGAAACCCTATGCCAGCAGTAAATGTTTACAAAATCGGGGTCTAAGTTAAGAGTGACTGAAAGTTATTGTAGCCATGGTATGTGGGTTGTATGGGCCTGGGGTGCCTGGGGACTAGGAATATTCCTGGCTGTCCCCAGCAATGTTCACTGTACCACAGCCCCCATGCCACTCCCATTTAGTCCCATTTGCTCCTGGCCCTCCTGCTGCTGCTGGGTGATTTAAAATGGCCCTAGGGCTCCTGCTGCCACCAGCAGCAGCACAGCAGAGTTAGAGAAGCTTCCTGCTACTCAGTCCATGAGCAGTTCCCAGCACATTCCTGCAATCCTGGCAACTGGGTTTGTCTCCATGTTCTGACCCTTTCCTGAGCATCCCTGATGCCTGTGGGAGTTGTGAGGAGGGGGCAGTGCCTGTACACTTGCCTACAAGACACTTCTTGAGGGGGTTCCCCAGATACATAAGATTGGCCATACTGGGTCAGACCTAAGGTCTATTTAGCCCAGTATCCTGTCTTCTGACAGTGGAGTAGGAAAGCACGGCAACCCCACCCCTGCACCTTGTCTAACCCTGAGATTGCTCCCAGAGGCTGCATCCTTCTCCACCTGCAACCCCACCCTGTGCCTCAAATCCCCTCCTGCAACCAAACTCCCTCCCACAGGCTGCATGCCCCTGACCGCCCTCAGGCTAGAGCCTGCATCTGGCACACGAGCTCCCTTCCAGAGCCCTAGGCAGGTGGGAATATTTGGGTGGGGAATGGGTGAAGGCTCTGGTGTTCTGGAACACAACCAAAATGTCTGCAAACCTGCTGCCCCTAATTGTAGCCTGATGGCTATTGGTGGCTTGTTGGTATGTAATATGAAATTAATAGTCTTAAGTACTGTGCATTGACAACATTACCATCATTAGTATATCAGCACTAACCAGCTCCTTTGCTGATAATCTTATCTAAGAGTAGGCTGAGGTCCCAATTCAGCAAAGCATTCAAGAACAAACTTTAGCCCCGTAAAACCAGTTTGTAAGACAGCAGGCCTTACATCTATAAATACTTTGCTGAATTGATATGTAATCCTCACACACCCTACAAGTGAAACTTGAGGCATATTAGCAAGGTGCCAGGGGAAGTCATACAGTACTGTTTTTCAGGTTGTGCCAGTCTTTGAGGCAAACATTTGGGATGTAGGGTTGTATAGTTTCTATAAGGGCTAGATTCACCTACAAAACTAAGCAATAGTGGTATGTATCCTTAGATAAATGAAAGACAAACAAGACGGGAGCAGGTCAGAAACCCTCACCTATTGTCCATAAAAATGTTTCAGATAAAACAAATCATAATTTTGTATGGAAGAAACCCTGGAATCCGTAAAAAGATTAGTATTCAATAAAATTATGTTATTTTAAAGTGTGGAAAATCCAGAAAACCTCAAACAAAATCATTTTATTTTTCTTGCACGCTCAGTTTTGCAAAAATGCGCCCCCTTCCTTCCACTCATCGCTAAAAATTGCGGGGGGGAGGGGCTGGATGGAAATGTCCAGATAAGCTCCATTCTTTGAATTTCTTTAATTATAAGATCATAAAAATAAATGGATAGGGAATGATGCAAAAAAAATTGTCCTAGTTCTCTGACTCCTTCATCAATCATTGAAATTCTAAAACACCTACAAGAGTGGTAGTTAAACATAAAGGAAAGTTATGAATGGGTTTGGAGACTATACGGTCTTTGCACCTGTCTGCTAAATAGCAGAAGTACATCACCAAGGCAGCTTGTGTTGGTCCAGCCCATGCTGTGGTTGCTGTGTGGAATAAGAACAGAAATAAGTCATCGAGGTTGTCAACCTGTCAGTTTTCACTGGTACTAATTTCACTAAAAATCATTTTTAAAAGTTGCAAATAAAAATAAGGTTTATTTTAAACAACTTTCAGACATTGGTAACATACACTACCTACATATACCCATCAATGTCACAGCAAACTACTGAGTATCAATCATCCTTCACACAAAGCACTATATGTTATAAAAGTTTTGGAATGTCTCACTCAGGTTTGCCCTCTCTGTCTGAAGGAAAATATAAATTACAGAGGAGAATGAACCACATGTCTTTCATGGAATGGGCTTTGGTTATCACATTCCATTTAGGTAAATGGTATTATTTCATTTCTTACTTTTTTTTTGGATTTTTTTTTCTGCTCACAAATGTTGTTGCCACTGGAGTAGGTTGATTTCTTTACCATTTCACTTTACCTCTGTTTTGATATATGTAAAAGCCTCTTTTGAAGAAATAATGTATTCTTTTTGCCAATGTCTCTCTCCTTCCCTCTTAGCTCTACAGTCAAACATTTACGTAACATTTTTCCAATTCTGACAATTCCAAGGAAGCGCTTACAGAATATGATTGACCCGCCATTGCAGCCAGAGATGCAGTGCAATTACTGTACTACAATTTGTTTCTTGACACCACTAGCAAAATACATGGTTTTGCACTGTAGATTTTAACCCTTATAGTACTAACCACATGACTGTGCATCTGGTATTCGATCAAGGGAAAGTGGTCACTCTTCAGAGAGATTATCCCCTGAAGGAAGGGGGAAACTCAAAGCAAAAACAAAACATACCCAATAAGAAAATGGGAGGTAGGGAGAGTTTAGAATGACTTTATTCCATTGAAATGAATTGATGTTCATAGAAAAGACTTTGCTATGGGGGTAGTTAATTTCTATTCTATTTCCTTTTGCCAAGCACATTTCTTCAAGGCTTCTGAACACATTACTGTTACTCAGAAAGCTGGATGAACATATTCATCACCATTGATCAAAGCTGACTTTGAGGGTGTCCTTCAGGTGCTTCAGACAGTGATTTGAAACAAGTGCCACTTCCTGGCTGTCTTATGTTTTTTATGGCTACTAGAGAACATCAATAATATGAATTCCATTTTAATTCTTCTGTAAGGGATCTTATTTATAGACCAATTTCCAGTGCAGTGTCTTGTCTGTATGAAATGATTGCCAACTCACGCAGCCATTAAAGTTTACTGCTTAGGCCTTCCTTCAAGGTACAATATGGATATTACTTTCCAAAAGTAATTTAGAATACAGATTGTTAGGAATGTGTTAACTCCTTGTCAGCTACCTATCCATGACAATAATACAGCTTGGCTTTATGAACTGACCCAGCTTTATTTAATGAGAAGAAGTAAAAGATGCTGTTTTTCTATTTATTGTTTGCTTTATCTTCCTTAAAAAAATCACCCAGTGCTAACAAGCTATGATGAGAAGAAATGGTAAAATAATATTTTTGTGAACAAATACAAGCTTGGGGCATGGTGATGCATAGATGGGAACTTATCAGGTCCCAAGTGTGCTGGACTAGAGAAGTTCAATCTGTATAGAGATGCCTCTAGTGAGGTTTTTCTGCTACAAACTCAGTCCAGGTTTTATATGTCTGTTTCATTAATTTAGATGTTGTATGCCAGCTGATTTTTAATCTAATGCAGTAATTGTCCAACATGACAATTTTAAACAAGGTTTAGAGTTTTATATACTGGGATCACAATCTCCTTAGTTCTATGGTATACCATTAACAATTCTTTAAATTATTCAAAGTATTCTTAAAGATAATAAGTAAAAAGAGTTAAACTTCTGAAATGTTAAGTATTAAGTACTGCATTCATTGTAACAATACCCATTATTGCCTTCCCCTTTAATTGGAGGAAAGAAAAATAATGTTATTAAACAGTCCTTTAAATCAGGGTTTCTCAAAGTGGCCATGGAAGACATCTGTTCTGCTTAGTGAGTCTTCCTGAGAAGATGTCACCCAGAATATGGGTGACAGCTGACCCTCTGGTTGACCCTTTGCTGGCAGAGGCATGTCTACATGGACTGTTTACTTCCAGAAGGAGCCTCTTCCGGCAGGGAGATCTTGTGTGGTTATGCTAATTAGCCATGTGATTATGCTAAAGAGCAGGCATTTGCAATTGGACACTGTTTAGTTCCGTGAAGCTGCTGGCATTACAGGTCCGTGTAGACCCAACCTTTGAATGAGCAAGTCGGGTAACAGCATAATATTTACTCATATTATCTAGGACTCTATCCAGTGACTGTAACTTTTAACAAACTAAGATTGAGATTTGTTTGAAACTGGACATTTCCAGATATATGGCAAAGGATGTAAAAGGCTCTGAAAATTTCTCCATCTTTTGTGCTCTGATTCTCTGGACTTTGGATTTACATCTAAAGGGAACTAACATATGGACTAAGAAATTCCCAATCTTTTGGAAGTTACCAGAGACTTTCTGAGTCAGTATCATATAACATCACTGCTACAAACCTGATTTACGAACTTTGGAATAATTGTGTAATATGATTTACTAATGATTTAACTCTTAATCTTTATTTTATATTTTTGAAGATTTTAGTTACTAAAAGATTGGTAGCAGCATGATTATTGGATAAGATCTGAGCTCCCAACTGGTAATGTGCTCATGGGCCAATCATTTTTAATCCTGTTGCTCTGGCTAATGGCCACGCTATAATTTTTAAGTGTAGATATTTTTCCCAACCTCATTTCCTGGCACACTTCTGAGGTCTCCAAAAGCAGGATTAATCATTCTCTTTCATTTTATATCTTCCTTCCCTCTGCACTGTCTGAGTAATGAGGTTTATGTCGTTTCCCCTGTGCATATAAACAGGTGATTTACGTTAATTTACATGTGATTTGTTTTTAGCCAAGCTTTTAAACTGATTTTATATCATTTGCCATGAGAGAAGGTTAAAAGTGGCACTAATTATTGCAAGCAGTGCAAGTTACTCAAGGCAGTGCTGATCCATTACAATAGAGATTGCTGTAGGACCTGGATACGCTGCTACAGTTCAACTTGTGGGTTATGGGGATTATGTGGTGACAGGCATGCATGTGTCAATCTAACTTTAACTCTCATTTAAATTGCCAATTTTCCACCCTTGGATGGCTGTATCAATAGGGCCATTGGTGAATGTTACTTCTGAAAGCATAGGAAACATCTCATCTTCTTCATTTAGAAAGATAGTATGTCTGGTCTATGATCTTGTATTCATGTTTGAACTTTGTGGACTGTGCGAAACAATGGTGTAAAGTGGCAAATAAGGAAAGAA
Source organism: Carettochelys insculpta (assembly GCF_033958435.1). NCBI lineage: Eukaryota > Metazoa > Chordata > Testudines > Carettochelyidae > Carettochelys > Carettochelys insculpta. The sequence continues at coordinate 135,624,278 of NC_134138.1, read as the reverse complement.
AATTGTTAAGAAAACTTGAACATCCATCTGAAAGAATGGGCTGTTGATCCCAGGAAAGCAACATTTTATTCACTCTTAATTTATTACAGTTACACGTCAACTTTTGATACATATTCAAATTTTCATAAACTGGCTCAAAAACAAAGACTATGGGGCAAAGGCAGGTGATTTTCCACATACCACACTGAGAATTATTCATGAGAAGCACCAAATATAATGGAATTTAGGTGCTTAACTCATACATTCCTTTCCAACAACTGATTTTTTTAAAAAAATTATTAAATGTTAAACATTGTTGCTAATTTTTTTTAAATTGAATGTGTATTCAAGTTTTCATAAAAAAGAACAAATTTTCTTCCACATATAATACAGAATGTACATTAATACAATAATTATATACACATACACAACAATAATTAGAAGGCTATCACAAATTATCATATTTAAATGCATTCATTAATACTCAATCAGTATTCAGTGTGGTGAAGCCGGTGGTAGACCCTTACCTGGAAGCTTCCGGAGCCTTCTAGAAGGACAGCATATTGGGTCCTATTGGAGGTCCATGAAGCGGGCGGGCACTGAAAGGCACCTCTTAAAGGGAGAGGGAGCCCATTAAAAGACATGGCCCCAACAAAGTGCGGGGGACAACTAAGGAGAAAACAGGGATGGGAGTGGAGGTCAAAGGTTAAAACTAGGGAACCAGAAGGGGACACCGAGCAGAGAACCCCTGACAGCTCCCACTGCTCCTCAAAGGTGTCGAGAGAGCCAGTGGACGCCGCCCAAAGGAACTCTGCCAGTATTTGTGAGCGGAGAGAGGAGCGGAAATAGGCCCCACAAGTCGCAGGCCTCCCCTACGGCCAGCCTTCTCTCCTGGGTGTTGTAAATGGCCACCTTGGCAGTGGCCAGGAGGAGGCTGACGAGGAGGTCCCGCAACTTAGTGGGCCCACGGATGGGGTGTGTCAGGATAAGAAGGTGCGGGGAAAAGTGCAGCCAGAATTTCAATAGAAGATTCTGGAGGAGCCGGAAAAGGGGCTGCAACCTGGCACACTCAACGTAAATGTGCGCCAGGGTCTCCCTCGTGCTGCAAAAGAAGCAGGTGTCGGGGTGGGGGTGAACCGTGCCAGGTACACACCCATGCTTACCGCCCCATGGAGGATTCTCCAGCCAATGTCCCCGGCGGGCCGCGGGACCAAGGTGGAATAAAGGCTGGCCCACTGGGGCTCAGCACCCTCTGAAGGTGGTAGAAGGTCCCACCACTTATGGTCTGGGTGGGACATGAAGGTGGGGAAGTGGAGTGTGTGAAGCACGAGCGTGTACAGATGATGTTGGGGTGTGGTTCGGAAGGACAGCCAGCTGGGATGATGCAGGGGAGGGGGGTAGGAAGGCTCGCAGAGCTGGGGGCCCACAGAGAGGTCCAGAGGGCCAGGACTAAGAGGGGGATGGGGTGCACCCTCTCGCAGGACCCAGCATAGGTAGACATGAGGGCTACGTCTACACGTGCACCCAACTTCGAAATAGCTTATTTCGATGTTGCGACATCGAAATAGACTATTTCGATGAATAACGTCTACACGTCCTCCAGGGCTGGCAACGTCGATGTTCAACTTCGACGTTGCTCAGCCCAACATCGAAATAGGCACAACGAGGGAACGTCTACACAGCAAAGTAGCACACATCGAAATAAGGGAGCCAGGCACAGCTGCAGACAGGGTCACGGGGCGGACTCAACAGCAAGCCGCTCCCTTAAAGGGCCCCTCCCAGACACACTTTCATTAAACAGTGCAAGATACACAGAGCCAACAACTAGTTGCAGACCCTGTATATGCAGCACGGACCCCCAGCTGCAGCAGCAGCAGCCAGAAGCCCTGGGCTAAGGGCTGCTGCCCACGGTGACCACAGAGCCCCGCAAGGGCTGGAGAGAGAGTATCTCTCAACCCCCCAGCTGATGGCCGCCATGGAGGACCCCGCTATTTCGATGTTGCGGGACGCGGATCGTCTACACATCCCTACTTCGATGTTGAACGTCGAAGTAGGGCGCTATTCCCATCCGCTCATGGGGTTAGCGACTTCGACGTCTCGCCGCCTAACGTCGATTTCAACTTCGAAATAGCGCCCAACACGTGTAGACGTGACGGGCGCTATTTCGAAGTTACTGCCGCTACTTCGAAGTAGCGTGCACGTGTAGACGCAGCCGAGCAGTGGGTGGCAAGGCAGCCTTCACCTCCTCGAGTATGCGCCAGGGAGAGCGTAGGGTGGAGAGCCCCATGCGCTAGGCGAGCGCCGGGGCCTCCATCCAGTCTCCCTGGTCGTAGTCCAGGACCCAGCCCACTCCATGGACCTCCAATAGGGACCCAGCATCTCCTCTCTTTGGGGGGCTCCTGCAGCCTGTCTCCACAGGCTGGGGAGCTGCCACACAGAGCCCGTTTAGGGCCCCTGAAGCTGGGAGGTCAGGTGCTGGGAGCTGGGCAGCCTTGGATGCTGGCTTTGGACCCCCTTGGGGCTGCTTTTGGCCCCTTCTCTTGGGCCAGCTTCTTCCCTGACCTAGGCAGGCTGCTTCCTTCTCCCCCCGACTCCACCACTCCCAGCTAGTTTTTCCTAGAACTGCTGGGTGGGTGGTGTGTGGGGGGCTCCTGCTGCCCTGCCTTTTGGCAGGGAGGAGGTACCCCCCCTTTCCATCTTCTGGGGGGGAATCTGCTGGCCCCCACTTTGGGCCCACCTTACCATCTGCTGGCTGCTGCATCCCCACTGTTTCAGAGGAGGTAAGGGGCTTTCTTGGGTGGTGGCTGGGCTTCCCCTCCACAGCTTGCTGTGGTGTTGGTTGGGGGAGGGGTGAGTTTGGCTGGGGCCCCTCCCCACCGGGGCTCCACAGGGGTGGCTGCATAATTGGGGGTGGGCTGTAAGTGTGTGGTCCCTGCCCCACCCCTGCAGTCACTGCCTCCTTCCCCAGCTCCCCCGCCCACATACCCAGCTGCTGCCAGGGCCTTCCCCATCTGGGCCCCACCCAAACCATCTGCCCCTTCCTCCTCCCCCTCTGCTCTTGTAGGGCTCTGCAGCAGCAGCTGCTGTGGGCCCACCCTCAGACACCCGTGGGCACACTCTCCCCTCCAACCCTCCCTTTGTCTGGTTCTCCCCCACTTCCTTTTTGCCCCCCCCCGTTTGTGCCCACGCCCCCCCCTGGTGATTCCACCGAGGACCAGCCTCCGACACACCGTGGGGGACTCTGCCGCCTGCACAGGGAGGTACGGGTTGTGTAGCAGGGGCTCCACGAGGAGGTCTTCCCCCTTGGTGGCCCCTAAAGACCTGGAGCCTGAGAGCAGCCGCTAGGTGCGGAAGAGGTCCTGGTGGAAGGCTGGCAGCTCTGAGAGGTCTCGCGGATGGCCTCTCAGAGGCAAATAAAGGAGCTGCCGGGAGTATTGGAGCCCTCAGAAGCGACGGAGGAAAGCGTGCGCCAGCGTGCTCCATGCTGGACTATCTGCACTATTGCTGTTAAGGAGTCCCTGCGAGGCCCGGAGGTGGAAGACATGGGCCTGAGTGCGTAGGCAGGTCAGGTCCTGCCTTTCCTTCTCTGGGGGGAGATGAAGAACCCTGCAGGGACCCAGTGCAGTCCTGGCCAAAAGAACTCCAGAACTACCTTCTGGAGGGCGGCCAGGAAACCCGGGGGTGGGACAAGGGTGTTGAGACGGTGCCAGAGCATGGACAGGACTAGTTGGTTAAGCATCAGTGCCCGCCCCCCATAGGGAAAGGCACTGGAGCAGCCCCACTCACCTCCGCAACCACTCAGCCACCCTGCCCTCTAAACCCTGCCAGTTTTCCAGTGGAGAAGGATGCGTGGCAGATAGAAAGACGCCTAGATAGGATAGCAGACCGCGCTCCACCGAATGACCTGAAGCACGGGTGGGAGGTGGCCCGCCTGCCACCCAGCCCCAACCACCAGGCCAGAGCTCTTGACCCAGTTGACCCGGGCAGAGGAGGCTGCTGAGTAAACGGCTTGGCAGGCCTCCAACCGCACCAGTTCTCCAGGGTCCTGGACCACAAGTAGTACGTCGTCGGCGTACGCTGACAGAACCAGCCGCAGCTCTGGCTCACGGAGCACCAACCCTGTCAACCTTCGTTGAAGGAGATGGAGGAAGGGCTCAATGTCCACAGCGTAGAGCTGGCCCGACAGCAGGCAGCCTTGATGCACTCCTTGCCCAAAGCTGACTGGAGCGGTCAGGGTCCAGTTGAGCTTCACCATGCACTCCAAGGCAGTGTACAGCACCCAGAGAAACCCGATGCAATGGGGTCCAAAGCCGAAAGCCCACAGAGTGCCCAGGAGATACCCATGGACCACGCTGTCAAACGCCTTCTCCTGATCCAGGGACAGGAGTGCGAACGACAGACCATCCCTATACCTGAGCTCCAAGAGATCCCAGACCAGATAGAGGTTGTCAAAGATGGTGCAGCCCGGGACAGTGTAGGTCTGGTCGGGTGGACCACGTCCTGCAGCATGGACCCCAAGCGATGGGAGATGGCTTTAGTGATAATCTTGTAGTCCGTGCTGAGGAGTGAGATGGGACGCCAGTTCCAAAGGTCGCGGGGGTCCCCCTTTTTGGGCAGCAGGGTGAGGATGGACGGCCTGCACGACAGGGGGAGGACCCCACTTTGCAAGGACTCGGCCCAGACGCTGAGCAGGTCTGGACCGAGGACGTCCCAAAACACGCGGTAGAACTCTACTGTCAGCCCGTCCATGCCCAGGGACTTGTTGGTGGGCATGAGACGGAGGGCTTCCGAGAGCTCAGCCAGGGTGAGAGGGAGCTCTAGCCGGTCCCGGTCACCCATGCTGACCGAAGGGATTTGGTCCCAAAGCACTCTGCAGGTGTCGGCATCGGTCAGATCCTGGGAGAAAAGGGTGGTGTAGAAGGCACGAGCCCTCTCGCGCATCTCTGCCGGATCCGTAAGAGGGGTGCCATCCTCCGCAAGGAGGCAGAGGATATGTTTCTTGGCACCCCTCTTTTTCCCCACGGCATAGAACAAGCGGGAGCCGCGGTCCATCTCCCGAAGGAGCTGGATCCGCGACCTCACAAAGGCCCCCTGTGCCTGAAGGGTGTCGAGGGCCCTGAGCTCGTCCAGCTTCTCCCGGTACATGCCGCAGAAGGATGGATCTCCGGAGCTGGCAGCCAGGTGCCTCTCTAGCTCAAGAACCTCCCGCTCCAGCTGTCCTATCAATGCATCCCGCCGCCGGCTGGCCTCCCGGGTATAGTTACCTCAGAAGAGCCGTGCGCACACCTTTCCCAGATCCCACCACCGTCGCGCCAAGGTAAAGGCACTCTGTTGCCCGCACCAGGACAGCCAGAACTCCTGGAAGGACGCCACGAAGCCCACATCCACCAGGAGCTTGTTATTAAAATGCCAGTAGGCCGACCCCCGCTTCCCCGACAAGAGGGAAGCCTTCACGGCCACTAAGTGGTGGTCCAAGAAGGGGGCCGGCTGCACAGTGGATGAGTGAGCCTGTGAGAGATGGTGGCGAGAGATGTAGATGCGGTCCAATCAGGAGTGCATGGATTTGTGGGCCACCACCCGGACGTAGGTAAAGACGGTGTCCTCATCCAGGTGGTGGCTGCGCCAGACGTCCACCAGGAAGCGATTATTGATAAGCTCCCTGAGGACGTCCGCAGTGGCCGGGCACTGCTCCGTCCCCGTACGGTCCCGTTCCTCGAGGGTGCAGTTGAAATCCCCGCCGAGGACCAGGCACTCATGAGGATCGATGGAGTCAAGGAAGGCCGCCACCTGCCGGAAAAAGGATGTTCTCTCTGGGCCGGATGTTGGGGCGTAGACGTTGACGGGGTGAAGGGGCAGCCCCTCCACCCGTACCCGGAGATACAGCAGGCGGCCTGGCACGACCTCGACACTCCCCAGCATCTCAGGCTGCAGGTCTGGGGAGAACAGGGTCGCCAGCCTGGCCCGATGGGCTGAGAGGTGACTAAGGTGGATCCCATCTCCCCACTCCAGCTGCCAGCTGGCTTCGGCAGCTGGAGTAGTGTGGGTCTCCTGGAGGAAGGTAACTGAGTACCCCCCCCTCGGAGGAAGGAGAGCACCCGGCACCTGCGGAGACCCGACCCACAGCCCCTCGTGTTCAAGGTGGCAAAGACGATCGGTGGCATTTAGAGGGCTGGAGAGGATCCCCCCCGGAGGGAACACCAGCGGTCCCCGTGGGGCCACGCAGCAAGCCGTGGCTGATGCCATAGGTGATTAGGGTATCACGGAAGCCGCAGGCCCGTTGGTAGGCCTTGGCATCCCTCCTCCCGGTCCCCTTGCCCTCCTTCAGAAGGGCCCTCACGGACTCAAGTATGAGATGGAAGTCACCCCAGCGCTGGAGGGCGAGAGCTACTTTGTTCTTGGAGCCGTGAACGTCCTCCAAGAACTCGCGCATCTCGTCCGCCAGTGCATGGGGTACAGAGGCTTTGGGGTCCTGAGTGCCCCTCAGCCTCGTATCCTTTTGGGCTCCACGGCCGGCAGGAAAGTTCATGCAGTGGCTGCTGCTTGGTTTTGGGAGGATGAGGGGTGGCAGAGGGAGAGCAGCCCCAGAGGTGCTGGGAGAGGGCGAGACAAAGGGGGCCTCCCGAGGGATTGCAGCCTTGGGAGCAGTTATGAGCAGATGAGGGTCAAGGGGAGGTGCGGGAAGAATGGGGATGGGGGGGCAAAGGTGATGAATGTATTGGGGGGAGGGTGAGTGGCATGGAGAGAAGGAGAAGGCTGAAGGAGAGGGGGCGGGGGAGAGAGAGGAGGAGGAGGAAGAGGAGGAGAGTCTGGAGGGGGTTGGGACGCAGTTTCTGGGATGGGACTTTGACTGGAAGAGGGGTGGAAGTAGGGGTATGAATAAGAGGGGTGTGGGGAGGGTGGGCTTTTCCAGGCGGCTACAGGGGAGGGGGGGATAAGGGCGAGGTGCCATTGCATCTAACAGCAGGCACCAGTGAGGTGGAGGGGTGGTGTTGCGGTTTTTGATACCGGGGGAGCAGGGTACCAGGGCAACACAAATCCCTCCAGGATATCCAGGGGCAGGACAGCTACAGCTGAGAGGTGATCCTCAGCTGGCGGGGTGGTCTCACCCTGTGACTTCCCAGAACAAGGGAGGATAATGGTTGGGGGATCGCTGGCAGGTGGGGAGAGAGAAGGTGAGGGGGGCGGCTGGGTGTGGGTGGCTGGCCCATAGGCCTCTAGCAGCAGACCTCCTATGTCCAGAGCAGCCGGCGTAAGGCCTAGGGACTCGACCTCCTGCGAGAGGAGGGCGAGGCTGAGGCTCATCTCCTCCAGGCACCCCATGACAGTGGTCTGGGCAGTGGCCAGAGGGGTGTCGGAGGAGGGCAAGGGCTCAGGACAAGCCCCCTCTGCCCCTTTGGGCTCAGGCTCCAGGACAGGAGGTGCGATGTTCTCCATTGCCGCCGCGGCAGCCTCAGTCACCCCTGGCAGATGGTCAGTAGCCAGGGGTTCAGCAGATGGATCAGGGCTGGTGGCTCTTTTTAATGCTTTGGAGTGCCGGCTGCGTGCGCTTCCTTTCTTGCGCTTTCCCCTTACCTCCAGAGAGGTGGGCTCAGTGGTATAGGAGGAAGGACCAGGGGACGGAGGAAACGAGGAGGGAGGGAAGGAGAAGGAGGACGGGACAGTAAGGGAGAGGGACGGTCTGCCCTGGGGTGGGCCCTGTCCAGGTTCTGCTGCTGGCCCTGCCTCCCTCTCCTCCACAGACCTGGCTTGAATGCCCACTTGGGGGCTGGAGCCTGCTTCTTCTTGCCCCTCACCATGAGCCTGGGCATCCTCCGACACCCGAGCGGCAATGGTTCCATCCGGGGCGGGAAGAGGAGGGGCAGTCCCAGGGCCTGTCGCGGTTGGGGTGTCGCCAGTCGTGTGGCTGGCACCCCCTGGGTCGGAGGAGGTCCCAGGCTCTTCTCTTTTGTGCCGGGCCAGGGGGCAATCCCTCTGGACATGCCCTGCCGCCCGACACACGAAGCACTGGGCCTCCCCCAAGGTGTAAAAGACCCGGTACTGGGCCCCTTGATGAGGCACCAGTATGGTCCCCTCCTGGGCCACCCTGCCCTGTGCTGCTGCCGGTGGCAGTTGGATTCGCGCCTGCTGGCGGAAGGAGAGCACGTGCCATAGGGCGGGGTCTTTGCAGCCAAGAGGTAGGGGACTCAGGACCGACAAGGGTCAGCCCAGGGAGGTGAAGAAAGAGAGAAGGGCAGAACTGGGAAGGAAGGGAGGGACAGAGGAGAAAACCACCCGCACCCCCAGGTCCTCAAGTGGCTCCAGGGGCACATAGATGCCCCCGACCGCCAAGCCCCTCTCCACCGCCTCCTGCGCGATGGTCTCCGACGCCAGGAAGAAGACGATCTTCCCGAACATTTGAGAGGCCGCCACCACAGCCGCAGGCCCTACCACCCGCACCAACGCCCACACGTAGGTCTCCATGTGGGGTGAGGCCGACACCATGAGGCAGCGGACTCCGTGCCTCCTGGTGAGGGTGGGGAAGGGGCTGCGACCATCGGGGATGGTATTCTGAGCGGAGGCGGAAGGAGCAGGGTGCAAGGTGGCCACCGCCACATGGGCGTACGACCTGGGGTCCAGGGGATCTGAGCCCTCAGGATCAGTGGTGGGAGCAGGGTGGGAGGGAAAGAGGGGCTGCAGCAGGTGCATCGGCAGCTGGGGTGGAGGGCCCAGCTACAGGAGGTTTGGGCCTCCGGCAGGGCTCTTGCCCTTTTTGGTCCCCTGGCCCTTCTTGCCCTTTTGGGGGGGTGGATTAGGGGCGGAATCACTAGAGGAGGATGCCGCGGCGGGGGCAGCAGGAGCCCCGGCGCCCATGCCCGCGCCCTCAACCGTCACAGAGTTCCCGGCAGCCCTGGACGAGTCGGCCGCTGCTGCAGAGGTGGAAGGAGTGACAGTGGATGGGGAGGTGGGGAGGGAGAGTCTATGGACAACCCCCCAGTGGGTGGGGAGGCCATTTTATAAGGTATAAGGATTCATGAAAAAATGGGAGTGGGGCCTTTAACTAGTGGGGGAGGGCAGAGGGGAAAAAGAAAGAGAAAATGAAAAAGGCTGCCCCTCCCCTACCAGCCAGGCTGAGGACCTGGACAGGCAGGGATGGGGCAGGAGGGTAAGAAAAACAAAGGAAAGGGAACACAAAAAGGCCACAGCTCCCAACACAAGATGATAAGATGGCTCCTGTTTCTGCACTGGGATGTGGGGGGAGTGCAAGCTCTGTGTGTGGGGAGGTGAGTGCAAGGAAGGGGAAGGGGCTCAGGCACCTAACAAAGAAGGGGGGGATTGGCAGGCACAAAGGGGAGGGGGAAGAAAGGAGGTGGCAGAGCCACCCAGAAAGGGGGGGGCAGGGGGTATAAAGGGAGGGATGTGCCCACGGGTGCCTGAGGGGTGGGTCCACAGCAGCTGCTGCTGCAGAGCCTCACGGAAACAAAGGAAGGGGCAGATGGTTAGGGTGGGGCCCAGATGGAGAGGGCCCCTGCCGCAGCTGGGTGTGGGGCGGTGGCAAAGGAGTCAGTGGCTGCAGGGGTGGGGCAGGAACCACACCCTAACACCCCACCCCCAACTTCGCAGCCACCCCTGTGGAGCCCTGGTGGAAAGGGACTCCACCTAAACTCACCCCCCCAGCCACTCCACAGCAAGCTGTGGAGGGGAAACCCAGCCACCGCCCAAGAAAGCCCCTTACCTCCTCCGAAGCAGTGAGGATGCAGCTGCCAGTAGATGGAAAGAGTGGGCCCAAATGGAGGGCAGAAAATTCCCCCCCAGAAGATGGAAAAAAAGTGGGGAAGGGTACCCCCTTCCCTGCCAAGAGGCAGGGCAGCAAGAGTCCCCCCCACACACCACCCACCCAGCAGTTCTAGAGTGAAACTAGCCCAGAAGGGTGGAGTGGGAGGAGGAAAGAAGCAACCTGCCTAAGGCAGGGAAAGGGGAGCTGGCCCAAGAAAGGGGCCAAAAGACAGTCCCAGAGGGGGCTGAAGCAGCCAAAGGCTGCCTGTCCCCCAATAGTCACCTCTCAGGTGGGATCCCCGCAGCCTGGAGGACAGAGTGTTTCTGTTCCCTGTCTAGGCCCAGACCTTCATTGGTCAGATAGGCCCTGTGCTCCCTATAAAAGGCTCCCCATCTTGGAGCAGGAGCAGGAGCAGGAGCAGGGGCAGGGGCAGGGGCAGGGTGAAAAGGTACCATGGGGAAATGGTGGGCGAAGTGGCCCAGGGTGAGGCTACTACTTTGGGGCAGGGGTGAAGGCCCTGCCGGTTGCCTCTTGTTCTCATAGGGACCCTGGGCCAGAGTCCAGGGTAGAGGGTGGGCCTGGACTTCCCCTACCCTTCCCCCAAGGGATCACTTTACTGGAGCAGGCATGGGCCTGGAAGGGGACAGGTATTATTCTCCCTGTACTGGTCCTGCCTATGATGAGGATGGCTCGCTAAGCAGAGACCCCTGCCTTTGGAAGGGCCTGGGCAAAAGGGGGGCCTCTGTGAGTCTCTGAGGCAGCACAGATCTGCCAGGAAGCGTAGGGACCCACAGAGGCTGACAAGGGACTTTGTCACATCAGCTATATATTTACTATCTGGTGATAACTATTTGTGTTTTAACTTTTTGAAGCTTACCATCCACTTGCACTAAATATTTTTTTCATGCTTCCCATAACTTCCCATAACTGTGAATGTTTAAATATTTTAAATGTTTAAAAATAAACATATATTTTGTGACAAAATTATTTTAAAGTCAAATTCTGCCAGGTTAGATAGATATTCGTGTCTTGAAATGAAAATAATGGACAGAATATCTTATTTTTTTAAACACAACTGGGTAATGTCTTCTGGGGCAGTTTTTGATTAATTGTCATTTTCCAACAGCAAAAATCATCGAAAACTTCCCAACCAAATCCCAACCAGGTGCATGAGTGACCGTAAAGAACCTTGAAAAAGAGTTAGATGAATATGTTCTCAATTAACAAGGGAAGCAGCCAAGTTCCCTATACTTAGTGATTCTTCTTCTTACCCTATGTGCATCATGCTTCAGATGGCATGTGAGCAGGCTTCAGCCGTGAATGTCTGCTGTTTGGATCATTAGTTTGGGCCAGGTTCTCACGGGGACTATAACATGCATGCTGATCTATGTCTCCCATTAAGATACTGAAAATACTGGAAAAAGACATCTCAACAATTTCACTTAATTGTTTTGGAGACCTATAGCCTGCAGATTGCTCATCTTTTAAATTATGTACAAATAACATTAATCTCTGGATGCCTTTTCTTATAAGGTTTCTGTATCATCTTAGTATTTGTTGTCTTGAACAGAGTAATAGCTACAAAAGTGAAACTATAATAAGACATAACCTTAACTAGAAACAGAGAGGAAGCCGTGCTAGTCTATACACTATCAAAACAAAAAGCAGTCAAGTAGCACTTCAAAGACTAGCAAAATAGTTTATTAGGTGAGCTTTCGTGGGACAGACCCACTTCTTCAGACTTCTTGGTCTGAAGAAGTGGGTCTGTCCCACGAAAGCTCACCTCATAAACTATTTTGCTAGTCTTTGAAGTGCTACTTGACTGCTTTTTGTTTTAACCTTAACTAGAGATTACTTAACAAATTGGTTACATTCCTTTAATAACTTTGACCAGTGCTTTCTTTGAATAATAAATAAAAAAAAAAAAAGAAAAAAAAAAGACCGTGCTCAGCTGGCTCCCCACCCTCCCTCCCCACCAATCTCACTGCTGGGGCTGCTGAGGCACTGGTACTCAGTACCTGCAAATACCAGCACAAAAAAGCACTGATTTTTACTCTTTTTAGACAATACGTCTTTTGGTGTAGAAGCTGTCTTTTTTGTGTGTTTTGTACAGGGATATGGCCAGCACAACATTAGTTGTTCTGATATAAGCAATAAACTGCTTCTAAGTAAATAAGAATTACCATGCATTCTTAAAATAAGTCTACACTACGAGAAATAACTGGTACTAGAGACCTAACTTCAGTTCTGCTTGCGAAGGGAAGTAAGGCTGGAAAAGCATGCTAGGAAGAAACCTGCTGTAATACACATACAAAGTGTATGGGCTAGACCCCACAATGGCTGGGGGAGTATCTCCGTTGGCAGCTGGCTGGGCCCCGTGCTGGGGCTACCAGGGTTGGGGGCTCTGTTGGGTGGCTGAGCCAGGCACCACAATGGCTGGGGAAAGGTCTGGGGCTGTCATGATGGGATACTCCATAAGCTGGGCCAGGCCCCACACTGGCCAGGGGATTTTCTGGGACTGGCATGGTTGTGGGGGCTTTGTCAGGGTGATGAGCCAGGCCATACAATGGCCATGGGAGAGGTTTAGGCTAGCACAGTGGGAAGGGGATCTCTGTAGGGGGCTGGTCTGGGCCCTGCACTGGCTGAGGGAGGGGTTGGGGCTAGCACAGTGTGGAGGGGGGAGCTCCACTGGGGGCTGGGCCTGGCCCCATGCTGGCTGCAATGACAAGCAGGGGTTGGCGCAGTGCAGGGAAATGGAACATGGTAGAAACTTGAAGGACAGATGGACGGACCAACACAGCACAAATAATATGTATATTAGTATGTAGTCACATCCTCACTGTAGAAAATTAGCCTATACAAACAAAAGAGGTTTTTTTTTTTCTGTCAGTGTAGGAATGCATTTATCTATGTAGATAGGAGCTTCCACTGATATAGTTGTGTTATGAGGTGATTATTGTTGCAAAGACTTGTCCATGAGGGATATGGTTTTTGATGTAATTACGCTCATGTAACTTTTTTCAGTGTATTCCAGACATTAAAGAGTGATTTTTTCAATAGTCTGTGTTTTCATTAAAGTTGGTGGATGGAGAATTAGGAAAGAGATGACATTGACAATCCCACTCTAAGTTTCCATCTCAGCACTCATTTGTTTTTACCACCCTTCTCCTTCTGAGTACATACTGCTGAATCTTCAGAGTCCTGATCCTTCAAGCTGTTGTGAAGTTTCAGCAATCACTGGGGCTGCTTATGATTGCAGAAGTCCACTTGCATGAACCAGCTTGCAAAAATCAAAGCTTTGAGTTTCTTTTCATCCTTATTTTACAACCCATCCCCATGTGGAACTGCCACTGAAAACAGGAAGATTCCACCGCTGTCAGAAGAGCTCCACATATGAAAGTCCTTTCCTTTCCTTGTACAGGTTGAACCTCTCTAATCTGGCACTTTCTCATCTGGCAACATCTGTACTTTGGCATAATTTTAGTTTATCAGATAATGGGTGTGGCCAAGTTTCCAGTGGACCCATAAAGTCTGTTTACAGCCAGCAGCCCTGGCCGTCAGTGTTCTGTGCTGTTATTTTGCTGTAATTTATCCCCAAATGTCTTCTAAGAACCCAGAAAGAGGTAGAAGTACTAGTAATGCTGCTAGATAATATTGACCTCCCATGGTCCAGCAAATTCTCTTGTCCCATACCAGTCAGGTTCTGAGGGTGTCGGACTACAGAGGTTCAACCTGAACATTAATATGTGTACCTCTTTAATCCTGCTTGTGGTACTGGAAATAGTCTTCTTGTTTCTGTGTGATGAGTCACCTGTTTTGAATACATCCTTAAAGCCCCTTCCTCTTTTATTATCCTTCATTCTGTGATCATCTCTGATTAAATCCATTTCTAATCCATAACTGTTTGTAGTTTATTAAATATCAGGAAGTCTGTAATATCATCTTGCTGCGTAAATGGTCTTTTACACGCCATGGTATTAGGAAGCATAAATTATAACCCTGGAGTCTGACTGAGACAACCTCTTTCTTCCTTAGTAACTGTCCATTTCTAACCACGTCCAGTTTCTGGCAATTCTCTTAAATCAATAATTTCTATGTGGAGGCAGATTCTTACTGGGAAAGAGGCAGGGTATGGGGAAGAACCAGTTGGTATCCCAGAGCAGGTCCATGTTGGGAGATTGAGTATGAAGCTTTGCAACATGGGCAGAGGTTGTGAGAATGCCTGTTCCCTGAGGGATAACATTAATCATTGTCAGAAGCACTGTGGAAGAGAGAGACAAGGGACATAATATGGGATTTTTAGCTTTTTTTTTTTTCCAGACAAAAGAGCACTATTTGTATCCTGGCATACTGACAACTCATGGGTCTAGCTAGTCCCAAATACAATGAGATCTAAAAACTATATATATATTGGATTATTTGGATTTGTCTTCTGGTTTCCGAGCCTTCCCTGGGCACTGAGATCACATTTCCAGCTCCGCAACAGGAGGGAGAGCTAGAATATTTTAAAAAAAATGAAAACTGAGATTCTAATGTAATCTTCTAAACATACAAGCAGAAAAAAGTCATGAGACTCATGATGAAGTTGCTGAAATACGGCAGCATGACTGAGGGAGGGATCATTGGGGAAAAAAGGTAGAGCCTGTGCTGAACAGATAAAGAGAGGAGGCAATGAGGATGACTAAACTCAGTTTTCTATGGGACAGAATCTTACATCACTTGCAATCCTTGGAGCCTTAGTGACTGAGTGGAAATCAGGACAGCATTTAGTCCAGTGCGGCTGGTCTAGTTAAAGTTCATCAGACAATAGAAAACCTGCAGGAAGCAACAAAGTCTCCAAGAGCATGGGGGGTGGGGGGAAATAGCCTGTCTACTAGAGTCTTAGCTGGAACTGAGAATACTTTAAAAACTGACTTCTAAAGTTCTTTGAAACCAAAATAGAAAAGAAAAAGGGAATAAAGGTAAAGAAAATAAGTGACCTCAGGTTAAATAAAGCTCCAGAATAATTTGAAGAGTCCGTTCTGTACATTCACATACTGGCAAGATTAGTACAACCAGTAATGATAATAGCAATCATGATTATGCTTGCAGACACTGGAGAGCTATGGGACAGTGGTTGAGAGGGCTTCAGTACAGTAATGTTCCTTCTAATTCCTCTTTAAGAATTGAAACTTCATAGAAAGGGACTACTGCAGTCACAAAACACCTGACATTTTGTCAATCTTGTCTTCAGATTACCTACTGCAGTTGTTCTAGCTCAAGGTTTTCTCTCTCACCATATTTGTACTACAGATGTGGGTCATTTCATCTGAGAATTCTGGTAATTTTCTTGGTAGAAGCACAGAGGTGTGGGTAATAGAATGAAACATGAAAGTCATATTGCAGACGAAGTGCAGCCTAGTACAGTGGGGACATTTATATTAGACTTCATTTCAAGGAACAGAGCTATAAATGCCTGAGATTCACAAGATGTCAAACATACTCTTCGCAAAAGCAAGTGAAAAACCATAAAATAATATAATCCACACAAGAGAAAAAATATGATCCTAGTGAAAAATTTAGGCCAACAGACATTATATATGAGAGCTAAGAATATATTAAATGTTAAAGGACAAAACTCTCTCACAATGGTGGTGTTCAATTAATCCCTTATTGGTTCGTTTTAATTAGAAAATTAGCAGCATGACTGTCTTCTAATATAGTCTACTTTTCTGGAAGTAAGGGAAGGAGAAGGAACAAGAAATAGATATAGGTCAGTGTAGCACGTCCCGTGACGCCCAGCCCCTTGGTCTAGGGCGGGCGGCAACAAAAGAGGGGAGTTAGGTCACCAGCCCACACTCAGTTCAGGCAGTCAGCGGCTCACCGCTACCCCTGTACAGGCCCCAGCCCTCAGTCCAGGGCGGGGCAGCAGTTCACAAGAGTTATATAGTTCTGGGCCCAGCCCTTAGTCCAGGGCGGGGCAGCAGTTCACAAGAGTTAAGCACCGGCCCAGCCCTCAGTTTGGGGCGGGGCAGCAACACAAGGATAAACACCGGCCCAGCCCTCAGTTTGGGGCGGGGCAGCAACACAAGGGAAAAACACCAGCCCAGCCCTCAGTTTGGGGCAGGGCAGCAACACAAGGGTCTACAGACAGGCTCAGCGGGGGGGCTGGCCCTGTCAGGGAGCGGGGTAGGGGGTCGCAGGCCCTCCCACTCCACTGCGACCCGGCCCGGGGCCCTGGGGGTCGCTCACGTGCAACCCCGGCAGTGGGGATCCAGACCACAACACACTGCCATTGGTTCGTGAGCGACGTTCCCCGGGCCACTTCCTACCTCACCCTCTGTTGGCGGCAGGTCCCAGTCCATCTGGTCGAGGGGTCCTCCTAGGTCGGTCTCCTCTGGGTCATCCACCTGTGGGGGCTCCGGCCAATCGTCCATGACCACGTCGTTAGGGTAGTCAGGCGGTGGCAATACAGGAGATGCAGGGCGGTCCTGGGTCTGAGTGTTGTAGGGATCCACTGGGGCTCTGGGGCAGCCTGCTCCCGAGGCCTTTTCCATGGCAGGGAGTCTCCACCGGCGGGAAGGTCCTGGTAGGTCCGGGAAGTCCGGGTAGTCTCCTTGGGGCATACGGACCCGGGGTTGCGTGGAGCCTCTGGGGGCCTGCTCCTCCGGCCTGGCCGGGCGGCTGCAGGCCCTCACCCTTTGGCCCCGGGGAGCTCGTGCAGGCACGTCCTCCCTGCCCGGAGGCCCAGCACTGAATGGCTCCCGAGTCCCGCCTTTGGCTCTTCTAGCCCTTGGTCCTGCCCTCTGAGGGGCGGGCCTCTGGTCTCCTGACTCCGGCCCCGCCCACCAGGGCCTCTGTATAGCTTCCCCGGCCTCCGGGTCTGCAGGAGGCCATACTGACCCACTACAGTCAGTATTTAGAACGTGCAGAATATAGAAAACATTAAGGAATCAAAAATAAAACTTCACAAAGAATGAATGTGGAAATTAACCTTTTGTGTAAC
This sequence comes from Carettochelys insculpta, assembly GCF_033958435.1. Lineage (NCBI taxonomy): Eukaryota > Metazoa > Chordata > Testudines > Carettochelyidae > Carettochelys > Carettochelys insculpta. The sequence goes on along the minus strand of NC_134138.1, from coordinate 135,607,560 downwards.
ATCAACACTTCACTGGTACTACAAATGAGCATATAAAGAGATTGTTTTATCACAGCTCCATGTCTTCTAAGCCAGTGCAATGAACATTTCTCTCTTCTCTTTGATTGTGCTCAGCATTCATGAAAATCTGTTGTATGCATTCTCTAAGTAGTGATTTAAAAGTTGAACAACCGTCATAGTGGCTGATTGTGAGTAATGCCTTTGGGCCCATCAAGGTGACACAAAAGAATGCAGACCTGATGGACTTATCATGACACATGTAAAATTCAGTTCAGGAAAGCTTGATTTGAAGATATTGTTGAATTCTATTCTCCTGTCTTGTTACGTGGGACTCCATCTTACCATATGTGAACACTCAAAGCTCACATGAGTTTTAATTATATTAAAGTTTGTTGTTTACCTGAGGTTAAAAATGACACCCTTTACACAGCACAGCAATATGGCAGAGTGCTGGAAATCAGCCTCTGATGATGATGTTGATGGTGATTTCTTTTGTTTAAATTTTAGCCAGTTTTTGACTTATGGAACATTCACGAGATCAGAGCAATTATAAAAACAAAAAAGCCAACTTCAAAAGAAATCCTACATTTGGCAATGCTTATCTGTAATTTTTTTTTAATAAAAAGGAGGAGGCCAGCTGACAGGGAAGTCATAGTCATATGCCCCTAAAGCAACATGAACTGAGTTTCTTAGCTCAGGAAATGAGCAGGTGCTAGAGTCATCACATCTAGAGCCTGAAAAGGCAAAACCAAAAAAAAAAAAAGCAGCCAAATCAGGAGGGAGCTAAAGAAAGGGAAGGCTTTGTAGTGCTTAACAGGGAGATTCTGAGCATGTAGGCTCAGATCCTTCAGCTTTGACAGAATGCTCCAGAATGTCATTTCATAACTTCTGTTGGGAGCTGAAACAGAGTTCTCATACTTGGTGGGTCTTGGGCCAGGTAGCTCTCTTGCTGGCTACAACAGATGTGGGGGGGAAGTTTGGTTGTAGATCAGCACAAAGAGATCTGAGGGTGCTGTCTTCCGACTGGGCCTGGAATCTTGAGCACCCTACCCACTGTATGCATGAGGCAGAATTACAGTTGCATACATGAAGCCAGTGAGCATGGTCACCCGGATGATGGAACCTCTGCAGCAACCAAGAAGTGGGCACATGAGGAGTTGGGGAGAGGGAATGGAATATGTTCTGCAGAGAGCCACCTGCAGCTATCCCTGGGGACTCTTCCCAGCTTCCTACTTCTATCTTCCTCCCACTTTCCCCCATTACTGCCCTGCATTCCAACACTTTTTTAAAAAATAGTTGAAGCACTGGTTAACTTTTTGGCCCCATCATGGATATTTCTTTGAGATTTTAAGCAAATCACATCATTTCTCAGTGCCTCAGTTCCCCTCTTTAAAATGCTTCCCATTCACGGCTTTTCAGGGCTTGGACTAATTCTAACTTTAAGCGTGCATAGTGCCTAGCATGGTGGTCACCCTGATCTTAGGACTGGTAAGTGCTACTGTAATATAAGTAATAATACTCTCCACCTTCCTTTGCTCTTCAAATTGATTCCCTCTTCCCATGCTCAGTCAATTTATTTAGAAATGGAATTTTAAGACAGTGGTTTGCCCCAGGTGCTGGTGATTGTAGGGATAGGCCAGCCCCAATTAGTCATTGGATGACCCACACTGAGCTTGAATCATGCGATCCCAGTATAAAAAGAGCAGGAAGTTGTGTTGGAGTTATGAAACCCAGGAAATTGTAGCTAGGTTTGTAGACACTGCAGAGGTCAGGAAGAATCATACAGGGCCCTGAATTAGCAAGAATAAGGAGCTGAAGAAGGAACGCATGAAAAATCTCTTCAGGTAGGGAGACCTGGGAGAGTCTATAAAGATCAGCTAAAATCTGAGATGAAGCCTGAACATCTTTGTTTTGTGGTGTTTTGGGTGCATCAGGAGGGAAGCACTGAACTGCACAGTATGTTTCACAGGATTCAATAACTGGGACTTCTTGTACAAATTGTTTCAGCCACCTTTGAATGGAGGGTTGTTAAATGGCTCTAAAGAGAAGCAAAACAGATGTAGGTCAGGGCAGAGAGACCTCCTGTCATGAAGGGGGCTGCCTGATGTTACAGGAACATAGGTGTAAAATATGACCCTTACAAACACTAATATTTCACATTTTACAAAGACCTTTCTTGCACACTACCTGGTTGAAGTATTTTATTATGAAGCACAATTTCACGTTAACAGGAACTGTAATCAATATTTTCTCTCACAAAAAAGTCTCCTTCTAGTCAGAGAGAAGGGGACACTCTGGATTTAACTTCAATTGCATAATCCCACCAAGAAAACACTTGATCCAAATGTCTGTCTATAAAGAGTTTGTCAAACATGGGTAAGAGAAAAGAGAATTGAGACTGAATATCAGATATTCAGCTCCTCTTATATCTAAGTCTATCACTTCTTTCTGTCATAGGAAAGACACATCTACATTTTGAGGATTCAATGCATCTCCCATAGGAGATCATGCCATTAAATTCTGAGACAGACAACATGAAACAGAGACTTAAGCGACAGAAAAAAAATCAAAGAGGAAAAATAAATAGCTATACAATCTCAATCTATACAAGGCATTTTTGCTTAGATGTAAAATGTTGGTATCTTTTGGCGGAGAAAAGAGGGGAAGGAGAATTTGTACACATATGAGAGAAATCTTACATTGTGACCAAGAAAAATATCAATTCCGAAACCACAAGACATGGTGTACATGGGTCACCATTATATTTTAAGTGTTTACTCGCAGTTGTATACAAAGTTATATTTCCAAATAGAAAATATTGCAGTTAGGATATAATCTAAATAAAATAATACACCGTTATATTTGTTTTTTCATGATAAGTAACACTATATGACAAATATGCTATTACTTCAAATACAAGTGATTTTATAATTTTATGTAGAATTTTTCTGCATAAGAGGTTTAAAACATATAAAAGAAGGATGCATGTCATTTTCAGCTAAAACTTGTTTTTATTTATTTAGGGGTTTTGGGTTGTTTGTTTTTGTTTTTTAAGCTGGGGACTCTATTTCTTGGATTTAACAGGGGTTTCCCCTCATAAAGATGTAGAAATAATGGGTGAAATCCTGGTCCCACTAAAGTGAATGGGAGTTTTGCCATTGAATTCAATAGAGCTAAAATGTCATACAAAATGTGCTTGTGTGTGGGATGAAGTCTACATCTGTGTACTCGCTTTTACTTAGATGTCAATCATTTGAATGCTTATTCCTGTCTTTCTATTTTTATTGATATTATCTTTATTAATGCCCACAATGCATGTATGTTTAACATCTATGTTCTATGCCACAAATGGTTCTGGAGGATAATTACACCACACTGGGAAAACATTGAATATGTTAGTAAGTCCTGAGCTGACATGGTGTTCTGAACTGTGAAAAAAGCTTGCTATTCTTTTTACTATTTGTCTGTAACGGGAATGTGGGAGGGTTTTAAAAACACTTTTTCTGTATTTGTATATAATTAGCCTCAGAATTGGAATGAAAGGGGGTTGAGGGATTTTTTTATAGATTTCTTTTCAATTTATTTTACATAGTATATCAAAGATATTTCTATTCCAAAATGATTATCTTCAAACTAAAATACAGAACAGTTATATAGGAATTACAACCATAATCAAGACAAAGAGATATTTTATTCTAGCCTGGGATGTGTTGACTCAGGGAAAATATGGTATGATTTATGGATTTGGGAAGGCTTGCCAATCTGACTTAAAATTTAAGATTAACGTTCTCATCTCTCCTGGGTTAACATAAAGACACTGAGACAATGTGTTTCAAGCTAGAGGTGAGTTTTCGGGATTTCCAGAAATTACACAGACAATATTTTTAGCAGCACTTATGGTTTGTTTATTTGAGCAGTACAATGCTATTAAAGCAGCACTTAACAGATACAAACTGAAGATGTTTAACACAGTCAATATTTGGACACAAACAGAAATTATAGAATCATAGAGTAGGACTGGAAGGGACCTCGAGAGGCCATCGAGTGCAGCCTGCTGCCCTCATGGCAGGACCAAGCACTTTCTAGACCATCCCTGAAAGCCATCTACCTAATCTCTTCTTAAATATCTCCAGTGATGGAGATTCTATCACCTCCCTTGGCAATTTGTTCCAGTATTTGATCACCCTGACAGTTAGGAACTTTTCCCTAATGTCCAACCTGAACCTCCCCTGCGGCAATTTAAGTCCATTGCCTCTTGTTCTATCCTCAGAGGCAAGGAGGAACAAGTTCCCTCCCTCTGCCTTATGACACCCTTTTAGAAACCTGAAAACTGCTGTCATGTCCCCCCTCAATCTTCTCTTTTCCAAACTAACAAGCCCAATTCTTTCAGCCTTTCTTCATAGGTCATGTTCTCTAGACCTTTGATCATTCTCGTTGCTCTCCTCTGGACCCTCTCCAATTTCTCCACATCCTTCCTGAACTGTGGTGCCCAGAACTGGACACAATACTCCAGCTGAGGCCTAACCAGCGCAGAGTAGAGAGGGAGAATGACTTCTCGTGTCTTGTTCACAACACACCTGTTAATGCATCATAGAATCATGTTTGCCTTTTTTTGCAACAGCATCACACTGTTGACTCATTTAGCTTGTGGTCCACTATAACCTCAAGATCCCTTTCTGCTGTGCTCATTCCTATGCAGTCCTTTTCCATTCTGTATGTGTGACACTGATTGTTCCTTCCTAAGTGGAGCACTTTGCATTTGTAATTATTAAACTTCATCCTGTTTACCTCAGCCCATTTCTCCAGTTTATCCAGATCCCTTTGAATTGCGACACTATCCTCCAAAGAAGTTGCAACCCCTCCCAGCTTGGTATCATCTGCAAACTGAATAAGTGTACTTTCTATGTCAATATCTAAATCGTTAATGAAGATATTGAACAGAACCGGTCCTAAACGAGACCCCTGCAGAACCCCACTAGTTATACTTTTCCAGCAGGATTGAAAGCCATTAATAACTACTCTCTGGTTATGGTTATCCAGCCAGTTGTTCACCCACCTTATAGTAGCCCCATCTAAGTTGTATTTGCGTAGTTTATTGATAAGTATATTATGTGAGACCATGTAAAATGCTTTACTGAAGTCTAGGTATACCACATCCACCGCTTCTACCTTATCCACAAGGCTCGTTATTCTATCTAATTTTACTTAACCATGTTATAACAGTAATACAAGTTACTTAAACAATTGCATTTATGGTTTAAACTTATGCTAGACAAGCAGGATGCAATGCTCATTGATTCCTATGAACCCCCTAGAAGCCGAGGTCAGCTCGTTTCCATTGGTGAGGAAGGTGCTATTGCAGTGGGTAAAATTCAAGTTAAAGAGGAAAAACAAAAGGCTGTTCCAACAATAGTGGTAGCAAAGATTAAAGAGACAGAAGAGAGAGAGAGAGAGAGAGAGAGATGGTGGTGGAGGTGAAAGGTACACCTCTTGGTGCAGATTACATCTAGCACCCATTTTCCATGCAGCGAGGGGTTGTTATACCCATTTTACCTTATACTGCTTATACAGATGCTAAATTAAGCTCTGATTTCATAAAATCTTGGAGAAACTCAACCTTAGCTGCTGATAATGGGCCAGATACTCCATGACTGAATTGACCTTGTGAACTCTGGCCCTCCTCTTGACTGATACTCCCTCCTTTTCATGAGCCTATAAATTTGGACACTCCTCTGGAACCCCCACACAAACATCAGATGAAGTGTGTCTTTGCCCATGAAACCTTATTCTCCAAAATATCTGTTAGTCTATAAGGTGCCACAGGACTTCTTGTTGTCCTTCCTAGACAGTCACTTCCCATTTTGAATGCATGAAGCTGATTGTTCTTTCCCAAGTTAAGTGCTTCATATTTGTTCTTATTAAAAGTCATCCTTTTTACCTCAGGCCGTTTTCTTCAGTTTGTCCAGATCATTTTGAATTCTGACCCTATCCTCCAAAGCAGTTGCAATCCCTCCCAGGCATGGTAAAGAGAGCCATTTAGACACACAGTAAAGTTAAGGTCTATACCTAACCCCACTGGATCTCTGAAAAGCAACAGAAAGAGGACTGGCTTCTCCAACCCAGATACTTATTTTCCACAAGGGCTCATTTACAAAAATACAACCTAATAGCAGATTCAGAAAAACTAAATGAACAAAGCTTGCATTAAGACAGACAAGCCAATAAGCACGGCTAGACCTGTACTTCCCAAATGGTGGGCCTAAGGAAGGTTGTAGATGGGTCATTCACCTGTTGCAGAAAAGAGAACCCAATGAATAAGGAGCTTGCAAATTCACTCCATCCCACACTTCCCCATATAGTGCCTCCAAGTTCCAAAGCCACTTACTCAGATTGGCCTCTTTGTCTCCCCTGTTATGAAAGAGGGCCAGCTGGACCAAACCTAAGAGGTTTTGCAACTCTGCCCAGAGCTGGGAGCTGGCCCAAGCCCCATGGAACAATAGCTGACCCTGAAGTGAGTGGGGGGTGGGCTTGTGTTTAATCATCCCACCCACCTGGGCTTCCTGTCTAAGATTGATTTGTTGTGCCATGGCAAAGGGTGCTGCTGCATGTAGTTGGTGCTCTCAATTACATGAGGAAGGACTCCGTAAATAGGAATTTATAACCAATTCTGTTGGTAAGACACAGGGCTAGAATAAAATCTACAGCTGACTTAATTTTTAAGAGTGTTCAATATACAGTGGTAATTCAGCTATGGCATAGTATTCAATATATAATGGCATAGTATTCAGCTATGACTCCAAATACAGAAAAGGATCACACACGCTGAGTAAGAAGGTATTTTTAAAGTAGAACCATACTTCAAATGATTATATTAATAAGAAAAGAGTACATGAGGCAAATAGTTTTTGTAAGCAATAAACATCAAAGGTGAAGCATCAGTGAAAATTTTGATGAAATTTGTTAGATATAACAGTTTCTTTTCCTGAGCTGTGACTTGGATGAACTCCTCTTAATAATAAAAAACAATAGCATAACAATTGTAGATCCTGATACATTCCTCTCATCAGTAACTTTCTTACAGTGTTGGGGATTTTGTGCTTAAGCTGGAATTTGTTTCATTTGCAATGTATTTGAGTCATCATGAACCCAAAATGCTGTTTGAACCAAATATCCTTTTGACCACATTTTGTCTGGATATGGAAATTCAGTGGAACAACTGCAAATAATGCCAGCTTTGTTCTTTCCCTGTGCATTTTTATTTACTGCTTATAAAGCCCTTATGGAGACCAGCAGGCCATATCCTGCATAAGGACTGTGAGGAATGTATCACAAGACAGTGTCAGAATGGAATCCAAAGGAAAAGAGGAAAAGGGGACCTCCCAAGCAAACATGGAAACAAAGTTTCCTGGACAAAGTAGAAGCATCTGGCTTAATGTGGGATCAAATCAAGACTATAGCCAAGGATCACAAGAGATGGAGAGCGACTGTGGAGGCCCTATGATCCACTAGGAGCCCAAAGTATTAGCCACCATCATCACAAGGGCCTGATCCAAAACATATTGAAATAAGTGGGCTTTGGACTATATCCCAGATGCTGAAGAAAAATAGGCATCTTGGTTAATTCAATGTATAAGAATGAATTTGAACTATTTTCATTATTTCAAATTTTACCTAAACTAGAAGCCATGTGACCACATTTGTCTCTACAGTAATTGGCTAAACAATAATTTGGCAAAGACCACATTATTCAGAGGTGTGTGGCTAATCTCTGGCTCTTTCAAAGTAAGTTAGTTGTTTTCAGTAGCCATTGACTGTTCCAGGGCAGCTATCTTATTGAGCTCTGACAACTTTAAATTCATTTTCTCAAAATTCTAAGTCAGTCAATGAACATCTCCTGTAGTATCTCTTATTATACCTATTTCTTCTTCATTATGCCTAGCAATCACCCTGATATTTATTGTACATTTGTATGTTGCAAGAAAATATGCTGAAATGAACTATGTTGACTGGCATGGTTTGATTTCTTGATTAACTTTGTCTTTAAAAATAAAAACAGAGTTTATTGTGATTGTGTAGAAACCTTTAAAAAATGATCCAAATGTAACCAAGACAGCAATATCTGCCGGATATCCTGAAACATAGCTCTGAGGAATTCATACTTCCATTTACTTCAATGAATGCTAAGTCAGATATCGCTTATGATTTTAAACTTCACACTATTGGTAAGTATTTCACAGCTCAAAATACAAAAAAAAGGAGAACTCATAGGCTGTGTCTACACTACCACATTCCTTCGAAGGAAGGATGGTAATTAGGGTGTTGGGAGTTTACTAATGAAGTCCTGCCGTGCATAGGCACCACTTCTTCAAGCAAACTCCCCCCCGCAGCAACTCAGAAGTTTTAAACTTCGAAGTATTGGCACACTTCTAGCCGTGGCACACCTGTCAATATTTTGAAGTGCTGGGGCAACTTCAAAGTCCCCTTACTCCTCAAAATTACTCCTCAAACATACCATGCTGGTACTTCAAAGTTTAAAACTTTGGAGTTGCCGCAGGGGGGAATTTGCCAAATGAAGTGTTGCCTATGCATGGCAGCACTTTATTAGTAAACTCCCAACACCCTAATTACCATCCTTCCTTTGAAGGAAGATAGTAGTGTAGACAAGCCCATATTATATTAAGTTGATCTACTCCAGCATTCCTAAAGGAAGGTGCATCCTATGGTGTCATGGGAGGTATGAGTGTGCAGATGTATAGATTAAGATAGAGAGGTATTTAACTACATATGTCAGGGTGTCTCCAACAAAGTAGGCATCCTTCAGTCTGCATAGACTATGGATTGTGCCCTTTATAGTTTCAATTGAGGACTTCATTCACAGTGTCTACTGTGACTATGAAGACCCACATGAGAGTGACAGTCCTTGCATCTCTTGCAGATGTGGTGGGTGTCTGGCAAGTCCTTAGCATGCTTTCTGTGCGCTCGCTTCTCCCTAGCTGTCTGATCCTCATCTCGACCTTCTGAAGGCCCTTGTGTAACCCCTGCCTCCATGTGCTGCGGTCGTCTGCTAGTTCTTCCCAGTTGTCCAGCTCGATGTCTACCTCTCTGAGGTCTCTTTTGCAGACATCTTTGTAGCGCAACTGGGGGCATCCGGGAGGTCTTTTGCCAGAGGCTAGCTCACCATACAGGATGTCTTTTGGAATCCTTCCATCATTCATCCTGTGGACGTGGCCAAGCCAGCGGAGCCGACGCTGCCTGAGGAGGGTGTGCATGGCTGGGATTCCAGCTTGCTCGAGGACGGCAGTGTTGGTCACTCTGTCCTTCCAGTATATTCCAAGGATGCGCCTGAGGCAGCGCAAGTGGAAGACGTTCAGCCTCTTTTCCTGGAGGGCATACAGGGTCCAAGTCTCACTGCCATAAAGCAGGGTGCTGAGGATGCAGGCTCTGTAGACTTGCATTTTGGTGTGAGTGTACAGCTTGTTGTTATTGCACACTGTCTTGCTGAGTCTGGACAGAGTTGTGGCCACTTTTCCGATCCTCCTATTTAGCTCAGTGTCCAACGACAGGGTGTCAGTGATGGTGGACCCGAGGTAAATGAACTCGTGGACGACCTCTAACATATAGTTGTCAATGCTGATTGATTGGGGATTCAGCAACATCCTGACCAAGTACGTTTGTCTTCTTTAGGCTGATGGTAAGCCCAAAGTCCTTGCACGCTTTGGAGAACTGATCCAGCAGTTTTTGAAGCTGGTCTTCTGTGTGAGACACTACAGTAGCATCTTCTGCAAACAGCATGCCTCTGATGAGGACTTCCCGCACCTTAGACTTAGCTTTCAGCCTTGCAAGATTAAACAGTTTCCCATCAGATCTTGTGTGCAGCAAGATGCCCTCTGTTGAAGATCCAAAGGCATGCTTCAGGAGGAGTGCGAAGAAGATCCCGAATAATGTCGGAGCAAGCACGCATCCTTGTTTGACGCCACTCCTGATTCTGAAAGCATCTGATAATGCGCCGTCATATTGGATGGTTCCTTTCATGTCTTCATGGAACGACTGGATCATCTTGAGTAACCGTGGAGGACAGCCTATCTTGTGGAGCAGTTTGAACAGATCATCCCTGCTGACCAAGTCAAAGGCCTTGGTCAGGTCGATGAAGGCTATGTAGAATGGCTTCCTCTGCTCCCTGCACTTCTCCTGCAGCTGCCTTAGAGAGAAGACCATGTCAACGGTAGACCTCTCTGCACAGAATCCTCACTGCAATTCTGGGTACACCCTCTCAGCAATCTTCTGGAGTCTGCCAAGGATGACATGAGCGAACAATTTACCAGTGATGCTTAGGAGGGAGATTCCACAGTAGTTGTTGCAGTCGCTTCTGTCTCCTTTGTTCTTATACAATGTTAGCGTCACGCATATCCTGTGGAACCTCACCCTCTTTCCAGCACAGGCACAGTAGCTCATGTAGGGGTTCCAGGACTGTGTCCGCGGCACACTTGATTACCTCTGGTGGTATACCATCCTGGCCAGGGGCCTCTCCTTCTGCAATGCTGTCGATGGCTGTCTTCAGTTCATCCACAGTCAGTTCTTGATCCAGTTTGTCCATTACTGGTAGGAGCTCGACAGCATCGAGGGCTGCGTCAACCACAACGTTCTCGCGTGAGTACAGCTTGGAGTAGTGCTCAACCCAGCACTCCATCTGTTTTGGCTTTGTCAGTGATAACTTCACCAGATTTGGATTTCAGAGGTGCCATCTTGTTCTGGGTGGGTCCTAATGCCTTCCTCATACCCTCGTACGTTCCTCCGAGATTACCAAAGTCAGCACAGGTCTGGATGCTTCTACAAAGCTGGAGCCAGTGGTTGTTGGCACAGTGCCTGGCTGTCTGCTGTACTGTTCTTCTGGCCGCGTTGTGCTTGCTGGTTACTCTGGCTCGGTGAGTGTTTGTACTCCAGGAGTGCAGCGCAGTTCTTTTCAATGACTGGAATCATCTAATCGGAGTTAGCTGCGAACCAGTCATTCGTGTTTCTAGCTCTTCTTCCAAACACCGACAAGGCCGTGTTGTAAACTGTATCCATCAGATGTTGCCATTCAGATGTCACATTGGCACCCCCAGGGCCACTGCGCAGATTTTCCTGGAGGGTCTCTCTGAACTTTTCAGCTTTCTCTGAGTTTGCTGTCCTTTTGGCATCAATGCGGGGCCTTCCAGCAGGTTTAGAGCGGTACAGCTTCTTGGGTCTCAACTTAAGGTTGGAGCAAACTAGTGAGTGATCTGTATCACAGTCAGCACTATGATAGCTGTGTGTCAGAAGGACATTTTTGAGGTTATTACACTTAGCGATGACCACGTCTAGCTGATGCCAGTGCTTCGAGCGTGGGTGTCTCCACGACACTCTGTGCTGTGGCTTTGTTTGGAAGAATGTGTTTGATGCACAGATTGTCCAACAAAATTGATTTAATTTTCCAAAAGCGGGGGGCAGGAGGGACTGTCTTAGCTTTTGCAAGTTTGAGAAGTACTAGCGTAGGCTGCGACAAATATAATCAGTGCTATGACTGAATCCTGCCCATAAAATAGCACTGCTATTTCCTATAGTTGGGTATAAAGATGTTTAGCCATTGAAACTCAAAGTGAACATCTGGGTTAATATATTTTTGTGAGTGTCCAGATGAAACAAAAAATTGAATGCACATGTCTTTGGGAGATGAAAGCCCATGGAAGCGTACTTTTTGCCTACAAGAAAACACTATCTTTTGCCCTGAAGAACTTTGATGACGCATCCTTCAAGCTACTTGTCAAGATACTATTGCTTTGGAAGGTGCTATAAGCCAACGAGTAACTATTTATTTTTCATGTAAAACACAACCTTTATAGGAGACGCACACTAACACAAATATTTGTCTGGTGTTCCAAGTGAAAAAGGGCTGAATATAAACCTGTCTTTGTACCATAAATCATATATGACACACATTCATTGTCCGTATTTTATGTGTAGCTGACAGACTGGTTTTTTTGGTTTTTTGTTTTATTTGCTTTTTTCAAGTCTAAGATAGTTACATCTGTGCTGTGTAATATGGTACCATGGAGCACTGAGTCATTTCATGAACAAGAGCCCTTTTCTGCAGTGGGAGGAGAAGATGATGGTCTCACTGTTTTTCAGCATTCAGAGGCTCGAGTACTGGTTGGAAAGATAATATCCTAGTGTATGCTTGGATGTCTCAGAAAAGTGATTATGGACAAAATCCAGTGCTTAACTCACATCTCTGATGTTTGCCCATTCATATCACCATTGCTCAGCATTTATTGAACAGCTTTATATGCTTTGCAAACCTTACATTAACTGAGTCATAGTAAGTGTGACTGGCATCAAGACAACATGCTGAAAATAAAATATAACAGATTTTACAGCAGCTAGTCATTGGTCATGTTTCCTTTTGCTTGTGTTTTCTACTTCCCATTTCTTTCTCTTTCCCAATTTCTTTGTCGTCTTTGCCAAGAAGAAGAATCTGAATTACTGTTACAAAGGCTGTTTGTAGTAGCATCTATAATAATAAGTAGGGTTTTTTAATCCAAGAGAAATTTAAAGTGGATGGATGTTATATCAGCAGAGTATATCATCTATATTGAGGGTCTGTATCTATAGTGAAGTTTCCAGCTATGTTCACTAGGGCTGCCATTTATTACAGTTTTAATGTTATGCATTCCTACCAACAAAAAGTTCATTTTAGTGCTTCTTAGGTGAAAAATCTATGCGTGCTACAGCCAATTAAGGTACTCTCCAGACTCTGAAGGGAAGCCACCAGTCCCTCTTGTGGCTTAGTTCTTTAAAGAGAAATGAATGGGGGGCAAATAGTACAGTAGTTTCATCCTTTTCAGGATCACAGAAAAAAATGTGTAGGCTAAGGAAGGTAATGTACTTGTACTAGTGCAACAGAGAATGGTGTTTGGTCTAGTGGGCTAAGGGTGCACTAAGACGTGGTGGGTTTGGTACAACTGTGGCTGCCGTTGGGCAATGGAGTTTGGGAAGGTCACTTCAATCCAGGCTCAGTGACTTCCAAGTCTCATAATTCTGGTCATAATTTTCCTAAGTGTGGCAGATTGGGAGGCCAACACTGAATGGTGTGCGGTCCACGCATTGCCCTTGTCCATTGCAGTGTGTGTTGATACTATACATTTAGCCATAAGTTGCACCCAACAAGTCAAAAAGAAGACACATTTATGTCCATGGAAAAGATGGTGTCACAGCAAGCAGATATTCTGGGAACCACAGAGGTACTCGACAAGCAGATTCCAAAAGGATGTCAGGAAAACCAAGCTTTGTTTTGGGCTTGACTCTGTGGAGCAAACATGTAACAGGCAGCCAATGTTTGCCTGAACCATCTCACCCTGACTGCTGGTGTTGATATTCCTAGAGAAGTGCTATGTGGGTTGTGCTGACTCTGAAACAGAGTGGTGTGACTGCTTCTGCAGCAAGAAAGGATATAGGGTGTGGGCTGAGCAGCCAGGGCAGGGGTCTGACTGCAGGGAAGGCTGAAACTGAACTCTATGTGACTACCAATACTTTCTCAATTGAGTCAACCCCGCCAAAGCAGGCAAGTTATTTACTTTGAACAGTAAGGCTATGTCTACACTAGGCCCCACCTTTTGAAAAGGAGATGCTAATGAGACACTGCCATGAATATGCAGTGCCTCATTAACATAAAATCAGCCATGGCAATTCAAAAGTGCCACTTTCTAATTGCACACCTCCCTTGTAGACAGGGGCCTTTCAAAAGGACCTCCCACCCCAGTCTTCGAAAGCCCCTTATTTCTATTTGGTTGATGCTGATGATATGGTAAGTGTAAACATTACTTATAAACTGGATCATTGTGTGAAAAGCTCTTCAACACCATATAAGGTAACCTTTCACAGTCTATTAGGAAATAAATATATAGACAATAACGATCATGAATAGCGTATATAGGAACAAACAGAATAAAAATACGTCTTCTCATTATATATGTGTATATGCATCCAGCTCATAATCATTGATCCCCTTATGCTACACATAGCATCTGTGTTTTACAGTTGTTTCTTTCATTATTTTTCTTACCCATCAAATGTTGTATCACGCTTGCTTATCCAACCCTTATCTCTGCATCCGTAATTCAGTTTGCTTTTGGTAAGCCCATTAAAATATTAGTGTAAACCATCTTTTAATGCTAGTGTTTGAAAGCTTTACTGCAACTGAGAAAACAGTAGCCTGATAAGATTTAGAATATAAAGTATTTATTTAATCACTTTATGTAAATGATTCAGTTGTTTTGGTAAAAGGTTATAGCTGTAAATGACTGTTAAGCAAGAAGATTCTCCTTCTAATTCAACAGGAACATGAAACATTTATCCTGGTGGGAGGGCAAACACGCTGCATAATTCTCTGTATTCCTGTTGTCTTTTTACAAAATACTTTTTTCATCAGAAAGTAATATTCTTCCAATTAATATTAGAACAAGCAGACAGGCCCTATTATCTTGTGGTTAATGAACTAAGTGGCTACACTGGAGACCTAGGGTCAACTCCTGCCTTTGCTGCTGATGACCTGTGTGATCTTGGGGATTGTCATGGTGGGTAACAATTTCAAAAGCATCTCAGTGTCTAAGCCCCCTTGAGAGTCAATGGGACCCAGAATCTTCATTCATTTAGGCATTTTTCCAAATTTTATCCTTAATTTCACCTTGTTGTTGTACCTCATTTCCCTACCAACATCTGTCTTCATTATGTGGCCTTAAAGATCTTTTGGGCATGGACCATCTCTTACTATGTATATGTACAGTACACAACATAAGGGAACCCCATTTTTAACTGAGGCCATTTGAGGATACACAGTAATAATGATGATAATGTTTCTGAGGAAAGAAAAATAATCACTTTGGGAAAGAAAATATACCAAATTTTATAAACTCCTTCATTACTCTAATAATTGAAATATTCAAAGAACACTGCTATGTACTGCCAGAAACCCTGGATAGTTTGATGCTTGATTTAATTATGTTGATAACTAGATGAGGGCTGATGAGGATGATTTACTCTTGGAGATGCCAGTTAGAAAAAAAAAACCTTCAATTTTGTTTCTTAATTTTAAATGCCCCAAGAATGTATCAATATTTAACTGTAATGTTTTTAAGGCTGAAAATAAGTGCAAAAATGCACTTCTGGGTAAAAATTGGAGGATTAGGGGACAGAAAAAAAAGCAAAAAGTTACTGATCTGCCATTTCTCCTGTCAGAATTGGCGACTGCAGTGTTGGGACTTCTGTAAATCAAAGCTCATATGCTGTGGCTCTGAGGTTATGTCTACACTAGAGCAATCTGTCAACAGAAGCTTCTTTCAGAAGATATCTGCTGACAGAGTTTTCATTGACAGATTCAGAGTGCCAACCGGATTGAAAGAACAATCTGCTCTATCAATAGAAGTTGCACTGCGTGGATGCTTTATCAGCAGAACAGCCAACCCGAAGCACAGCAGACAGGGCTGCCCAGTGTCCTGGAAGCCCTGTTTATCAGTAGAGGGCCCCCTGGAAAGTCCAGGCTAGCTTACTGTCAACAGAGGCATTCTGCCTTGTGGGGAAATGACAGAACACTGTCAAGAGGAGTGCCAAGTTCTGTTGATTTACAGTTGACAGAACATCTTGGGAACGTGGATGCTCTATGGATTTTGTGAATGAAACTCCAGATTGGTCAACAGGGCCGTGTCTACACGTGCCCCAGACTTCGAAATGGCCATGCAAATGGCCATTTCGAAGTTTACTAATGAAGCGCTGAAATGCATATTCAGCGCTTCATTAGCATGCGGGCTAATGGGAATAAGGGGACTTCGAAGTAGGCGGGGTCCTTTCGAAAAGGAGCCCTGTCTGGACGAGATGCGCGGCGGCAAGCGGCGGCAATTTCGAAGCGCCGCTGCTGCCCGCATGCTAATGAAGAGCTGAATATGCATTTCAGCGCTTCATTAGTAAACTTCGAAAGTTTGGGGCACGTGTAGACATGGCCCAGAACTCTTTAATGTAGACATAGACTGAGTGTGTGTATGCATGCATGCATGTGACTGGTTTTTTTTCCATTATTTTCCCTTACTTTAGTGGACAGCCTGGTGTCATTTATGCATAGAGTAATTTATTTTTAACATAAATACCTGGGTCTCACTTAATGTAGAGGAGACCAACAAAAGTAATGAAAGTTTTGGGAAACGCGGCCTTTAAGGAAATATTTTTTTAAAAATGTGCTTTTCTTTAGTCTCATTATAAAAGAGTTGGGGAGGAACATATATGTAGTTTTCAAGAACATAAACTATTGCTACAAGGGGTATGATAAAAATTGTCCTCTTTAGCTTACCAGAATAGGACAAGAAACAATAGGCTTAAATTGCAGCAACAGAAGTTTAGGTTAGACATTAGGAAAACTTCCTAAATGCCAGGGTAGCTAAGTACTGGGAAAAATAGCCTAGCAAGGATGAGGAATCATCTGAGTTTTTTTAAGAACAGGATAGGCAAACACCTGTCAGGAATCATCTAGTAATTACATAGTCTTCTTCGAGTACAGGGGGGTTAACTAGAAGACTTCCTGAGATACTTTCCAGTTCTACACCTCTATGATTCTATAGTTTTCCTAATCTATTCAGTGTTTTCATGTAAGCGATTCCAAATTTGGGTAATAATTGTCAGAAATTGAATAATAGCATTTGTAAACCCTAGGGATGTTTTGTTAAACAAGGCAGATGAAAGCCTTACATACACAACAAGTTCCCGTTGTTTTGTGATGGCGCATAGCATATCATAAAAAATATTAACTTCCCCTAAGATCCCTGATAACCAAACAATTGCTCTCATACTACTGTTGTTGGGCAGGCTGATCATGGCACTAGTGTGGATGTGTACACACTATCAGGTGAGCAGCAGCCTGTGCTGTAAGTTTCAAAGCCTGTGTTAACAGATTCAGTCTTGTGAACCTCAGACTGCAGTGCTTACCTAGCTGTGTACACATTGGAGTACAGACTGGGGCTCTGGCTCTGAAACATGGGTGGGACTTAACCTGAGTATTAGCCTAAAAATATTAGTGCAGCATACAGCCTCTCAAGGCCAAGTGTGTTTGCCCAGGGTCTGAGTCTTTCTACCGCAGGCTGTGTAGATGTGCCCAGTCACCTCATCAAGGCTTTATGTGAGCAGAGAGGTCTACCCCTGTGAAACATTTTGCAAGTTTGGAGTCTTTCTTCAGGAAAAGATATGAAAGGTGTGTGAAACATACCAACAGGAAAAGTATGGGGACAATAGTGATGAGAATATGTATTTTCGTGGGCTAACTTAAACAATTTCTAGATATGGAAATACTAGACCTCTAGTTTGAAATCCTAGTGCCATTAAAGTCAAGGGCAAAAGTTCTATTGTCTTTGGTGGGGCCAGAATCCCTCTGTCAGCCGATGGCTGGATAATGAGTGGTCTGAGCCTATTTTACATCTGAGTCTTTAGCTGCTAGGACAGCCCGTCCCTTCGGAGCGGGCAGCCAAAATGGCTGACGGATGCTCCCGAGATTCACCCGAGTCTTTGAGTGCCAGGACAGACTGTCCCTTCGCAGTGGGCAGCCAGGGAGGCTGACGGGCACCCCCAGGAGTCTGTCCCATGGAGGCGACATGACTCAACGCTCAGCTCTTACTGCACTTTACCACTGACCAGGCTCGTATTGCCAAACGGCTATGGTTCTTTGGTTTGTGTTCGGCTGAATCACAGTAACTGAAAGGAGTCAGGCTGAAGCTTAAATATGGTTACTATTTATTAAAACAGAAAGAAAAATCTTAATGGTTACACGGTTATTGCAATAAAAATCTTAATGGTTACAAGGTTATTGCCCTATTTGCTTAGGACTATAGTAGGATGATACAAATGACATGTCAATTAGAGAAAGTTACCCATTTGAGGACCAGACACCTCAGACTAAACAGCTCTTACTATTAAATGTGCACAAAAACATTGCAGGTATAATTCTCACCCCAAGTCCTTCGACTCTGGCGTAGCCAACGTCGTTCACTGAATCCCTCGGGAAGAATAAATGAGGAGGGCATCCCCTGGGTTCTGGGGAGGCAAAGACCTTACCCGACTGGCAGGTATAAGTAATTGGAGCTCAGTTAGAGTGGGCTGTCAGACCCCTCTTTATACCCCTTAGGGCACGTAGGTTCTTCCTTATCTCAAGGTACCAATTGTGCTGGTTCATCTTTGTGATGCCAGTTCTTACAAGGCAGTTGCAAGTTAATGTACACTTGTAAGATACAGATAACTAAATTTGTTAAGACGGGGCATTTTTTTCACATGGGCAGGAAATTCCTTTTCTGGGATGAAAAATGTGGGCATATCAATTATCAGTACCAGCCAAGGGCAGCTTGAGGCCCTGTGGCCATCGGCCGGACTATCAGCCCTCTTATCTGTATTTTTCCCAGTCTAGGGTCATGCTAACATAGCACATCTGTGTTTGTGAGGCACCTCAAAACGTTCTTAAGCCTTGTACTTTGTTCTCTGAAAACATTCTAAGACTGTGCTGTTTCCCTGTATTTTGTGCTGGTCTGAGGCACCTAAGAGGGGCAGGCAAGGTGGAGTAGAGCAGGGGGATTCTGTCTGGCTACACCATCCTACCATGTCTTTTTTTTGCTTACTAGTACCAAGATTACAGTTTTTCCATTAATTTTTCACCTACTTCCCAACATTTTTTTTTCTTCCTCCATTTTCAGTGACAACATGGAAAGAAAGAAAGAGAAAGAAAGAAAAGTGTGGTGGGGGAGGGGATAGTAGGAGAGGCTAAAAAATATATACAAAAAGTACAACAATGAAAAAATAAAACCTATTATGAAAACATTTTTTTAAAAAAGACCATGAATTGAAATAAAAGTGTGGGGGGGCTGTTTTAAAAACCTACACATTTAAAACAAGGTTGAAGACTTTAGATGTTTCATGATTATTTTACTCCTCACTTTTTGGAACATCTCTGTAATTCATCCGTTTGTTGTTAAGAAGGACTAAGCATAGATCAGCATCAGTGACAGGAAAAATAATTCTTTCCATGGCAGCACCACTAGTAATGAACTTTTAGTTCTAATGCTAAAGGTGAGTTGTTGTATGCTTTGGATAAAGGTCCTAGGAAGCAATCTCAAATAGCAGACTG
The DNA here is from genome assembly GCF_033958435.1 of Carettochelys insculpta. Lineage (NCBI taxonomy): Eukaryota > Metazoa > Chordata > Testudines > Carettochelyidae > Carettochelys > Carettochelys insculpta. Next base: position 135,588,398 of record NC_134138.1, on the reverse strand, counting down.
GGGTCCTGTCACTAGTTTGCCTACCCAAGGGATTTGCTGGTTTGCTAAACTTTGCATCTCTCACTAAACCTATGTGACTGTTCTGAGAGGATGAATGTCAGGCACTGAATTCATAATTCATCTCTCCTGACACTGGATGCTGTCCCATGCTAATCTCTTTCCCTGTGGAATTGCAGTTTGAAGGCAAGTTGGCAGGGAGAGGAACTAGAATACCCTGACCTCAGGCACAGAACAGTGGTGTGATGTCCTACCTTACAAAACTATTTTTTGGTGAATTTATATGTATATTACTCTGCAGACAGTCAGTTACTGTGCAAAACCACTTGGCTGAGATCAAGACTCATGTATGAGGGTGATATCAAATGTCTATCAAATATGAATCAGAACTCAGTGTATCAGTCATTCCAACTCGTGCTTCTAATGGAGAAGAAACTGTACCTGGAGCCCATCTCCTTAGAATGGGCAAAAGCAGTAGTCACATAAGGTTCTCACTGCCTTCTGATGTCTGATAGGGATGCAGCTGTTTCCATTCATTACAACTCCTGAGCAGAGGTAATTGGTGACGGGGAGTGGTGGGGAGGCTCCAGTCACATGCCAACCACCTGGCCTGGGGAAGGGAAGGGACAACCCCCCTTCACCCATGGCACCACCTCTCCCCACTTTTGCTGAACTTCTGCTTGCTGTTGCTCTGCTCCACCCCACCCCACCTCTTCTTCCAATCCAGGAAGCCTAGGAAAGTAGTGGGGCTGCAGGCTAGCACTGGCAGCAGAAGGCTGTGTGATGCCCCTTTCCCTGCCACTGCCAGTGAATGCAAGGCACACCATGGTGGCTCCAGATAAGCAGCTCTGGGGGAGGGGCAGGACCACTTCAGTACTCCCTGGAAGGAAGCTACGTGGCCATAGGGCTATGCCACATAAGCTGAAACCACCTTGTTGTGCTTCCCCCAAGCTGGGTGAGTGTGGGGGGTTAAGGGTGGCACAGCCTCCTACTGCTGGCATGGTCCAGGGCCCCTCTATTCCCCCTGCAAGTCTGCAACCTGCTGTCCCACCCACCTCCACGCTCACAGGCAGCAGAAAGATGGAAGCACAACAAGGCAGCTCCAGTTCACATGGTGCTGCTCTCTGCTCTCTCCAGTTCTCAGGCACTGCACTGCTTCCTTTCAGGGAGCACTGGGGTTGGTCCTACCCCCTGCCTGTTGGAGTGGAGTGGTCAGAAACGACTTGCTGTGCCTTCCCTGACATTGCTGGTGAGTGAAGCAGGCGTTCAGCATGGACTGTACCTGCTGGCACCAGAAACATGGCCCCACTACTGTCCTGTAGGCTGCTGGCTGGTCCTTCCCACCCTGTGGGGGAGAGGGGCACATAGCTCTTGCTCCTGATAATCACTTTTATTTCAGGAGCTCTGGTCAAAGAGGGACTATTATTTCTTCATCCGACTCCATGATATAGGTTACATTTATAGAAGGTCCCAAATGGAACTACGAAGGGCGCGATCCATAGTCTACGTAGACTGAAGGATGCTACTGCTATAGAAGGTGACATAGCAGGGGTCAGTTGTCCCTGACTTCTAGTGGCTACTGCTGTCACTCCAGAGCGGGTACGTCTGATCCTAGACTACTTAGAACTGCAGGTTTAAACCTCTCATCATGTACTTTCTCGTCCAGCACCATCTGTAATCCTCCATGATTTTAGTTTTCTGGATGGCCACTTATCTCAGGTGTCGACAAGTTTCCTGTGGTCGCATAAAGGTTGTTTCCAGCTACCAGTCCTGGCTGTCTGTGTTCTGTGATGTTATTTAGCTGTAATTCATCCCTCAAATGTGTTGTAAGAGCCCAGGAAGTGATAGAAATGTTGGTAATACTGCTAGAACAATATTGACCTCCTGTGGTCTGGTAATTCTCTCATTCTGTTCCATTCAGGTCCTGAGGTTCAACCTGAATTTGCACTGCAGTTATATTTCTTTTCAGGTTTCCTTCTCTTTAGGTTGAATTGAGCTATTCAAGTCTATGAAGTTCTTCTTCTGTGTTTCTCATCACTGTGTTAGAATTTAAAGTCCTTGCATTTTTTATGAAGAGTAAAATAGCCTGCACTCTTTTTTTGGACAAGGAGTGTCTTTATTTACATTGGTATATTGTCTGTCTCCCTGAGGTTCTGAACCTTGACTGAAGCCCTAGGAGATATCACAATATCAATAATAATAATGTCAAGACCAATACAAATAAAAAATGCAAGGGGCCTGCTGGCATAGAGTGCTCCTTCATAGGTGGCAAGGGGAAGGAGGGCACTAGGACTACAGCTGTTTAAAAAAAAAAAAACAAATTAACTGTGTGGTTTTTTTTCAAAAAATAAATATCTATTCCTTTTCTTCATTACAAAACTTTGAAATTTGGGATTTTTAATAACAGCTCTCACTTGCACCATTCTCTTATAAGTTCCTGCCCTACTCACTGTGTCTGGGGAACAGAGTTGCCATTCTGTGGAGCAGAGTGCTGTTACCAAAGACAAATGGGAAAGTATGGAGTAAATACGGGTTCAGGGCTAAACTCTCTCTCTCTCTCAAAGCCAGCCAGGAGAACTGGACACATCCTGCAGCCACTCAAAGAGAAGAAGCATGATCTGATGGGGACTCTGTAACCACTGGGGAGTGGGTTGGGCTGGAGGGTGTGGGGGAACCTGTGGGCCAGGGGAGTGTTGGGAGCAGGTGGGCTGGGCCAGGCCAGGCCAGTGGGTGTCAGGGGAGCTGCAGTGCATGGCTAGAGGCACCTGACCAATGGCTGCAGGCATCCCACCATGGGGCTGCAACCACTTCACAGCAAGTGGCCACAGGTGCCCCACAATGAGGCAGAAGCCACTCTGCCATGCACAGCGGCTCTAACAGAGGAGGTGGCATGGGGGGGCACTGTGGGCAGCGGGAGGGACTCAGTGACAAGGAAGCAGGTGATGGCAGGAAGGACTGAGGATTTGCCATGTGCTGTTTCTTCTTGCGCACATGGTCCTCTGCGAGCCCCGAGCCTATTACCTGGGGCCTTCTGGAGTGTGGCATCCAAAAAGCCAATAACAGAACTCCACTGGTCATTACCTTCAACCCCCAACTCAAACCACTCCAATGAATCATTAAAGACCTACAACCTACCCTTAATCAGGATGCCACACTCCAGAAGGCCCTAAGTGACAGGCCTGTTCTCTCCTACAGACAATCCCCAAAACTTATGAGGATTCTCACCAACAACCACAGCCTATACCACAGGAATACCAGTCCTGGAACTTTTCCTTGCAACAAGACACATTGCCAACTTTGTCCACATATCTATTCTGGAGATACCATCACTAGATCTAACCAGGCTATTCACAGAATCAGGGGCACATTCCCATGTTCCTCAGCTAACATCAAATATGCCATCATGTGCCAACAATGCCCCCATGCTTTGTATATTGGACAGGCTTCAAACTCTCTTAGACAAAGAATTAATAGGCACAAAACAGACACAAAAACACTCCTGATTCACAAAACTGTCAGCCAGCACTTTAATGGAGTGGGCCATTCTGTTAATGACCTGAAAGCCCTTGTTTTACTGAAAAGGAACTTTCACAGCCGTTTGGAAAGACAGGCTGCTGAGATCTCTTTTATATTTAAATTCAACACATTAATACATGGTTTGAACTGGTATGGCAATTTTCTAGCTCATTATAGGGGCTCTTTTACATACTTCATTTTATCTAATTTTTGACTTCCCCCACTCCTTCTGCCGCTCTGCTCTCTGATTTGCTCACCTTGATAATATTTTTTCTGATTTTGTCAACCTTGATTAGTATGTTTGGTTCTCTGTGCCTCAAATATTGAGTCTGTTCTGTTATGGCTATGATCTGAAAAAGTGGGTTTGTCCCATAATCTCACCACCTTATAAATTATTTTGTTAGTCTTTAAAGTGGAACTGGACTGTTTTTTTTATTTTTGATAGTATATACACTAGTATGACTATCTCTCTGTTGCTATTCAATACACTTGGACCAAAAATTACCAAAGTCACCCCACTGAAGCATTTAAATGGACAGGTGATCACAGAGAAAAATCTGTAGATGTCCAGGTGGGTGGAACACTCTTCAAGTCTTTTTTCCCATGAGCATACAATGCAACCTGAATTTAACAATCTCATCCCAACTCTTCCAGAAATGTCTGAGCTACTTGTAGAGCCTAGCCTTGCAGAGGAGGAAGTTTCTCAAGCTCTTGATGCTCTCTGTAATGGAAAAGCACTGGGGAATGACAGAATTAAAGCTTAAATCTTGAAGGCAAACAAGGCTTGCTCCTCCCCTTCCTTTATGATTTACTCCTCTTTGTACATCCTAGTTACTTTTAAACTTAGTCAGATTGAAGTGATCAGGTTAAAGTACACTGTATGCATGAAGCATCAGAGAAATAGTCATCAATATTCTGCCTGACATTCTTTTGTCATGGAAATCTCATTTGCATAACAATTATATATTGGTTTAATTTAAAAATAAATTAAGTGTTTCTGTGGATCATTTTTTTCTTAATCAATCAAAATTTTCCCAGAGTGCTCTCTTAGTTACAGTTTTTGTAACAGCAACGAAGGGTCCTGTGGCACCTTACAGACTAACAGAAAAGTTTTGAGCATGATGCATCTGATGAAATGCATCAGATGCATCTGATGAAATGAATCTGTGCTCATGAAAGCTCATGCTCAAAACTTTTCTGTTAGTCTATAAGGTGCCACAGGACCCTTCGTTGCTGTTACAGATCCAGACTAACATGGCTACCCCTCCGATACTTGAGTTTTTGTAATGAATTCTTGCTATCGATTTCCTCTTTCCTCTATTTTCCTCTTTCTCTGTTATTTATGGTGAAAATTCTGTATTACTAAATAAAACTCTAAAAGAAGCAGTGGCTACTGCTTTGTATTTCTAGTAGTATCAGATAAATATACAACTTTTATTGAACAAATCCAAGCCTGAATATTCCTGGGGTATAGACTGTGGCTGTTAGTGAAGATCCTCCTAAGTTTGGGAGGTTGTCTGTAGGAGAGAACAGGCATGTCACCCAGGGCCTTCAGAGTACCAGTCCTGGAACCTTTCCCTGCAACAAAGCCCGCTGCCAGCTTTGTCCACATATCTCCTCTGGAAATACCATCACTGGACCTAACCAGGTTATTCACAGAATCACGGGCACTTTCTCATGCTCCTCTACTAACATCATATATGCCATCATCTGCCAACAATTCACAGATGCTTTGTATATTGGACAGACTTCTAACTCCCTTAGACAAAGGGTCAATGGGCACAAAACGGACATCAAAACACTTCAGATCCACAAACCAGTTAGTCAACATTTTAATGGTATGGGGCATTCTGTTAAAGACTTAAAAGTATGCTTGTTACTGAAAAAGAACTTTCTCACCGTTCTTCAAAGGGAAGCAGCCAAGCTGGTGTTTATATTCAAATTCAGCACATTAACATATGGTTTAAACCAGGACGGGAACTTTGAGTCACTATAGGGGCTCATCTGCATACTTGGCTTAATCTAATTTTTGACCTCCCCGCCCCACCCCTCCACTCTCTGATTTGCTCACTTAGATTATCTTTTTCTGATTTGTGCTCCTTCCTTACTGTTTTTGGTTCTCTGTGTCTTAAGTATTGAGTCTGTTCTCGTCTCGTTATGGTCTGAAGAAGTGGGTCTGTCCCAAGAAAGCTCATCTAATAAACTATTTTGCTAGTCTTTAAAGTGCTACTTGACTGCTTTTTGTTTTGATAGTGTATAGACTAGCACAGCTTCCTCTCTGTTACTATTCATCCTCTGGAAGCAACAGTTACATCTTCTGAGGCTACATCTACACTACAAGGTACATTTGGATTTATTAAAATTGATTTTTAATGCTGGGTGTTATAAATTTAAATTTGAGTATTCTCACCTCTCCACAGGCTCCCCACCAAGTTGACTTATTGCTGCTGAACTCAATTGCCAAACATTGACTGTTGCAGCAGACCATTTTGAGAACCTATCCCAGGGTTCCCTCATCCCCAAAACATTCTGGGTATTTTTACTGGTGCAGCAAAGGAAAAAATGCCCCACAAATGGTTGTGGGTATGTGATGTCATTTTCCCATATTACATTGCCCTCATTCCCCTCCCATGGAAAGCATATGGACATTTTTCCAGGAGGAAGGAAGAAAAAATAGGAGAAGGGCATCAACAAAGATAAACTAATTAGCTGAGATCTTGTGCTTCTAAAGCTGAATTTCTTTGAATTACTGTACCTGTGACTGAATTATCAAAGATTTTACAAAAATAATACAGGAATAATGTAAATCTTGAACAAAGAGTAGGATAGTAAAGTTTTTGAAGAAAGAAAAATGATTGTGAGGCAGGATTTTTGGCTTCCCAGACCATTACAGCTCCTGTGCCCTGTTGTCACCCAGCAGTTTGTGTCTTCTCAACTGGCCCTGTACCCACTCTTCCCTGTTTTCAGGGGGCCAAAGCTTGAAGAAAGAGGATAGAATACACAGAGTTGCCCAACATGGGATATGGGGCTTGCCAAATATCAACAAGTGGTGCTCAGGTGGAGCAGTGGTGCTCGGTGGTGAGCCTTGATTGACTGTTAGAGTGCCAGACCCCCTCCACCCATGTGGGGGGTTGGGTGGACTGGAGGATGAAGGGCTAGTTGACATGGTCCCCAAAAATCTTTTTGGGTGGGGAATGGGGGAATCTGTGGCCTGAGGGACAGTTAAAATGGTCCCCCTGGCAGCCGCAAGCCTCCACAAGTCTTAACCACTTGCGGGAGACTTCTCCCCAGTGGCAGCAAGACTGTTAAAATCTTAGCTGCTGGGGGGAAACTTCCCTTGGCAGCAACAAGCCCACAAAAATATTTTTGGGTGGGGAGGTGTGGGGTGCATGCCTCGAGGGTTAGTTGAGATGATCCTCCTGGGTGGCAGCAAGCCCCTGAAAATTTTTCCTACCTTTGGCGCTCTCACAGCATACAAGTCAGTACATGGTACTGCCTTTCAGCACAGTCCACACTGAACAGCAAGCATGTTCTTTTATTGGGTTAGAGGCTAGCCGTGTGATGTGGTTGGGTGCAGGAAAGACCCCATCTGCATTGCATGTGCAGGGGAGAAGACGGCTGCACAAATGAAAATGGCGGAAAAGAAGTTTCTCGCCCTCTCATACAAGCATGACCCCACAGCCATGGGCTTCTTGGTGCCAAATGCAAATTCACAGGCTTCCTCTTACCTAATTCCTGTGCACCTGGAAAGCAGCAGAGATGGAAGTAGCCAGAGCACAGCACTGTGGGGCATTGTGGGATACATATAGGGCACCTCTGGAGGATAAGAAATTTGATTCAAAGACATTGGACTTTCACGCTAGTCTTCATTTTAAATTTGAACTTGACACTACACCCACCTGCTTTTGATGGTGTTAAGTTATCAATATTAGTGGTCCCTAAAATCAAGCTAATGGTATTTACAATGCGGACAGTGATGTCGTAAAATTGTGATAACTACCTTACATTTGACTTTATCATATAGTTTAGACGTGAGAATGTAATGCAGCTCAAGCCCTGCATCTTTCCCTTTGCTCACATTGAGTAATCCCTTTTCAATTAGGAAGGAAAGGTGTGCTTCTAGAAATAAAATTCAGTATGAATGTCCTTGAAAATAACCAGTGGAACCGCAGTGCCTCAGAGGATGCAGAACAGAGAGCTGTGGACCTAGTGAAGAAACTTAGTGACTCCCAAATGTTCCCTAAAATTTGTGTGATCTGATAGCCGAATCCACGTGGCAGGGTCTGGGGAGGAACTCTGTCCCCAAATAATATGAGGACAAACTTTGCTAGGGTGATATTCTTCTTCTGTGGATTTCTCTCTAGGGATAATCAGATGGCCCTGCCTTTAGGATTTCACACTGAAATTTCCTAGAAATGACACATTCTTGTTGACCAAAATGAAAAGTTGTTCCATATAATTTATGGGAAATGTTTAATAATAAGCACTGTGGGCATATCAGAAGTTACTGAAATACTAATTTGCACACGGCTACATAATAGTAACTGTATTTGATACAAACCAGAAAATACACATTTTTTCTATGTAGGTGATTTCTGCATAGTCATCTTTGAAAGACTAGATGCTTGGAAGGTAAAGGAAAAGAGATGGAAGCATCATTAGTTTTAACTGAGGGTTGACATGAGTCATTCTAGGTCAGATATAGCAGGTGACTTGTTTTGCAAAGATTCTTAGCTACAATGGAATTTAGTAAATGATTTAAGATGGGACATCTGGGTGGAAGGGAGCAGTAACCACTGTCCATAACTATACAGTCTTTCCCCAAAATAAGACACCAATTGCATAAACTCAGCAGCTCCATTTCCTTGCTATCTCAAAAATAATCAAACCACTCTTCATGATGGTCTTATGCTACACAAAGATTAGATTTATAAATGATCTTCATTTGACCTTTAGTTAATGTTAGTTAAGTCAAATATTTTTTTAAAATAGTCAGACTTTAATAATATCAGAGGCAGCATACAATAACTGATGTCAATGAATGTAAGCAAACACATTACCAGACTTTGCTAGCGCTCTCAGGGGCCCTGATATCCTGGTTTTGTCACTGTAAAGGTTATTAGGCCCATTGCAAATAACATTCAGAACTACAAGTGCTTCCCTGCAGCTGTGCTGCTTTTGCTAGTCACCTGATTAAGCTGATGAATAAAGAGCAGAAGGGTCAGCCATGGCCCTACAAGGCTAAGGGGCACGAAAAAGGAAGGAGTACTTGAACTGGGACTTGAGGAAGAAGTAGCACAAAACAAAAGCTCTCTGCTGTTTGACCTATAAAGTGTGGAAAAGCTCCAGAAAGAAAAGGTGATTGGGAGTGACTGAGTGGGATGGGATAGCAAGGAACTCAAAAAGAAACAGGCTGGCTTTCAGGGAAGTACAAGAGTGTGGAGACAATGGGCCAGGGGAGAAAAGAGAGACTGGGACCTGCTAAGATGCATAGGTTTAGAGAAACTTTTTGGGTATCATGGGGGGCAGACTGTGAGAAGTGTGGTCAAAGCTGGGCCTACATGAAAGCACAGCTTAAATTTGTGCTTTGGTATCCATTTGTATACCATTACACCTCAGGTCTAAAAGATCATATGAACGTTTTAGTTCTAGGTGGTCCTTTCTAGTCAGGGTTAAGATTATTGTTGGGTCAGGGAACAGCTTATTTGTTGTACTTTGTGCATCCATAGACCTGGCTCCAACTGTGTGAAATGAATGTACATTCTCTGATATGCAAACACCAGTTAGAATAGAGTTCTTTGAGCGGGAAACTTTGGTGTTGGCAGAGAAGTGAGATAAAAATCCTACTAATTGGTTGAATTTGAGTAATAGTGGTTGCACAGAAAAAATATTTAACAGATATATTGCAGTAGAACAAGATATCCTTTGGACTGACAAAAGCAATATACAGACACCCTTTTTTTTTAGAAAGAAAGCAAGAAAAGAGGATTTTTAATGAAACTGGATGATCTATCTCATAAGAGTCACATAAACTCTCCATAACATTAAATCCACAAAAATTATGTATGAATACTAAAGAGAATTCCTTTACCAGCTGGATAAGGTGTGTCATGTTAATTTCATTCCACTGTCACATTTTATGGTAGTAGTTGAGGGGAAAAGTTCATATACTAGGTAGAATAAATGAGTACTTCATTGCAGGAAAGCTAATGAAATTTTTGATTCTGAGCTTCGCATATCATCTTGGTTTGTTTGAGTTACTGTTCATTTTCTTTTGTGGTAAGAGGGAGATACATAATATAGAAAACTATTACTGTAATTTTGTACTGAGGTCTCATCATGAAAGGCAGATGTAAAGGCAAAGACCAGTCATTGCTAAGATGTTTTGATTTCTTTATATTAGTAGCAGAACTATGAACATGTATTATTTTCACTCCAGTTGCGTTAGGTGGACCATAATTTTTGACATGTTTCTTACACCCTCGTTCTTTAGGGAAAACATATATAGGAGCTAATGCAAGCAAATTCTTGATCTCTTGTTAAAGAATATAGGTTCTGACATTTTACATGAAATATCTCTCCCCTCTCCCTCCTGACTTCCTCATGCACATATTCTATTTCCCCAAAGAAATGCATTTATAAACAACCACCTTATATAAGATCTCCTCATACCAACAGCTTAGTGACATCCGCTGAGCTCCCTCGCCCTTGAGGAAAATGTCCCAGAATATTTTGAATTAATAAAAGCAAAATCCAAGTGCTCAACACAGCCATCTCTGATAGTCCCAACCCTTTCAAATTTCCAAAGCCCTAACACTTGAAACTCACTTTGAATACATCGCCTCTTATTTCTTTTCATCTGTCTAAAGAGAGGTACACAATACCTTGGGGCTGGGTTTGATCTTGGGCAAATTTTACACAGTATATTTCTGCTGTCAACAGTCTCATGTTATGCCTATACTACGAGGGAAATTGGAATTTATTAAAATCAATTTTGTAATGCAGGATTTTATAAATTCAAATTTGAGTATCATTATCTCCCCATGTATTCCCCACAAAATAAACTAATTGCTGCCACATTCAATTGGCAAACATAGAGGGTGCGTCTACACTAGCTGGCTACTTCAAAGTAGCCGGCACAATGTCAAAATAGCATGCGTCGTGTCTACACGCACCATGCGCTATTTTGACATTGAAATCGACGTTAGGGGGTGAGAGGTCAAAATTGCTAGTCCTATCCGAAGATGGGAATAGAACCCTACTTCGATGTTGAATGTCGAAGTAGGGCATGTGTAGACAATCTGCATCCCGTTACGTCAAAATAGTGGGGTCCTCCATGGCAGCCATCAGCTGAGGCTTTGAGAGATGCTCTGTCCAGCCCCTGCAGGGCTCTATGGTTGTCATGTGCAGCAGCCTTTAGCCTAGAGCTTCTGGCTGCTGCTGCTGCAGCTGGGGGTCCATGCTGTGTGCACGGGGTCTGCTACCAGTTGTTGGCTCTGTGGATCTTGTGCTGTGCAGGCCGAGTGTGCCTGGAAGCGGCCCGTTAAGGGAGCAGCTTGGGGCTTTGCTGGCCCCTTATTTCGACAGGGAGCACTTGTGTGTGTGAATGCTCCACATTTCCTTCTGGGGAGTCTCCTTTCAATATTCTCCGTCTCTACTTTGACGTTGAACTTTGATGGCACCAGCCCTGGAGGATGTGTAGACGATATGTGTTGAAGTAGCCAATTTCGATGTTCTTACATCGAAATAAGCTACTTTGATGTAGTGTGCTAGTGTAGACATAGCCAGACTGTTGCAGCAGTGCATTGTGGGAACCTATCCCAGAGTTCCCTCATCCCCATAGGGTTCTGGGTATTTTCACTGGTGCAGCATGGGAAAAATTGCCTGCCAAGTGGTTGTGGGTATTTGACATCATCTTCCCACATTGCATTGCTCTCATCTCTCTCCTGTGTCAAGCAAATGTTCATTCTTCCAGGCAGAAGGAAAGAAAGGTAGGACATCACCAAAGATCACCAAATTACCAGAAGTCACTTGCTCCTGTACCTGAATTGCTTTTTAAAACTGTAGCTGTAACTGCACCATCAAAGAGTTTATAAAAAGCAGCAGGTGTGCATCTTCTGAGCTGACCCTCTACCCACTGTCCCTCCTTCCTTGATTACATCTAATCCCTGAAAATAATACAGGGACAAGTCAAAATTTGGAGAAGGAGTAGACAGTAAAGGTTTTGAAAAAAGAGATTTGGTGAGGGAGGACTTTTGGCTTCTCAGTTCATTATACAGATTCTGCACCCTGGGAGCTGCCAGCAGTCTGTCTTCTCAGCTGGCCCTCCACCCACTCTTCACTGCATGAAGGGGTCCAAAGTTAGAAGAAAGATGTTAGGAAAAAATATGGTTTCCCTCTTCACTACATGGGCACTGCCAACACAGAGTATGGGGGATTGAGCTCACCAAATTTCATTGCCTTTGGGGGGAGGGTAATATTTGGGAGGTTGAATGGCCAGTTGACATGGTCCCTGAAAATCTTGTTGGCTGGTGGAGTGTGGGGACTGTGATTTGAGGGCCACTTGAAGCATTCCTCCTGGGCAGTAGCCACTGGGGGAGACTTCCACTCAGCAACAGCTAGCCCCCAGTTTCCTTGTTGTGGCAGGGGATGTAGGCGAGCTGGGTGGAAGGCCATTAGAGGCGTTCATCCCCAGGGGCATCCAGGCCCTGCAACCATTAGCCACCGGAGTGGGGGATTTCCTCTAGACATTAGCAAGCCCCCAGAAATCTTAGGCACCAAGGGAGACTCCCCCATGGTGGCAGCCGGTCCCTGAAAATATTTGTGTTGGAGATGGGAGCCTGTTAAAGCAGCCCCCCAACAAGGCGGCAGCAAACATCTTTGAAAATCTTAGCCACCAGGGGAGACTTAGTTCTGGGCACCGCAGTTTGGAAAAGATGTGGAGAAACTAGAGAGGGTCCAGAAAAGAGCGACAAGAATGATTAAAGGTCTAGAGAATGTGACCTATGAAAAAAGGTTGAAAGAATTGGGCTTGTTTAGTTTGGAAGAGAGAAGATTGTGGGGAGACATGATAGCAGTTTTCAGGTATCTAAAAGGGAGTCATAAGAAGGAAGGAGAAAACTTGTTCTTCTTGGCCTCTGAGGATAGAACAAGAGGCAGCGGGCTTAAACTGCAGCAAGGGAGGTTTAGGTTGGACATTAGGAAAAAGTTCCTAACTGTCAGGGCGGTTAAACAGTGGAATAAATTGCCAAGGGAGGTTGTGGAATCTCCATCACTGAAGATATTTAAGAACAGGTTAGATAGACATCTATCAGGGATGGTTTAGATAGTACTTGGTTCTGCCATTGGGGCAGGGGGCTGGAGTCGATGGCCTCTTGAGGGCCCTTCCAGTCCTAGTGTTCTATGATTCTATGACTTCCCCCAGACAGTAGCCATTCTTACAAGTCTTAACCACTGGGGGAGACTTCCCCTTGGTGGAAGCAATCCCCCAAAAGTACTTGTGGTATGGATGGGTGGCCAGTTGAAGAACCACCCCCTTCCTCCCATCCCCCCAGTGGCAGCAAGCACCCACACGTATTAGCCACCAGGGAAGAAAACTTCTCCCAGTCTGCTGCAAGCCCCCTGAAACTTTCACATCCTTGGAACTCTCAATGCATGCAAGCCAGGACATGGTGCTGCCTGGCAGCATGTTCAACACTGAATCACAGGCACATCCCTTTATGGGGTCAGGAGCTAGCCATGGGATGCGGTTGGGTGTGGGAATAACCCCTACTACACGGAACCTGTGTGGGAGCAGGGAACTTGCACAAATGTACACTGCTGATAAGAAGTTTCTGGGCCTTTCTCATTGAAGTGTTCCCCCTCAGCAGCAGCCAGGCCCTGCAATTCATAGCCACTGCGGTAGACTTCCCCTCAGTGACAGCTAGCCCCCATTTTTCTTGTTGTGGCAGGGGTTATGGGAGGGTTTGAATTTATCTGGTAGTGCAGATGTAGTCTCAGAGTGGTAGCATGTACTTGACAGCAGGAACAGACCAATAACCTCCTAAATTTTTGTTTGTTTAAAGTGCAAACTTTCAAATCTAGTAAATGTAAGCACAGATTTCCATGTTCACCATAGCAGGTTGTCAGACTGAAGGTAAAAAAGGACAGGAACTGGGGAAATCTTAGCCTTGGAAAGTAGTAAAAATAGGTGCTGATTCTGCTGTGAAGATGATGTCAAAGCTACTCTCTTTGTTGCCTGCTGAGAAACACGTGACCATGATGACTTTTGATTTGGTGGGGTGTGAAAATCAGTAACTGAAAATTACACTTCACAATGCACAGATACCCAATATGCAGCAGTAGGTAAATTAAGATGGTGTTATGTATGATTTAAATTGAGATAGGTAGAGAATATTTGACCTGCCTCAAACAGCCTTTGTGGTTTAATAATGCTGGCTCAGGACTTCTGGTAAATAAGATTGAAGGAAAGTTTCCACAGTGCAGGGGTCATTTCCCACTCCTGATGTTGCTGGCTCTTCAGCAAATGGAATCCAAGTTCAAGCTCTGACAGCTTAAAAGCAGTGGCATAACAAGCAGGGGAACAAGAAGGGATTTAACACTCAGCTGTTCATTTTCCTACTTTTATGCTTTCTTTTGGCTCGTTAACATTACATAAATGTAGCCTTTTATAAATGGATCTATTGATGTACAAATACTCCCCAATAACTCTCTTTGCCCTTTTAGAATCAGACTTAAATGATCAGCCACACCATCAGTGGGTCATACAACTTCACAACGTCTAGTGCTATATATACCACCATGAGCCAGTAATACCCAGATGTTACGTATATCAGACAAACCAGACAGTCTCTATGCCAAAAGATTAACAAACATAAATCTGACATCAGGAATGGACACACAGATAAACCTGTAGGGGAACTCTTTAACCTCTTGGGACATACAATAATCAATATAAAAGTAGCAATTCTTCTTCTACAAAATACTTTTATCAGGAGATTACAGAGGGAGACATCTGAATTGGAATTCACTTACAAATCTGACATGTTTAACCTTGGCCTGAACACAAATCTCAACTATCTTATGCATTACAAGGAGAATTTCCCCGCCTCTGATAGTCCCAAGAATGAGACACATCCTACTTAATTTGCTTCATTAATTGGTCCTACTAGGGACAGGTAAAGTTTTTTCTCCACCCTGCTCTCATGCCATATAAAGCATGGATTCTGTCTTTAGTCTTCATTTTCATCTGATGAAGTGGATTTTACCCATGAAAGCTAAATATGGAGATACACACCTCATAGAGCTGAAAGGGACCTGAGAAGGTCATTGAGTCCAGTCCCCTGCCCTCTGGACAAGACCCAGTACCATCCCTGACAGAATTTTTTAATCTATTTGCCCTAGACCCCTAAATGGCCTACTTAAGGATGGAGCTCACAATAGTGGGTTTAGCAGGTCAATGCACAAACCACTGATCTATCCCTTCCCACACACATGCATGACCTAATAAATTTCGGAGTCTCTAACATTCCACAGAACTTCTTATTTGTGAAGCTACATACTAGCAAGGCTGCCCTCTAAGACTATTTGACTCATTATCACTCAACACTCATTTTTCATAAAACGTGGTTGACTTGAATTAAAAATCTCATTTTTTCCCTTTCATCATTGCTGAACTGTCTATGATACAGCCTCCTTTTTGACTATCTCTTGCTGTCTTCTCCAAGTCAAATCACATTTATACTTCCTATTCTTATTTTTAATCCCCTACAGAACTCTGTTTCTATCATCTTATCCAGCTTTTTAACCTCAAAGACCCTTTCATTCATCTTCTGCCATCTTCATACCTTCTGACATGTGGCTTCCTGCAGATGGAAAATCCTTCCTATTCTGGTCAAGTCACCAGCTTCTCTTCAAGATGTTTTTGTGACATTTCTCAGGATATGCAGAACTGGCAGTCACTTTGTTATTCCCTGCTTCCAGTGAAAGAGAGTCATGCTTGCAATAACTCCCTAACGCTACCTGGAGTCCTTGTGTTGTACGCAGGGTGTGTTCCCAGCCTTCCCTCAGTAGGTCCTACACTTTGAATGTGAAAAACTTAATAGGACCGAAGGATCTCTTTACTGGTCAAGAGAAGTCAGTATTTGGTTGCATTGGCAGAAATCCTTGGTGGGGGGCGCTTCTCAACACTTCCTTCTGGGTCCAGGTAAACCATTCTACCAGTCAATCAGTCTGTGGGTGATACACTAAGGTCTGTATTTTTTTTTTTTTACCCCTTGAAAAAGTACACAATAAGTGGAACAGCTTGAATGTGAAGTTGGTCCCATGGTCAGTGAAAATCTCCCAAGGAAGGCCTGCCCAGGCAAAGATTTTCATAAGTTCCACAGTAATGATGTGTGCTCTGTTACTTCTTAAGGGGACATCCTCAGGAAACTGGGTAATATAGTCCATCAGGGCATGAAGGTACCGATGACCTGCCTCGCTCTTCTGCAAGCATCCATCAAATCCATTGCCACATGTTCAAAGGGTACCCCAGTTATAGGCAAATGGAAGAGAGGGCCTTCTGTACTCTAGCTGGTTCTATGAGCTGATAGTCTGGGCATGGCATAAAATAGTCCTTCACTTTGTGTTGGCAGTCAGGCCACAAGAACCAAGCTAGGACTCAAGTCCCAATGTTCTCCTATCCTAGATGGCCGACTAGTGGCATGTCCTGAACAATCTCAGAGCAGCCCACTAATGGTCAGGAGCGCAGCCAGCCTGGGAAAAGGCAGCGGGGCCCCTCCTGGACGGAGGCCGAGATCCGGGACCTGCTGGGGCTCTGGAGCGAGGAGGAGGTGCTCCAGGTAATGGGGAGCAAAAGGCAGAATGCGGATGCGTTCGCTGTGCTGGCCAAGGGCCTGGCCACCCGGGGGTCACCCTGCCTGCGCTCCTGACCACGTCAGGAGTAAGGTTAAGGAGCTGCGGCAGGTTACCCCTGGGACCGGGATGCAGCCAGCCGATCTGAGGCTGCCCCGGAGCTCAGGTCCATTCTGGGCCCCCAGTACACCTCCTCCCCGCCGGCCACTCTTAACACCTCAGCCGACGAGCCCCAGCAATCCCAGGAGGTGGAGTCCGCCCCAGAGGCAAGCCCCGCACCCCAGGAGCCCACCCCTGGGACACCGGAGGAGGAGGAGGGGGGATCCTCCTCCAGTGACAGGGGGCTCCAAATACTCCTGCCATCCCGGAGCTCCAGCAGGGCGTCCGCTGAGTGGACCGTCAGGTATGTACCCCCCTGGTGCACACCCCCAGGATTGAGGGGTAGGGACAAGAGACATGCCCACATGCCCAGATGACTATGGCCCCAAGGACAGCAGTGGCATGTCCCTCAGAAGAGTGCATCAGCCCCTGCCCCCCAGCAGGACAGTGCCATGCCCCAGCCCTGGGGATGGTGGGAGTGGAACCTAGGGTCCCCTGGGGGGGAGGGGGTGGGACACCCATCATCAGCAGCAGCAGCATCTCCTGGGGACGGGGATGGGGAACCAGCAGCAGAGGGGTGGGAGGACGAGGGCCACGGCTCGGGGCCCACACACTAACAGCTGTCTCCACTCTTCTTCCCCTCCTGTGTTCCACAGCTGCACCATCGGAGGGCCCAGAGAGCGCCGGCGAGGTGTCAGTGGTCCCGGACAGCCCACCGGGGCCATCGCTGCAGGCTAGCCCCTCGGCGGAGCATTGACCAGCCCCAGGGCGGGGACGACGGCAGAGCCACCACCACCACAGGACGGCGACGGACCCCCAGCTGCTCGCAACCCTCTGGCGGCAGCTGGAAGTGTCGGAGCAGTGGCTGCGGGTGGATGAGTGGCGCCTGCAACTGCAGGAGTGGGTGCTGGCCTGGTACCAGGAGGCATGGGGGGCATTTATGCACATTTTTGAGCACATAGCAGACTACCTGGCCCCCCACACCACGCTGCTCACCGCTCCGCCCGCCCTGCCCGCTCCACCCGCTGATCCACCCGCCGTCCCAATGCCGTCCGCCACCGTGGGGCCTTTCGCCGAGGGGGATCTGGGGCCTGCTGACACCCGCCAGCCATATCTGCCAGTTCGCCCAGCCCCCAGCCAGCCTCGGCCAGGGCTGAGGCAGAGGCGAGGGTCGCGCCTGCCAACCCCAAGTGCTGGACAGTAGGGGGGCGGGGCCCAGGATGTGACCCCCCCCTTTGTACATATCCCCATTATTGTGTATATAGTTTGTATTAGAACCCTGTTCTTTTATGATACCTGCCCCCCCATTTAAATAGTTCTCCCCTTCCTTGTGTTCCACTGTTTATCATATCTATCTATCTATCTATCTATATATATAAAATCTATATCTTTGTAGTAATAATAAGAGAATTCACTGTTTTGTGGTTTCAAGAACAACAGGTATATTTTTATTTGCAAGAAAAGTGGCGGGGGGTATGTTTTTGGGTGCTCTGTGGTGTGGGCATAGGGGCAGGGAGTGTTGTGGAGGATGAGGGGGTGCAGCGGGGGGCCTGCCAGCATTCATCCTGCGGCCTGGTCAAAATGGGCCCACAGGGCCTCCCGGACCCGGGTCCCTTCGGGCTTCAGACTGGGGGCAGCGGGTGGCTGCACGTCAGCCCTGCCAGTCTCCACAGCCCAGCCCTGAAAGAATGCCTCCCCCTTGCTCTCCACCAGGTTGTGGAGTGTGCTGCATGTGCCCACAATCGGGGGGATGTTGGTGGGGCCCGCATCAAGGCGGGTGAAGAGACACCTTCAGCACCCTTTGAGGCAGCCAAAAGTGTGCTCAACCACCTGGAGCGCATGGTTCAGGTGCGTGTTGAAGCGCTCCTGACTGGCTGAGAGATGGCCCGTGTAAGGGTGCATGAGCCAGGGCCGCAGAAGGTACGCCGTGTCTGCAACGATGCAGAGGGGCATGGTGGTGTCCCCCACAGGGATCTCCCACTGGGGGATGTAGGTCACCCACCTCCAGCCGGAGGCACAGGCCCTAATTCCTGAATACTCGGGCATTGTGGGTGCTGCCAGGCCAGCCAACATAAATGTCCAGGAAGTGGCCCTGGGTGTCCACCAAGGCCTGGAGGACCACTGAATGGTAGCGCTTCCTGTTCAGGAAGCGTCCTCTGCTGTGCTCCGGAGCTCGGATGGGGATATGGGTCCCATCCAGAGCCCCGAAGCAATTTGGGAAGCCCAGGGTGGCAAACCCCACGATGGTGGCATCTGGGTCCCCAAGCCACATGAGCCTGTGGAGGAGCAGGGCGTTGATGGCGCGGATGACCTGAAAGGGAAGGACATGGGAGAGCACCAATGAGGGGTGTGCAGGGTGTGTCTGGCCCTCCCCCCCCCAGGGCTGCCTCCCCCTCTCCGTGGGTCCTCTTACCTCCATAAGGACAGCCCCAACAGTGGCCTTGCTGACGCCAAACTGCTGCCCCATGGATCGGTAACTGTCTGGAGTGGCCAGCTTCCAGAAAGTGATGCCGACCCATTTCTCCTCGCTGAGGGCACGCTGCATGGCGGTGTCCTGGTGTCTGAGTGCAGGGGTGAGCCACTGGCAGAGCTCCAGGAATGTCTGCCGGCTCATACGAAAGTTCTGGAGCCAGCGGTCGTCGTCCCACTTGCCGAGCACCAGCCGCTCCCACCAGTCAGTGCTCGTGGGGTAGCTCCACAGCTGGCGGCATGTGCAGCGGGGGGGCGGAGGACAGCAGGGTCTGGGGTTGCTTCCTCCTCCCGTGGGGGCAGCTCCTCTTCCACAAATAAAAGGTGGTCAGCTGCCTCCTGCATGGCATTGAGCAGGGCGACCACCGCTCCTGCAGAGGCAGCTGGGTGGACCTCTGGCTGCTGCTGCTGCTGCTGGGGGTCCATAACTGCTTCGCCGAGGTGTGCGTGCCTATGGCTCTGCAGACCGCGTGCTGTGCAGGCTGTGTGTGTCTGGGAGGGGCCCTTTAAGGGAGCGGCTAGCTGTTGCCCTGGAAGTGCTAGTCCGCCCTGTGACCCTGTCTGCAGCTGTTCCTGGCACCCTTATTTCGATGTGTGCCGCTTGGGCATGTAGTCGCTCCCCTGCAGCTCCTACTTTGATGTGGTGCTGCCCAACGTCGACGTTGAACGTCTACAGCACCAGCCCTGGAGGACGTGTAGACGTTATTCATCGAAATAGCTTATTTCGATGTCGCTACATCGAAGTAAGCTATTTCGATGTAGCATTTACGTGTAGACGTATCTAACGAGGGAGAAATGATTATGGGTCAGCTCAAATCTGGGCCATTGGGTCACCCACTGGGCCTCAACAACATTACCATTCACCCAGGCCAACTGTTCATAAGTGTAACAGAAACCAGAGTCTTCCCTTTGGTCCAAACTAAAATCTGCAGAGTTCGGAGGAGGAGTAGCATCTGCCAGTTGTCCTGTTCAGGTGTTCAGATCAGGGTGACTGTGAGGTCAGACTCCATACTGTAGGCCACCTTTGTCTTGGGTGGTTTCCACTCATAAGCCTCCCTGTTAGGCAGTGTCTCAGTTGGTAGGGCTAGGTTATCTGTCCTGCTGCAGCCCAAGATGACTGCATTGGTGACCAGAATTCTCACTGTCATTAGATGGGTAGCACCATTTACAGTAAGAGAGGACCTGGGCCTTATGGTATAATATTGTTTCCATGGATACATTGGATCTGTATCTGTGGACCACTCAGAATCTGGGGCAAGTAGTTTTTACCCGGAAGACATTGGTGAAAGGTCTCCAGACTGACATCCAAGTTGTCAAGAATGGCTACTTTCACCCAAGAATAATCATGGACCTCATAGTTTGGAAGGTCTCGGTAAGCCATGTAAGCAGCCCCAGTTATATTTGTGACAAGGAGGGTCACTTAATAGTTGAGTGCTCAGCTGGCCACTGAGGCAACTCACTTAAAGGTCCCCAGATAGGTCCTCAGGCCCCATTTTGTATAGGTGCATTGGTGTAGTAATGAAGGATGTGGGGTTGGCTGCTCCTCCAGGCCAAGACAAAAGGGTTGTGAGATCCTAGAGGAACTGTTGTTGTTCCCTTATTCTCCACCAATGTATTCAGCCAGTTTGTCTGCCATATCAGGCCTGAAAGGAGGAGAAAAAGAAGGAGCCTGGCTCAGTTTGGAGTTGACTGGTGAAGAGGCAGGATCCTAGTTCAGCAGTCTGAGGGCATGGATCAGAGTCTGACTGCCCACCCACCATGGGAGCAAGTACACCTCCACCCTCTTGGAAAGTATGGGAACCCGCTAAGAGGGACCACATCCAAAACGTAAGGACTTAAATAGGGAGTGGCTTAGAATTCTGAGGCCAGGAATGCAGAAGGACAATGCTCCCTCCCTCTTTCACTCAGCATCCAGGGACCAGCCACACATAGTGGAGAATGTGGACAAAGCCCTAGACCCGCTGAAGGGACTTACCATAGGAAAATACAAAAGGAGAAGTGTGTGTGAGTCCAGTCCATGAAAGGAGGCGCTGCTGATGTAGATGGCTGAGCAAAACTCCCACCATGACCAGCAACAGAAATTTGAAGAATTAGCAGCCCAATAAAAGCATCTGGTGCAATCGGTGGCCTCAGTGGTGCAACTCACAATTCCAGCACAACTGCCTGGACATGCTTCTATCTAGCTTGACAAAATGCAGCCTAAAGATGCTCCAGAGGCGTTTTTTGGAAATGTTTGAGTGGGTGGTCATAATAGCCCCGTAGTTCTTAGAACAGCTATGCTGTGCTGTGCTGGCCCCTTAGCTGCCTATAGTGGCCTAAACTGCATACCTTGTGCTAGGCCCCATGGTGGTTCCAGGCTCTGCCCAAGTTAAATCAGTCCTCCTCAATGCCCTACACATCTCAGAAGATACATACTGCCTATGCTACCGGGGGGTAGTACACATCAGGAGCCTGATCTTGCTTTGTCACACAAAAGCTGCAGTGTGACACTTATTTCATTAGATTTGACTTTGTTTCTCAGAAATAACTGTCCTAAAGCAAAACAGAAGAGCAGTCCAGCAGCACTTTAAAGACTAACAAAATAATTGATTAGGTGGTGGGCTTTCGTGGGTCTATCCCACAAAAGCTCACCACCTAATCAATTATTTTGTTAGTCTTTAAAGTACTACTGGACTGCTTTTTTCTTTTGATAGAATATAGACTAACTCAGCTATCTCTCTGTTACTGTCCTAAAGCAACAATTAATTCGGGTTTCCTGTACATGATTTAAAATGTTAGTCTTTTGGAAAAGAACCGTGCGACAACATGCCACATTTATGTTTGGTTATTATTTTTGTTAAACAGCAAAGTGACATGTCTAGTACAAGTGATCCTGTTTCCCCATGAAAACTGTAACAGGTGGTCAGTTTGAGATTTACACATGTAAGAAAGGTGTTCAGCCCTGCAGGTTTGTGAGAATGGCAGGTGCTGACGACACAATGAAAGTGGGGATAAGGCAGACCCATTTAGCTCTAAAAAATATTTTATTTGTAGGGAAACCCTGACATACAAGTAAACTGCCTCTGAAGTCTGTCAAAGCTGTTCTCTCTAATCCTTGTTCAATAACAAGAAGCTGTGGTGCTATTAATGAAACTGTACAGCAGTGGAGGATGGTGTTGTTTGAGAATAAGTAGGTGAAACTGACATGTGAAAGTGCACTCCAAAGACTGCATGCAGAAATGACTAATGATGATAATAAATCTAATTCCCAATAGGTAGGTGGAACAAATCGTTCTGGCAAAGAAAACAACACTAATTTCTGTTCCAAATATAAGTAATCTTCCACTTATGTGTATCACCAACTATAGCCTAAATGATATAATATTTAAAATTATTAAGTCAGGAACTAGTGATTAAAGTAAAAAAGGAGATCTGAATAAGAGAGAGAGAGACGTGCCTATGAATTATCTGGGAGTTACTAGTCTCCTGGTTGGTACATTATTCTGGAAAGCCTGGTGAGCATTGCTTGGGTGTTTGCTGGCTCACGATTAGTGGAGAGGTTCTTGAGAAAAATTGGTAAATACAAAATAAAAAAGTTGGCACTTTTTGTCTCAGTATTCCCACTGGGAGAATTGACTAGCATGTCTTCTACTTGTGTGACTTCATGTTGTGGAGACTGGAAGCATTAGAAAACAAAGCACATTATTGTTCTTCAACATGTTAAGTAGTTTATCTAAAGATTAGGGCAAATCTAGCTAAAAATCAAGTTAAAACTTTACCTTATGGAAACAGATGTTCAACTTTTAAAACTTTTTTGCACATTTGGAACATATTTGGATGAAACTGAAGTCAATGGAGCTCACTAATTCACAGCTGCTGAGGATCTAACCAATACATATTCATAACAGACGTGAATAGATGGAAAGGTTCTAATGACTCTTGTAACAGCACTGCTATATTCCCATATAATGGTTAAAGACACTGGAACCTGAAGTGTCATTTCACGGTTATGAATTATGACTGAATATTGCTTTTCACTTTCAAACTCCTATCTACCAGTCCAATAACTTTTCATAGTCCATATTTTCAGTGATTTCTCCAATCTTATTGTAATGACAGACATTAATGAGGATGAAAAGGTGGGAAAATAAAGTTGAAAGGCACGATTCATTATGCAGTTTTAAAGTGGGGGGTGGAATGAGTAAGCAGAATGAGAACTTAATGAACAAAGCTCTCTTAGTTTGGTATTGTCAGGATCAAAAGAGTTAAGTGTGATCTCACCCACAGAACTAGGCTGTTCTTTTTTTTTCCCAGCTTCCCTTTCTTGTGAATAATTCTTGGATGTATAGTGATGGTATTATTATTATTATTATTATTATTATTATTATTTGTGACAGACTATGGGCCAGAGAATGTGAGCAGAATCCCACTTGTTATACTTTTCCAGCTGGATTCAAAACCATTAACAACTACTCTCCGAGTATGGTTATCCAGCCAGTTATGCACCCACCTTATAGTAGCCTCATCTAAGTTGTATCTGCCTACTCTATTGATAAGAATATCATCTGAGACCATATCAAATGCTTTACGAAAGTCTAGGTATGCCACATCCACTGCTTCTCCCCTATCCACAAGGCTTGTTATCCTATCAAAGAAAGCTATCAGGCTGGTTTGACATGATTTGTTCTTTACAAATCCATGCTTGCTGTTCCCTATCACTTTACCACCTTCCACGTGCTTGCAGATGATTTCTTTAATTACCTGCTCCGTTATCTTTCCTGGCACAGAAGTTAAGCTGACTAGCCTGTAATTTCCTGGGTTATTCTTTATCCCCTATATTTGCCCTTCTCCAGTCTTCTGGAATCTCTTCTGTCTCTCATGATTTTCCAAAAATGATAGCTAAAGGCTCAGATACCTCCTCTATCAGCTCCTTCAGTATTCTAGGAGGCATTTCATCAGGCCTTGGTGACTTGCAGACATCGAATTTTTCTAAGAATTTTTAACTTGTTCTTTTTTTCATTTCTACTTCTAACCCTACCTCTTTCCCTCTAGCATTCACTATGTTAGTCATTCCCTCATCAGACTTCTCAGTAAAGACTGAAACAAAGAAGTCATTAAGCATCTCTGCCATTTCCAAGTTCCCTGTTACTGTTTCTCCCTCCTCACGGAGCAATGGCCCTACCCTATTGCTAGTCTTCCTCTTATTTCTCATGTATTTATAAAAAGACTTCTTATTTCCCTTAATACCTGTAGCTAGTTTTAGCTCATTTTGTTCCTTAGCCTTTCTAGTCTTGTTCCTGAGTTCTTGTTCCTGCATTCTTGTGTTGTTTGCCTATATTCATCCTTTGTAATTTGTCCTTGTATCCATTTTTACATGATTCTTTTTTACTTTGAGATCATGCAAGATCTCTTAGTTAAGCCAAGGCATAATTTTGCCATATTTTCTGTTTCCTATGCAGCGTAATAGCTTGCTTTTGGGCCCTTAATAATGTCCCTTTGAAAAACTGCCAACTCTCCTCAGCTGTTTTTCCCCTCAGTTTTGCTTCCCATGGGACCTTACCTACCAGCTCTCTCAGTTTACCAAAATCTGCCCTCCTGAAATCCATTATCTCTATTTTGCTTTTTTCCCTTCTGCCCTTCCTTAGAATTGTGAACTCTATGATTGCATGATCACTTTCACCCAAGCTGCCTTCCACTTTCAATTTCTCAACCAATTCCTCCCTATTTGTTAAAATCAAATCTAGAACATCTTCCCCCAGTAGCTTTTTCAAACTTTTGGAATAAAAAAATGTCTCCAATGCCGTCCAAGAACTTATTGGATAGTCTGTGTCCCACTGTATTAGTTTCCCAACACATATCTGGATAGTTGAAGTCCCCCATCACCACCAAGTCCTGGGCCCACCATGACTTAGTTAGTTGTTTGAAAAAAGCCTCATCCACCTCTTCCACCTGGGTAGGCAGCCTGTAGTAGACCGCTAGCAGGACATCACCCTTGTTTTTTACACTTCTTAGTCTAACCCAGAGATTTCAACACATCCATCTCCTATGTCCATCTTCACCTCAGTCCACGTGTGTACATTTTTAATATATAAGGCAACACCGCCTTCCTTCCTAACCTGCCTATCCTTCCTAAGCAGGCTGTAACCTTCAATACCAACATACCAATCATGTGTATTATCCCACCAAGTTTCTGTGATGCCAACAATGTCATAGTTGTATTTATTTATTAGCATTTCCAGTTCTTCCTACTTATTACCCATACTTCTTGCATTTGTATATAGTCATCTAAGATATTGATTTGATCTTGCCTCCCTGTTTTGCCCTGACCCTCTTTTTACTCTGACATTGTAGCCCATGCTCCCTCCCATTTCTGACCCATCTCCCAGGTTTCCATGTTCTCCACTTATCTTTGGGCTTTGCTCCCCCGTCCCCGTTGAACCTAGTTTAAATCCCTCCTCACTAAGTTAGCCAGTCTGTGTCCAAATACAGTCTTTCCCCTCCTTGAAAGCTGAATTCCATCTCTGCCTAGCAGTCTTTCCTGGAATAGCATCCCGTGATCGAGGAAACCAAAGCCCTCCTGATTACACCATCTTCGAAGCCAGGCATTCACCTCTAGGTGAATATACTACTCTAAAATCTCATTCCCATGGAAACACACCAGGAAAATTTTGTATGCTTCCCAAGATACCAAAGCAAGGGAATGCAGGAAAGCCCAACATATTTGGCCATCACACTGTTACTGAAAGAATCCTGGGACTCATAGAAATAATCCTGAAACCATTCATCTTACCAAGGGCCAGTTTCTTTCAGGACATATATTCCTCCTACCTCAACATTAACAACCTCTCTCAGAATACTGTCTTTGCCACCATTTATGTTACTTCTCTGAACATCAAAATTCTTCACTATAATGCATAGCTACCCATTTCATATTCTTGCAAGAAAATTGGCAACCCTAAGATAACAAGCCCAAATATATCATCACACTTGTCCATTTCATTGCCACCATAATAATTTTACATTCAACAACAAACATTGGGAATGGCATTTTGATGGCTCTTCAATATGCCAACCTATTCATGAGTCAGAAGAAAAATAAGTTTTGGGCAAGTGCATTACAAAGCCAATAGTATCCCCAAGATACATCAACAATGTTTTAATACTCTGCATGAAAAACATAAATTCAATTTCCATCACAACTGCAACAATGACTACCTTCTCCTTGGACACTCTCAGGAACATTATACACTAGCATAAATTTCCTGGACACCATAATTGGCTTCAGCAATGGAATCTTATAGTCTGAAATTGGCAAGAAATCTACAGATAAGCATACCTATCTTTGCAGATCCAGTAGTCTCCCCAAGATACACAAAGACATCTGTTATCTAAAGCCAAGCTCTCAGATACAACAGAATATGTTTCAAAGCAAAAGTCCTAAATAGGTATCTTAAAGACAGTGGTTCTTTGCTCTTACAGTTGTCTGGTTTAGGTTCTATGTCACTGGTAAATTATGTACTTTTTTAAAAAGGAAAACAAATTTCTTTTTATCAGTTTTAAATGTCTTCCCTTTCAATTTAATTAAATACTCCTTTGTTCTTGCATTACGAGAGTGGCTAAACTCACTAAAGTTATGTAGTTATCATTACTATATATACATCATTTTACATTTTCTCACTTGTAATACAAAAATCCTAAACTTCTTAACTTACTCTCATAGAATTATACAACCATAAAATCTTAGGGCTGGAATTCTCTCAGAAGATAGTACACACACACACACACACACCCCTGCCACAGTAACTGGAGGTCATCAAGTCTAGCTCCCTGCCTAAAAGTAGATCAGCTATAATTAATTAAATCATCCCAGCCAGGACTTTAAAAACCTCTGAGGATGAATTTCAGTTTATTAGGCTGATTGTTGGTGTGAATTTGAGTTTATGAATCTGAATTTCAGTTTGCTAGGCTAACTGTCTGCTTGAATTTGAATTCCAGTTACCATGGCAGTTAGTGTGTGTGTGTGTATGAGTGACCCCCTCCCCCGTAACTCACCAGGGGTAGGAGGGACCAAAGGAGAGAAGGTTGCACAAGCTGGAAGCTAGCAACCAGTGGGAGCATGACCAGATGTGAGATACAAACAGAGGGCTGTTAACAGAGGAGTTTGCCTGGGAATTCATCTTGAGGGGAGCCCCATATGATTATTATTTATTATTTTGTTTCGTTTTTATAGTTTTGTTTCTCTGCTGCCCTTCAAGGTGGCTCTAATATCTTCTGAGAGAATTCTCTGGAGAAAGAAAAATATGGATAGTGACAGCTCTACTGACAAGTCAGCTGTTCTGACCTGCACACCATGTGCTATGTTTGTATTCCTCCCAGAAGACAGAAGTGATTTTGTATGTACCAAATGCAAGCTGGTCCCCATCTTGGAAGAAAAGATGGAGGACTTGAGGCACACACATAAACCCTCTGGTTCATTAGAGAAGGTGAAGACTTCCTGGATAAAAGGCATCATTTAGTACTGCAGGCACAGCAGGCTGAGCAACCAGTGAGTGCAGTACAAACTGAGGAAGAAAACTGGAAGCATGTAACCTCCAGGAGAAGAAAGCCAATTCAGATATCTTCAATTCTTGTAGAGGTAAACAACTGCTTTCAAGCTCTGTACATGAGTGATATGGTGGAGAATGCTGTGGCAGAGACCTCTCAGTGAAGAAGAAGAAGAAGACGACCCCATTGGCTGGAAGGCATGGGATGCCTAGTCCTAGGGAGGGCAGTTCTATGACCACCACCACCAAAAGAAGAAGATGGGTGGGGGTGATCAGGGACTCCCTCCAAAGGAGGACGTGGAATCATCCATCTGCTGTCCAGACCTGGAATATCAGGAAGTTTGCTTCTTACCAGGAGCTAGAGCTAGAATCCAGGATGTGACAGAGAGACTTCCAAAAATCATCAAATCTCTGGATTATTACCCCTCCCTACTTATCCATGTAGGAACCAATGACACAGAAAAGAACAATCTGCGGATTACGTAACTCTGAGAAGGAGGATCAAGAAATATAGAGCACAAGTGGTATTGTCATCCATCCTCCATGTGGAAGGAAGGGGTCCAGGTAGAGATCTTCAAATCATGGAAGTAAATGTGTGGCTGTGCAGGTGTTATTGGAGAGAGGGATTTGGTTTCTTCAGCCAACAGATTCTGTTTTGAGAAGAAGGATTGCTAGGAAGTGACGGGATCCACCTAATGAAGAGAGCAAAGAGCATCTTTGCAGGCAGTCTTACAAACCTGGTGGGGAGGGCTTTAAAATAGGTTAGTTGGAGGATGGTGACATAAACCCTGAGGTAAGTGGGGAAGGAAGAAGGTACATTCAAAAAGAGAAAGTAGACCAATTAGCTTATTATCTAAGGTGTTTTCACACAAATGCAAGAAGCCTGGAAAACAAACAGGAGGAATTAGAGTTCCTGGCACAGTCAAAGAAGTATGAGATGATTGAAATAATAGAGACTTGGTGGGATGACTCACATAACTGGACCACTGTCATGAGAGGGTATAAACTGTTCAGGAAGGACAGGCTGGGAGAAAGGAGGAGTATTTGTGATTTATGTGAAAGAGCAATATAATTGATCAGAGCTCTAGTATATGAAGAGAGAAAAGCCAGTTTAGTGTGTTTGGGTTAAGCTTAGAAGAAGAATAAACAGAGGCAATGTTGTGTTTGGTGTCTGCTATAGGCCACCAGATCAGGTAGATGAGGTAGAAGAGGATTTCTTCAGACAACTACGACAAGCTTCCAAATCACAGGACCTCGTTCTCATGGGAGACTGTAATCAGCCAGGCATTTGTTGGGAGACCAAAACAGCAGCACAGAGACAATCCAGGAAGTTTTTGGAGAATGTTGGGGATAACTTCCTGGTACGAGTGCTGATGGAACTGACCAGAGGCCATGCACAGCTTGACCCGCTGGTCACATACAGGGAAGAAATAGTTGGAGAAATAAAAATGGGTGGCAACCTGGGATTCAGTGATCATAAGATGGTAGAATTCAGGATTCTGACAAAAGGAAGAAACACAAGCAGCACAATATAGACCCTTGATTTCACAGGAGCAAACTTTGATTCCTTGATAGAACTGAAGGGCGGGATCCCCTGGGAAGCAGATATAAAGGGGAAAAGAGTTCAGGAGAACTGGCAGTATTTTAAAGAGGTCTTATTGAAGGCATGGGAACAAACCATCCTGATGAACAGTAAGAAAAGTAAATATGGTGGGCAACCAGTTTGGCTTATAAGGGAAATCCTTGGCAAATTTAAACTCAAAAAGGATATGAATAAGAATTGGAAACTTGGACAGATGACGAAGGAGAAGTATAAATATATGGCTGGAGAATGCCGAGGGGTAATCAGGAAAGCGAAAGCATAATTAGAACGGCAGCTAGCGAGAAATGTGAAGGGCAACAAGAAAGTTTCTACAGGCATGGTAACAATAAAAAGTTTATCAGGGAAGGTGTGAGGCTGGATAGGGAGGTAACCTGGCCACAGATGGTGGGGGAAAGGCTGAAGTACTCAATGCTTTTTTTTCCTCAGTCTTCATGGACAAGATCAGCTCCCTGGCTATGGCACTAGGTAATACAGTATGGGAAAGAGGTGAGCAGCCCTTTGTGGGGAAAGAATGGGTTAAGAGCTATTTAGAAAAGCTACACACACACAAATCCGTGGGTCTGGATTTCATGTATCTAAGGTACTGAGGGAATTGGCAGATGTAATTGCAGATCCTTAAACTATTATCTTTGAAAACTCATGGAGAATGGAAGAGGTCCCTGATGATTGGAAAAAGGCAAATGTAGTGTCCATGTGTAAAAAAAGGAAAACAGGATAATCCAGAGAACTATAGACCAGTCAGCCTTACCTCAGTCTCTGGAAAAATCATGGAGAGGATCCTCAAGGAATCCATTTTGGAGCACTTGGAAGATAGGAAAGTGATCAAGAGTAGTCAACATGGATTCACCAATCTGAGGAGCTTCCATGATAAGGTAACTGGCTCTGTGGACATGGCGAAGTCAATGGATAGGATATACCCTGACTTTAGCAAAGATTCTCATACAGTTTCCCACAACATTCTTGCCCGTAAGTTAAGGAAGTATGGATTGGATACATGGACAGTAAGATGAACAGAAAACTGGCTTAATGGACAGGCCCAACAGGTAGTGGTCTATAGTTTCATCTCTGATTGGCAGTAGGTTTCAAGTGGAGTGCTCCAAGGATCAGTTCTAGGGCCAGTACTGTTCAACATCTTTATTAATGTCCTGGATGAAGGGATGAAATCCAACCTCAACAGATTTGCACATGACACTCAGGTGGGGGGTCAGGTAGATAGGATAGGGACAGGGTCCAGAATGACCTAGATAAATTGGAGGATTGGGCCAAAAGAAATTTTATGAGATTCAACACGAAGAAGTGCAGAGTCTTGCACTTGGGATGGAAAAATCCGAAGCACTGTCACAGGCTGGGGACTGACTGCCTAAGTAGCAGTGCAGCAGAAAAAGACCTGGGAATTACAGTGGATGAGAGGCTGGTTATGAGTCAACAGTGTAGCCTTGTAGCCAAAAAGGCTAATGGCATATTGGGGTGTAGTAAGAGAAGCATTTCCAGCAGACCTAGACAAGTTATTATTTCCTTCTATTCAGCAGTGGTGAGGCCACATCTGGAGTACTGTGTCCAGTTCTGGGCTCCACAGTACAGAAGGAATGAGGATGCATTGGAGAGGGTTCAGCAGAGGGCAATGAAAATTATTAGGGGGCTGGAGCACATGACTGATGAGGAGAGGCTGAGGGATATGGTCTTATTTAGTTTGCAGAAGAGAAGAGTGAGGGGCTATTTGATAGCAGCCTTCAACTTCCTGAAAGGGGGCTCTAAAGAGGGTTGAGAGAGACTGTTCTCAATGGTGACAGATGGCAGAACAAGCAGCAATGGCCTGAAGTTATAGAGGGAGAGGTGTAGGTGGATATTAGGGAAAGTTATTTCATTAGGATGGCGGTGAAGCACTGGAATGCATTATCAAGAGACGTGGTGGAATCTGCATCCCTAGAAGTTTTTAAGTCCTGGCTTGATATAGTCATGGCTGGGATTATTTAGTTGGGGTTTATCGTCCTTTAGGCAGGGGGCTGGACTAGATGACCTCCTGAGGTTGCTTCCAGACATAGAACTCTGTGATTCTATGATTCTATGAAGATTTCACCATCTCTCTAGGCAACACATTCCAAGTCTTCACCACCCCCCTAGTGAACAGTTTTTCCTAATATCCAACCTACTCTTCCCCCTCTGTAATTGGAGACCATTGCCCCTTGTTCTGTAATCTCTTATAGAAATCTTTACATATATCTCATTATTCTCGCTCATGATTGGACCCATTTGTTTTTATACAGTATTTTATCTGAGAGACTGGGGCAAGAGTTTAAGACTCTGTGCCAGAAGAAGAAGTGTAATTTTTGTGCCCATTTAAATGTTAACTCTTTTAAACATATTGCAGAAGACAGAAATCTCCATCCTTAGTCACTTCAACGTGATTAAAATTATGCTTGGTGTAAAATTCAGATGATCAGCTTTTATCTTTATGAGAAGAAACCATTTCTCTTCTTTATTTTCCAGGTGCATATATCCTGCTTAGCATATAGGTAGATATGAGAGATAAGCTGGCAGATATATCTTATTTAGCTGTAAGATTATATTACACTTCATGACTAAAGATAAATATTAACACATACTTAACTTCTTATTTTAAGCATACCAATTTCTCGTTTTTAAGAAATAGTGCACCTGATTCTCATTCACATTTAACACCCTTTTACAACACTTTGCAATTTGAAAGGTCATTAATTGTGTACCTCTTTCAAAGTCCATTTACACTGTCAGCACATCGTAAAACAACTGTAATGTAAGTTTAAAGGATGAAATACTGGATCTATTAAAGTCAATGGGAAAATCTAATTAATTTAAATGGAGCCAGTATTTTACCAATATACTTCTAAGGCTAAAAATGACCACTTTCATTATGTAATCTTAATTACATAACAGAAGCAATAATGATTCCTGCATCAAGTCTATAATTTCTGGATGGGACAGAATATATATTTTAGCAAAGCATCCAATCTTAATTTAAAGATTTCAAGTGATGAAGAATCTACAATAGCCCCTGGTATTTTGTTCTAATGGTTGATTACTCTTCACTGATATAAATGTTCAATTTACTCTAATTTATTTGTCCAGCTTCAGCTTGGAGATACTGGATCTTGTAACACCTTTCTCTGGTAAACTATAGAGCCTTTTACTATCATAAATGTGTTTCTCCAATATGTATGTGTAGACCATGATCAGGTAACTTCTTATCCCTCTCTCAAATAAACCAAAGAAATTAGAAATTGATCTTAAGTCTTTCATTGGTGGGCTATTTTTTCAGTTTTTCAATAAATTCTTATAGCTCCTTTATGAATCCTTTCCCATTTCACATCATCCTTTCTAAAGCATGGACAAAAGAAAGTAGATGCAGTATTCCACTTTTGTGTCCTCCAAACACCCTACTTGCAATGATTTTATATTTTCTTCTAGATCATTGATAAAAATATTAGTTGATCTAAGAAATGATTTCTCTTACAAGTCCCCATTTAAAAGGAATGTAACTTTGAGTAAATGAAAGGAGATCCCTTTGGGTACAGAAGGTCTTCAAAATCTTTATTTAATTTTGAAAACCTAATTTCAGGAAACTATATTTGGAAATTTTGAGAAGTCTTTTAACAATCAGTTCAAGGACCGAAAATAAGGGTATAAATAATCAATTCTGAGGGGCACTGAGTGGCAGCATGATTATGGTAGGTGATCTCAGAAACCTGAAATAGTTTACTATATCCAAGATGGAAAAATCGGAAGAGGGAGCAACAAAACAGTTTTTGGAAAATATTTCTGTCCTTTGCAGAGCAGGCACACTGTCTTTTGTTAAAAGAGCTCATGGTAAGAATAAACTATAATGTCTCTTGATAATCGGACTGGAATTAAATTTACGTACTGAAGACTTCAGCCAGTTTAATGAGTGGGTAATAACCAAACCATGTATTTGAACTGAACCATAGTTATATATGTAACTCCCACATGCTCAGTAGGTTCTTTCTCCCACAGGCATTTGAGGCCCTCTTACATTCTATTTAATTATGTATAACGATTAAGCCTTTTGTTAGATATTATTTCTGAAGTTGTTAACAATCTCCAAAGTCAGAACAAGGCAAACAAGTAATAAATTACACTTTTGCTGTTGTTGCTCCAACCTGGTCTACTTTATTATTTGTATTTTATCTTCGTTGCATAATGTCTACCTAACCTCAATCTCATCAGCCGTTGTGCACTTTCCCAAACTTAAAAGAATGTGTTTCTCCCCACCCCACACGGCTGTGAATAAAAAATAGGGTGACAGAAGTCTGGTTTGCTTGGGCTGGTTATAGGTAATCTGGGGAAGGGATATTGGAAAGCTTAAAGCCCTATTGCAGCAAAGTTGAAAAAGTGGGGCTTTATTTATCCTTTATGGCTGGGGCTACACGAGCCCCTTCCTTTTGGGGTACGTTAATGAGAAGGTTCGAAAAATGCTAATGAGGCAGTCCCATGAATATGCAGTGCCTCATTAGCATAATGGCAGCCATGGTGATTTGAAAGTGCAGCTTTCTAATCGCTTGCCACCAGTGGACATGGGGACCTTCTGCAAGGACACCCCAGTTTTCAAAAGCCCCTTCTTCCTAACACCCGCTCATGACCATGTCTCTTCCAAAAGGAAAGGGCTCGTGTAGATCCAGCCAGTATGTGGTTTTTATTTTTCCCTAATGGTGAGATATATGCATCACTGGGTGGAGGAGAATTTCTGAAGGTGCAAACTGAAAAATACCTTAACTTACTGTTTCTTTTCTATTGTGATTTCATATTGATGTTTATTACATTTAGACCAATCTTAATCAACACATAATATAAAGGATTAAAGTAGTGCTTTAAAACATAATACCAATGTAGTCAGTCAATATGCTATCTAATACGTCTGAGATTGTTTGTCTGTCTAGTCTATGTGAGTGTGTTTGTCTGTTTGTTCAATAACTACTCCTGCATGGTGAGAGGTAGGACCACCACATTCGATATATAGCTTTCTTTTATCATATCTTAAAGCAAATCAAGGGTTTGGTTGTGCCAATACAATAAGATGTGCTTTGAATGTGGTTGTTTCTCATAAAATGGAAAGGGGTTGCTGCTGTGCCCTGTAACAACCACTTGGCGCAGCAGGGTATATCAGCTGGACATCAGGGCTGATTATACTACATAACGGCCACCAGAGGCAAAAAGTGGCCAGAGTTGGGGACAGCTATAACTCCATTGGCACTGCAGGAGGCAGTGGTGGATAAAGTTTTAGATTGTAAGCTCCATTTCCTACAAAGTATTTGTGCTATGCCTAGCTCCATCACCTGAGGGAAATTTAGATACTAAAGTAACACAAATTATAATTGTAAAAAGCTCAAAGGATGAGCACCAGTTAATATCAGACCAGAATTAGAATCACCAATAGGCAGAGCAGAAAAAAGAGACAATTTGTAAGTGACACCTCAGAGTGAAAAAAGGAAGCATCATAACAATGAAAGATGCAAAACTAATTTAATAGTCTGAGGTAACAAAAAAGGGACATCACCAGTTAAAATAGTAACAGAGAGTAAGCCGTGCTAGTCTATACACTATCAAAACAAAAAGCTGTCAAGTAGCACTTTAAAGACTAGCAAAATAGTTTATTAGATGAGCTTTTGTGGGACAGACCCACTTCTTCAGACCATAGCCAGACCAGAACAGACTCAATATTTAAGACACAGAGAACCAAAAACAGTAAGCAAGGAGGACAAATCAGAAAAAGATAATCAAGGTGAGCAAGTCAGAGAGTGGAGGGGTTGGGGGGAAGGTCAAGAATTAGATTGAGCCAAGTATGCAGACGAGCCCCTATAGTGACTCAGAAAGTTCCCATCACGATTTAAACCATGTGTTAATGTGCCGAATTTGAATATAAAAGGCAGCTCGTCCACTTCTCTCTCTAAAACGGTGCGATAATGTCTCTTCAGTAACACACATACCTTGAGGTCATTGACAGAATGGCCCATCCCATTAAAATGTTGACTAACTGGTTTGTGGATCTGGAGTGTTTTGATGTCTGTTTTGTGCCTGTTGACCCTTTGTCTAAGGGAGTTAGAAGTCTGTCCAATATACAAAGCATCTTGGACAGACTTCTAACTCCCTTAGACAAAGGGTCAACAGGCACAAAACAGACATCAAAACACTCCAGATCCACAAACCAGTTAGTCAACATTTTAATGGGATGGGCCATTCTGTCAATGACCTCAAGGTATGTGTGTTACTGAAGAGACATTATCGCACCGTTTTAGAGAGAGAAGTGGACGAGCTGCCTTTTATATTCAAATTCGGCACATTAACACATGGTTTAAATCGTGATGGGAACTTTCTGAGTCACTATAGGGGCTCGTCTGCATACTTGGCTCAATCTAATTCTTGACCTTCCCCCCAACCCCTCCACTCTCTGATTTGCTCACCTTGATTATCTTTTTCTGATTTGTCCTCCTTGCTTACTGTTTTTGGTTCTCTGTGTCTTAAATATTGAGTCTGTTCTGGTCTGGTTATAGTCTGAAGAAGTGGGTCTGTCCCACGAAAGCTCACCTAATAAACTATTTTGCTAGTCTTTGAAGTGCTACTTGACTACTTTTTGTTTTCACCAGTTAAAATGAGACTTATGTTTCCATACCGAAAAGTTCATATGAAAGATACATGTAGGAATCCCAGCTGAGACGAATGGCACAGCTAGCTCAGTATCCTGTCACTAACAGCAATGAATATCACAGGCATCAAAAAGGTGGCAAAATCTCATAATGTACAAATACATCACAATAAGGAAGAAAAGAGTTAGTATTTCATTTATAGTCTAGAGTACGAGATCTGATTTTCACTGTGTGATTTATTTTTGTCTCATCTTCTGTGCAGAAATTATAGCTGGCTTCATTATCCACTTACATGTTCAACCCTGTTTTTGAATCTGACTAAGCACCATCATATTTTGTAACAATTAACTCCAGAGGTTAATTTGGATTTGTGCAAAAACAATATTGACTTTTAGCAGCTTTTATTATTTTAAATTTAATCAAATGTATTTTTCTCCATTATGTTATGACAGTGTTGTGTGTCTTATTTTCCCTATGTCATTTACTATGTTACGTATGTTTACCATGCTATCTCTTGCTGTCTAAACTAAGTTTGGTGGTAAGGCCCTATGTTTATTTTCACCACCCAGCTCAATTTCTGTTAGACCTTTTCTCGGAGGATACATGTATTTTATGCATCAGTTCTTTTTTTGCCAACTATTTTACTGATACTCTCAGGGCTTGTCTACACTTGCCTCCAGCTTCAAAGGGGGCAGGCTAATTGGGGCAACGGGAGATTACTAATGAAGTAAAAGCACTTTGAACTAGCATGAGCACTTCAAAGTGTCCATGGCTATACACGTGCTGGCACTTCAAAGTTTGATGCTCCAACGTTGCCGTGGGGAAGAATTTGCCTCATGAAGTGCTGCATATTCACCACAGCACTTCATTAGTAATCTCCCCTTGCCCCAATTAACATTCCCCCTTCAAAGTTGGTGGCAAATGTAGACCCAGCCTCAGAGAATTACTGCGGTATGGAGAGAGGTGGCAGCCGTGGAAGGCGAGTGGGGAGATTATGTTGTTTGTGTTCATTGTAAAGGAGACGTACAGCTGAACGCTGTTTACTTACTGTCAGTATTTGTTACCTTGAGATGTCTCACTATTTGTCCCAATGACTTCAAATGGATTTTTTCAAAGGACGGGACCTTGTGAAACACCACTGCAAAAGAGTATGGAGTGACTGAAGACTCCTCTCTTTGAACCTGCAGAAGGGGAGTGTTAAAGTCATTTCAGAGATTACCTATCAATCTCTGTTATACCACAGAAACAGCACACAAAAGAAAATACCGTTCACAGGTCAAAAAGATAAGTACAGGCATTTGTCCCTATCTCTGGACGAGTGAGTGTTTATTCATAAGCACTAAAAATGTTTTCTAAATTACCTGCTCTGGTCTGGATTCCAGCTGAGTTTTGGGTATGGGAAAAAAAAAGAAAGCAGATTTTTGTTTATTAATTCTAAACCACTCAGCTCCATGAATGAGCCAAAGTGACATGGAGAATGGTACATATTGGACTTGGAGTAAAGTTTTTTCTGTCCACAGAGGGAATGCAGAAAAGAACAAAGAAGGATATGTGACAGCTATGTACACGTTAGAAAGGTGATATCATTAGAGAGAGAGGAATTGGTTCAGTTGGTGTGGTATGTACAAAAGTATATGATTAGGAGCAATGGAACAAAAGTGAACACAAGAACATTTGGGTTCACTGTCAGAAAAAAATAATTCTTTTACTAGGGACCATCTATTAGGACATGGAAATCCTATATTTTTGCGTCTTTTGTTATTGAACAGTCTTGATCCTGAACTTGTAGAAACACCATTTGAATCATTCTTATTGAATTATTCTTAATATTTCATGTTATTGCCTGGCTTGATCTGTTGCTAGATAGGTTGCAGAAGCAGCATAATTATTACAATCTGGCAGAAGTAAAGTAAAATTTTTCACCTCTTTACAGGATGAATGTCTCTTGTACCTCTCTCCTAACTTTTTAAAATTCTGTAACATCCCTGCAACAGCTACAGCAAATTGCTTTTGTGGGAAAATGATATTAGGAAAGCATTTAGTATACAAGTTGACTTGCCATATGGAGGACAGCCAGCACCATATTGACTAGCCCTGATCCTGCAAATACTTATGCATGCAAATGTCCATACTTATCTGTCCATATTGAAATCAATGGGACTACTCACATAATTAAAATTCAGTATGTGCTTAAATATTTGCAGAATCAGGACCCAGAACTCTGTAGACCATCAATGACTTCTCTGTGGACAACTTTTTACAAATCTTTAAGGAACTGTATAATGCAGCATGAGCCTATGTAATTATGCAATGCAGAAATGAAAAGGGGAGGATATTTTAAAATGAACTTCTACCTAGGATGTGTACCCTTGCCAACATACTTATTCTGTCATATTTCATTATACTTAAGTTCCTTTAGATTCTTGAGTTGATTCCAAAATCATGGCATTGTGTTGGAAACAAATATGCCCACAAAGGCATTTTGTGCCTTTCTTGGGTAAAGTGTGATATTACCAATTACAAGAATGAATTAAATTTCTTTGGAAATGTCTCTTATTAGTTACATAATTATGTCAGATACATTTAACACTGCTGATACTTCAAAATATGATAAAACTCACTGTCTGAACCTTACGTCTTCATAAAGTTATAAATTAATTAGGTCTATTTTTTGGGGAAGGGCAGTTATGGAGGAATGTTACTTGTATCTTCAGTTTATAATCAATAACAAGATATTTAATTCTGGAATCAGTGAATAATTCATATCAAATGATTTTATCCATTTTCTATTTGCAGACTCAGCACTAGCAGCTTATGACCTGCCCACAAAACATAATTATTATTTGAAATTATTCCCCTGGAAATTTTTTAAAGAAGTTTTAATTATTGGATTGTGCCTGAGCAATTTGTTGTGAGTGTGGGATCCACTGATTATAGGTTTTTATATAGTACCTATCACCATTCTATCTATGTACTGGTCAATAGTGCTTTTCTCTTCTCTATTGTTTTGGGGCACAGGAGTGTAATATTTTGAATGTCGAATATTTATTTATTTATTTAAGAATATAATTTCTGGAGTTTTTGAAGATGTATTTACTCTCCAGACTAAATCCTCCCAAGATCTGCCTTAGTCTTCTCTTTTAGCTAGTACTAGGTTTCTTCATTAAGAAAGTCCTCAATTGCAGGTAGCAGGTAGATCCACTGTATTGCACTATTTGAATATCACAGAACAGAAATGGCCGAGTTTCCATCCACATAGGCCAGATTTGGATCAGTTGAAACCTATTGTAATGTGGTGACCATTATTGTTGATATGGATACTCTCCATGTGCTTCACTGAGTGTGTCCGCGTGTGCATGGTGAGAGAAAGAGATTCTTCAAACCCAAGGTAGATTGGATAGTGATTTTCCAGCCTAGAGCCAACAAAAGGATTCCCTTAGCTCCTAAGCAGGTACCACACTGGGAATCTGTGAGGTGAGGTAGCTAACTTCAAGCTACGTGCTACCTTAATGTGCTGCAACGTTAAGGCTGTTAGCATACTGGTAAGTTTTTTCAAACACTTCCTCAGCATTACCATCATCTCATCTGCCTTTTGTCTATTTATCTGTTTCTTCCAGGTACTGAGACTTCTTGGCAGGAGTAGAGATTGCTTCTGTGGAGAGTTGCTTCTTTTAGTGTTGGGAACATATTGGTTGTACAGTAATTCTGAAATTAGTGATACAAGATGACATCCCCACACCTTACTACAAATGTTAGAGAGAAGGTGAAAGAATGCTTAGTCTTGCAACACTGCATGACAGGAGTCTGAATGAGGACATGCGAGAGCCCATCATTACTCTCAGGGATCTTTATGTGGGGAATGATTGCCATTGTTCTCATTTACTCCTCAATGGCTATGTCCACACTAGCCAAGAACTTTGAAATGGCCATGCAAATGGCCATTTTGAAGTTTACTAATGAAGCGCTGAAATACATATTTAGCGCCTCATTAGCATGCAAGCAACCGCAGCACTTTGAAATTGATGCGGCTCGCAGCCGTGTGGCTTGTCCAGATGGGGCTCCTTTTCAGAAGGACCCTGGCTACTTCAAAGTCCCCTTATTCTCATCTGCTCATAGGAATAAGAGGACTTCAAAGTAGCTGGGGGCCTTTCGAAAAGGAGCCCCTTCTGGACAAGCCACGCAGCTGCAAGCCACATCAATTTCAAAGTGCCGTGGCTGCTCGCATGTGAATGAGGCGCTGAATATGTATTTCAGAGCTTCATTAGTAAACTTTGAAATGGCCATTTGCATGGCCATTTCGAAGTTTTTGGCTAATGTAGACATAGCAAATATCTTACATGCCTGTTGTCTCTGCTGTCATACCAAATGTATTAAAGCTGAACAGAGATCTGACAATTTGAGTACAGGATATGCAAAATTTGGGCTTAGTTGATTTGACAAAAAGCTTCACATGGTATTGTTTCTGTTCACTGAATAGATGAATGTAGTTTATAATGAGGATCTGGAGCCAGAATTCATGATATAATTTCAAAAGATTAATTTTAATTTTACAAACTATTTGCTTCTAAACATGCCATTTCTGTAATGATTCTTACTAGTAAATACGTGCACTAGAAAATTCTCAAGAAGGAAATATGAATCATGAACACAAAGTAAATTAAATTAAACATTGATATTAATATTTCTGATATTTTTCACAAAATTTGTCCAGTTTATTTATTTCCTTATGGGCTTGTAAAAAATCTTTACAAACAAGACTATGGAATTTCTCTTTATTGTAATACAAGAGTAATTATTCCAAGTCTGTCTGTACTGTCCTTAATTCATGCAGCTGCCTTTTGTTGCATCAAATATAATGTATAAGCTCACACAATTCTCAGCCTTCTGGAACCTATGTGTTTTAATTCCCATGCTTTTTATTGTATGAATAAGTACATAAATAAACAAGTCTTCCATTAAACCATTTGTTTGCTGCTTCACTTTCCCCATATGGTGGGCAAATCTGACTCCCACCACTGTCTGATGTGCATGAGAACAGGTTATTCTTCTGTGTGGTTGTGGTTGTGACTAGCAGGGGAATAGTTAAGCTGTATGTAAATCCCTTTTAAGTTCCATTTTGGATGTCTTATTCTTTTAATTGCAACTTGTACCACAAAGGAAGTTACTTAATCCACAGATCAGGAACTGCAATTATCTGCACAGTTAGAAGTATAATTATACTTATAAACCCCTCACAGTCACAATATATGTGGTTAAAAGAATACACATGCCACTATTAACTTAAAGTAAGTGCTATAATGCCCAACGTTTGTAATCCTTGACTGGAACTTATTGCTATCCAGAAATAAACTGACAGTCTCATCTTCCTTTTCTTGATTATTAATTGTTAGGAAAAATAATATTCCAGTAACATCCCCAAAAGATCCCCTCTGGAATCTGGACCACTTGGTCCTTATGTTGACTCTCAGACTGATGTCACTGTACGAGGATTCAGAAAAAAAATGGCTGAGCATAGATATGTGAAGTCAGACTAATGTGAATATCACAAATGTGTTTACATTGTGGGACAAACGAAATTGTGCGTGACCACTGCAGGTTGTTTTATGATTGTTTTGCACTGTTCAGCTTTTCCAGAGAAGGCGTTAAAGTGTCTTATGTAAGAGGTTTTAATGGTAATATTAAATCTGCCACCTCCTTGAATTTTTTTGGACAGGTGCTTCCTACTTCTCTGGTCAATCTGACATCCTTTTGAGATCGACATCAATGTGTCTTTATATTGGTTATACTGGCCACCATGAGATTGGGTGCTCTAGCTTGCCATAAAATATGGCCTTAAGTATTCTCAAGTCAGCCATGTAAGTGAAATACTCAGACCAACGATGCTGAGTTGTTATGAGCATACAGTACTTTGAAAGCCAGACATCTGGCATTATTAGGTATTTCACAAATAGGAATCTTGTTCAATGATTGAACCATTCAAACAAACCAAAGAAAGCAAACAGCAAACTGATCAAGTTTCCTAATGTGGCAATGACCATTTTGTCCACATCTCACAACCTTACAGAACTGTTATAAGCATGATTGCTCTATAGACATATAGCTGTGTTTATTCTGAAGTGCTTATCACTCCAAAATAGATGTGTTGGCATCCCAAAACCATAGCTGACTTTGCCTACGGGAGGGTAATATTGCATTAATTGTGGCATTCTGTGATAGCACATTCCCTATGTAACAATACTTACGGACTTGAGAGGAGTGGTTTTGATCTTAGTAATATGATAATACATACTTCCCCCAGCATAGGTTGTGTTAAATTAATTTAAATGGAATAAATGGGCCAAAGATGTTTATAAAACACAGTAAGGCCTGGGGTTTGGTATATAGAGACCTCAGACCATATAGTTCTACGGCAAACACACCATTAAAAAGGCTTTTAATATTTTATTTAACACACACAAAAAAAATAAAAAAAAACAGTTAAAGCCTTTGAAATGTAAAGTATTAAGTACATCACTTATTTAACAAGGTTCCTTGTTGCCTTTCCTTTAGCTGGAAAAAATGTGGAAAAGCCATGTTCAATAGTCAGATGATATCAAAGATGACAATAACTGTCCTTTTGGTGAAAAGAAAAGCTAGCTGTTTTATCTCGGATGGTGATTTGGATTCAGCCAGATCTGATGGGGGTACGGGTGTCATCTGGATCCCTCGTTCTGGTGTGAATCGTCAGGACATCCCTCAGAATTAAGGCAAAGAAGCTCAGGGTCCTAGAAGATGGTACAGTTTCCAGTGGGTCCGACAGCCCCCGTGAGCCCCTGGGCAGTAAGGATAGGTGGACTGACTCTACCCTGATCACACTCTTAGATGCCAGGAGCGTGGTGCACTCCCCCGCTCCAGCCCTTAGTGCTGCTAGGAGCATGAGGCTTGGTATCTGGCAGGGCAGTCTGGTGGCAATTTTAAGAGCCCAGGGCAACTGTGACTCTGGCAGCAGCCAGAGAACTAGGTTCCTTTGAATTGCCAAGCACCTGGGCAGTTGCCCTTTTTCCCCCACATGCCCTTCCCACCCCCAGCTTCCATCAGCCATGAATCTGGAGTTTACATATATAATGGAGAAGCTGGATCCAGAAGCCTCATTCTGTTTTTCTCTAGCTTCTCCAAAAAGTTTCTTTTAAAGGCCCAAAAAGTGGGTGATGAATGATACAGCCCATGCCCTCATTATTATATCCACTAGTTAGGCCTAGTAGTGTGCATACCAA
This sequence comes from Carettochelys insculpta, assembly GCF_033958435.1. Classification (NCBI taxonomy): domain Eukaryota; kingdom Metazoa; phylum Chordata; order Testudines; family Carettochelyidae; genus Carettochelys; species Carettochelys insculpta. The sequence goes on along the minus strand of NC_134138.1, from coordinate 135,545,449 downwards.
TTTTGCTTCATTAATTTCCAGTTCTACATATTCTATTTTTAACAAGCATGAGTTTAACACAGTTCTCAAATTATGTTAATATGGCTTATTATACTTGAACTAATTTATTTTCTCCGTCTAGTTCTTTGGCCCATGATTATAACATTGCTACTGAAAATAGCTTGTCCTACTTCCCATGCCTAAGAAATGAACAGTCAAAAACCAATTGTCACAACAGTTCACACACTACATCAGTTTCTTTTTGGCTGATTGTGAAGTTGGCTTACACAGTCAGGCCATTTCTACACAGGCCACTTCCGTGGCATGCTAATACAGGGAGAGAAAGATGCTAATGAGGCGTGGATGCAAATTCCCCGAGCCTCATTAACATAACATCATGTGATTTGGAGTCCGGAAGACCGTTCTTCCAGACTCCAAAACACCATGTAGAAGTGAGGTCCGGGGGGTCGGGGGGCTTCTGGAAGGAAGTCCTTCTTCTGGAAGCCCCTTCTTCCAAAAATTTTTGGGAAGAAGGGCCTCCAGAAGAAGCACGTCATTCTGGAAGCACCCCTAGCAGCCGTGCATCTACACAGAGTTTTGGAGTCCAGAGGAACAGTCTTCTGGACTCCAAATCACGTGACATTATGCTAATGAGGCATGGGGAATTTGCATCCGTGCCTCATTAGCATCTTGCGCTCACTGTATTAGCATGCCACTTCCAAAGGAAGTGGCCTGTGTAGAAACAGCCTCAGTGTTGCATTGCTTAATCACTTGCACTGTGATTATATTATAGTGGAAAAAGTATGTGTAGTTTCAATCCCACTCTATTGTCCACCTAAACTGGGACAATATTTAATTTAGGTGGTGATCCCTCTATTGAATGTTATTAACACATCATCATTCCTCTACTGTGTGGAGGGCATGAAATTTCATTAGCAGGGAGCAGCATGATTGGCTGCTGAGTCTCAAGCTCGTCCATTCCATTTAAAATGTTGAAATATGTTGCTGGTTTTACATTTATATACAGATTAATAGTTTTTACATTTGACATGCTTATTTTCTTGCACATGCTGAAAGGTTTTTTGTTTTTTCATATGAAAATAAATGAAATTTCTGTTGGTCTGGACTACATTAAACAGGTTGGGCGCCCTGCTAGTTGCAGGGACAAAAAGTGGGGCCCAACATAAAAAGTTTGCTCATCTGTGCTCTACCATTCCAGAGTTAAATCTGGCAGGGCAATCATATGTCCCTGTTTGTTGTAATGTGCTGGGACTCTTATGGCATTTTATAGAGTTAGCAGCAGCACCTGCTACTCCATCACTCATTCCTGCTACTGACATTAGTTTGTCTATGGCTGTTTATTTGGCGGGTTTATCTGCTTATGTCACAGCTACCCTTCATATTTGGAAGGCAGCCCACTTTCTGCAACCCTTGGACATCCATGGGACTTCCGTTGGGAAGGGGTCCCAAAACCTAGACATTATACCAAGCTCTACACAAACACACAGTAATAGTTTCTGTCCCAATGAGCTTATAGTTAGATAAGGAAAAGGGTAGGAAACAGAGAGGGTGACAATATTACACTGCAAATCACTAAAAAATTTAAAAGGATAATGAAGGTATCCTGACTTCTACTCCATCCCTATCCTATTCATACTTTCTTTTCTATTGTTCAATTGATTAATAAAAGAATCTCTTCACCAAATGTCTTATAATCTCACACTTAAAATGTGGTGAATGGCTTCATGGAATCAATGTGTCTGTTCGGTAATGCCTTTCATGCCCCCCATATGCTGTTTATAATGCTCAGTGGTATGCATGAACTTTAAGGAGAGAGGACAAGAAGTAATGGGCTTAATTGCGGAAAGAGAGGTTTAGGCTGGACATTAGAAAAAAAATCCTAATTGTCGGTACGGATAAGTACAGGACTAAATTGTCTAGGGTAGTTGTGGGATCTCCATCATTGGAGATATTTAAGAACTAGCTGGACAAATATCTAACAGGGATGATGTAGATGGTGTTTGGTCCTGCCTTGAGGGCAGGGTAGTGGTCTTGATGACCTCTTGTGATCCCTTCCAGTTCTAGTATTCTATGATTCTATAGCAAATTGATTCAACTGCTGTTCATAGACATAATAGTATTAATACTAATACCACCATGTTTTACCATATTGTTTACTGTGAATAGTTACACACTACCAAAAGTATGTTAGGTAAATACATTTGTTATGGTGCCATATACTGTCCTCATGCACAACATCATGTCTTTCTTTGCTGGGTGGTCCAGAAACTACATAATTGGCTCACAGCTAAAGATGTTCTTTTGTTAAAGTGGCAAAGGCATGTGCTTTGGTACTAAAGATCCTGGATTTAGTTTCTGCTGATAACTAACTGTGGTGACTATATGTTTAGGGAGCCACAGAATATTAAAAAGCATGTTAGAAGTAATATTATTATTTCTTGACAGACAGGCTGTAATATATATCTGAAACTTGAATGGAAGCTTATTTAAGGAAGAGTGGCTGCAGCCCTACATCTGCATTATAATTTAACTGTTAATAGCAGCACTCAAGATTTTAGCCAGTCTGGAAGTTGTTAGGGTATTTCAGATAGGGTTTGATGCTGGTGATAGATACAGTTAAGTATATTCCTGTTGGAAACCTTTTTTACCAGTGAGTTACTCTGAATTTCCATTTGGGGACACTACTTCAAATCATTCACCTGGGGCATCCTTAAACTTGCAAATGCCCAACAATTTGAGCAAATATCTGGAAAAATTGCAGAAGCCAGTGCCAATCAGACAAATAACCTGTATCCAAAGACAGATTTATTGACTGCTTGTCAGCACAACTTCTACATAAGCACAATTGCCAGGGCCTGGCCACTGACCATTGCCACTGATGGGAATGATTTTTCCACATAGATAAGCTTCACTGATCTGAGGGAGATGATGCCACCAAATGTAGGTAGCTACTCCCTCGTCCTGCAACTTTTATGTCTCCATGAGATTCAAATCAAGTAGTCTTTGCTGAAGAATCCTTGACAGGAAAGAATATACTGTGGAGACATCAGTCAACACACTTCTGTAGATTTTAGAATCCCTTAGTTTCCGCTCACATGGCACCCCTCTATTCTATTTAGAAGAGGTGAGCAGATGAGCTTTAGTTACTGTCTCCGTAGCTCAGAGAATATACAGTAGAAGAGACCATGTTTTAATAAATTTGGTGCATTCTGTTCTTGAGAGATCTAATTTCTCTTCAACTTACTCAAACAATCAGTCTGGTTTATTTCAGTTGAGATTAAGCCAAATAGGATGAGTCAAAAGTAATTATTTGGACTGCTTTTAATCTGTGTGGACCGGTATTTAGACTCTCATTATTGCCATTGACAATCGAAGAAGACTCTGAGATAATTGTTCACACATTTATTACAAAGAAGGTCATTTTTATTGTAGGGGGAATCCTCATTAAAATATTCTAATAAATCACAAAACTTGAATTAACTTTCAAAATTATATCTATATTTCTAGGATAACTATATTTAAAAATGATTTGCTTGACAGAAACTAACAAGCAGGCAATCTGATAAACAAATATCATGAGGTACGGTCTTAAGGGAGATTTTTCTTCCACATAAACTTGATGCAATGATACAAAAGAGGAAGAAGAAAGAGTTGGTAGTTATATACAGAAGGCTGATTTAGATGTTAGATTATTCATCAAAAACAAATTATATTATAGTGACTAATTAAGATTGTATTACATGAGTTTTTGCTTCTTAATTAGATCATTGGAACACTTTGTTGACAGTTTTATCTACTTGCTTGGAGTATAAACTGCAATTAGTTCAAACCTTTACTGATCATACTTCTAATCCCACTTCTCTGAAGCCATCATCATCATCATCATCATCATCATCATCATCATCATCACAGCTTGTCCCTATCTTTCTCTGTCTTGTTGAAGCAAGCACACATCCACACACATCTACTCTACTATAACCTGTAAGGAAACAAGGAATCACCTCCAGTTCCTTTACAAGGAAAATAGTTTATTTTGGAATAAGACTGCTATGTATCTTCATCATCATCAATAACTGTGGGCTCAGTGCCTGTTGGTGTCTGATGTCTCTCTCACTATTTCCTTCCATCTTTCCCTATCCAGTGCAGAGTGGCTTAGTTTCTGTAGACTAGCTCCGCATAAATCTCTGCACACAGGCTGTGCTATGACCTTTTGAAAATAAATGTCGAAAGACAGCCTTTCGATAAGGAGCATCCACACTGACAAATGGGGACCAAAGGCCCAAGACCTCAAAAGGCCCCACCTAACTTTTGAAAGAGAGTGCCCACATGTCCCAAAGTGCCCTTTCGAAAGTACAGGGTCAGGAGATCCCATGGTCAGGGTCACATGGCAGCCAAGCCCTTCTGGGGCTGTCACCAGTTTCTTCTTTAAAGGGTGTCCCCCTTCCCCCTGCCTAGGATCCTCAGCCTGCACACACTAAGCAGGCAGAGTTACTGCAGGAGGCATCCTGGGCTCACCCAGGGACCCCAAGCAGCTCCCCCCACCATCAAGGCCTCAGTGTTACAGTGGACTCAGGGGGGTTCCACACATTTCCCTGGGCTTCCCCACAAGGGGTGACTGGTAGGACTGGCTGGTTGCTGGAGGACTTGGGTAATAACCAGTGGCTGCAGAACTGCAGGATGACCAAAGGGACGTTCCTGTAGCTGTTCCACAGACTAGCTCCCAGCCTTCCAGCACCAGCGGGACACTCACAAGATGCACACTTCCCCCCTGCAAAAAAGGGTGGCAACTGCCCTGTGGAAACTGGCCACACCAAACAATCACCAATCCGTCGGCCACCAGCTCAGGGTGGGCTGAGCCACTGTCAGGGCTGTCCTGAATGAGGTAAGCCATGCTCAGGTCACACCCCAACCACATGTGGGGTACAGGGTAAAGGGGACCCCCAGTAAGGGTACCGTTGGGTACCAAGGAACCAGCTCCCACCAGGAATCGGGGAAAAGACAGAGACAGGTGAGCATGTGGGGGGCAGTAGGATGGTGCCCTAGTGAGGCATGCCCTGTAGGAGGTGGGGACTGTGACAGGGCAACAGGGATGGAGACAGGGGGGCATGCTGCTCCCCACCCCACACTCACGAGTGCCTTCTCCTCCCCATGCACTGTAGGTCATCCGGGCCATCAAGAAGGTCTTCCTGTGGCTGCTGATCCATGTCAGGGACCTGGAAGATGTCCTCTGGGGCTTTGAGGATTTGGGCTTCCTGAACTGCTTTGGGGTGCTGGACTGCACACACATCACCATTTGGGCCCCACAGTTAAGGATGCAGCCTGTGTGAATCACAAGATCTACCACTCTGTGGTCCTGCAGGTGCTCGTGGATGCAAAGGAATCCGTGTGGGCCAGTCCAGCTGCACCCACGATGCCAGGGTGTTCCAGAACTCAGGACTGGGATGCTGGATGGCCGAGAGAACATTCATCTCCTGGCAGGTGCTCCCCACTGGGGACACAATGATGCTGTTCTGCACTGTGTCTATACTTTGCAGGCATGGTTCATGAGGCTGTACATGAGTCACACCCAGCCTACCCAGGCTGTTTTTAATAATTTGCTTAACTGGGCCTGCAATACAGTGGAGGGGGCATTCGGCTGCTTGAAGGGGCTTTTCAGATGCGTCCTCACCAGGCTGGATGTGGGCCTCCCCAATGTCCGAGCAGTGGTAGGGGTGTGCTACACCCTGCACAACTTGGTGGAGGCAAAGCACAAGCTTTTCATGGAGGGTTGGGCCACTGAAGCAAGGCACAGTCAGGATCAGCCACCTGCTGTCCCGTGCCACCAGGCCCAGCAGGACAGGGTGCAAGTAGAGGAGGCCCTGCGCCAGGCCTTTGCCTGGGGTCTGAATTGCTCCCCCCATGCACATACAATCCCCCAGCCCCATGCACACAGACACCCCACTACCACCACGATGCACACACACACTGTTGGAGTTGAAAGTTTTTGAAGTTATTCTCTTTATATTTTGAATTTAGGTTTAATAATGTAGCAATGTAAAGTCACATATTAACGCATTTAACATTTTATTGATTAAGTTCTTTAATTGAATGTACATCTCTTTGTTTTAAAATTTAGTGAGTTTAGTAGGTGAAGAGACAGAGTTTTGGTATTACGTCTATGTTAATAAGTTTAGAGGGATGTTGAAGGCTGAAGCCTTAATTGTTTGATTTATAATGCCTTTTGCTGTGCTTTTTTCTGACAGTCCTTGTAAGAATTGTTTACATGTGAAAGTGATATGTCTGTCTTGAGATAAAGGTGAGACAGTTATCCCCCAAGCCAGATGGCGAAGAAAGGAGGGGCAAAGAATGAGTGAAGACAGATTTAACGACATCAGAAAAGAACCATCAGTGCATACCCATGGTCAAGAAGTGATCAGATTGGCAGATTGACGACTCTAAAGCATGGAGCAGGCACTCCTAAAGACAACTGATTACAGGATGAGTCTTTCCGATATGTTTTAAGAACGATCGGTATCCAAAAGATAACACACCAGTCACAGACTAACACAGCAGACTTCACCGGAGAAAAGGACTATAAAAGCAGGGTGCTTTGACATGGGACTTTGTGGTCATCTTGCCACCAACTCCAGGAGGGCATCAGATCATGACTGACAAGGCCCTGCTCCCCCTCTGTGATCTATCTAGATGGCTGCTAGATTGATCCTGGCTCTGGATTGGTGACTATAACATTGTCTGGCAGGACTGTGTGCATGGTGTACATGTGTGAGTAACTGAAAAAACATGTGCTACTGTTGTATTCTGAATAAATGTGGCATACTGCCTTTTCCCCTATAAAATATCTTGTGTGTTTCATTTAAGCATAACAACACCCCACTCCCACACCTGCACAGGAGACACCGGCTTATACACCAATAAACAGTTTACTGAGCACTTTATAACTGTCTATGCCACTCCATAACTATAGGAATTATGTACAGGCAGGTTAGGGAAACTAGGAACTGGGGGCTGGTGGGAACTATTTATAGGGGGCCCAGGAAACTGCAGACGGGGTGGTGCAGCCCAGTGTGGGTGGACTGCAATGCCCCAGGAGGGACGAGGATTGGAGTGGGGAGCCTTACCCTTCAATGGGGGTTGAGGGACAAGATCCCCATTGCCTGTGGCTGCCCCTGTATTCCGGGGGGGGGGGCACTGTTAGGGCTGGGCTGGGGCCGGGAGCATGGGGAGGTAGAAGTATTGGTGGGCTGTGGCCCTCACAACCTTGCCAGAGTCAGCATGGGGAGTGGGGAGCAAGGGGTGCAGCCTCCTCATGGCCGGTCCTGGCCTGCAGCATGCAGGCCAGCTGCACGAGGCTGGCCAGGGGAAGGTGAGTTGGGACCAGGTCAGTGAGGTCAGGCTTATGTGGGATGGACAGGGCTACGGGGAGATCGGTGAGAGGGCTGGAGCGGTGGGGGGGTGGGTTGGGAGGCAGGGGGACAGTGGAACTGGAACAGGTGGGGAAGTGGGGGGGGCACTGGGTGATGGGGGGCTGGGGGGCCATAGGGTCAGGTCAGATGTGGCTCATGAGGGGGTAGTGGCCAGGGCCAGGTGGCCAGTCACAGCCTGGGTCAGGGCATCCAGGTTGGCCACCACCTGGTCCCAGGCCTGCCACTCCATGGTGAGCCACTCCCACAGCATGCCCATGAGGTCCCACAAGGCTGTGGTGTGGGCAGAGTCCCCTGCCTCCTCCTCTCCAGCCAGGCTCCCTGAGTCATGGATTGGGCTTGTCTGGCTGCCGGCTGCTGAAGCTGTGGAGACAGAAGGCGAGAGGAGAACGGGCCATTAGTCCTGTGCAATAGCCACTGTGTCCCTGTCCCTCCTCTCCACATCCTGGGGGCCCTGTGATGTCCATATCCCGGGATTCCCCACATGGGTGGCACAGGTTCCCCTCTGCAGCCCATGGTCCTTTCCTGGCTGTGTGGTGCTGGGTCCTGGGGGCCGTGGCTGTCTGGGTACCAAGCTGTCCTTCTCTGGGCACTGGGGCAACTGGCATGCATGACACCTACCTGGGGGTCCCTCCAGGAACTCAGAGGAGGCATGGGTGGAGTAGGCCAGGCTGGATAGACCAGATGGGATGTTGATGACGAGGGCTCCCTCACTTGAGCACTCATCATTGCTGATGGTCTCCGATGTCCTTGCCCTCCATGGGCAACTGTTGCTGATCACCAGCCCTTGGCGTTCCTTGCCCACTGTCAACATCTCTGGCTTGGTCTCTGGCTCAGCTGTATCCAAGACAATGGCCAGGGATCCCACCTTCTCGGGCCCGAGGAGGCAGTCTAGTTCTTTATAGTAGGGGCAGCTGGTGGGCACTGCCCTTGAATCTCTGGCCCTGTACTGGGTCTTGCAGTAGACCTACCTCAATTCATTTACTTTTGACGGGACATGGTCTGGGGTGTGGGTGGGTTGGCCCTGGCCAATGAGGCCCTTGGACAGCCACTCAAATGCCGTGGTGTTGCAGTGCTGGACCGCAGTTTAATGGAGGACCTCCTCATCCTCCCAGAGGAAGAAGAGGTCCTGGAGCTGGGCCTCCATCTAGGAGGGGGCCCAGTGCTTCAGGGCCTGGCTGTCCTTCTGGGAGGGCTCTCCAGTCTCCTAGGGGTGGGGCCCTTGGGGTGGACAGAGGTCTGGCTGGTGAGCCAGCCATGGGGCCAGGAGGGTGGCGGGCTAGCTGGGGTGTGACAGCAGGCAGCAGTCTGGAGAGCAGTGTGGGCTCCCTGCTACCTGCATATTCTCAGCTTCCTTACTGGGGCTTGTGGGAGCCTGCATCTTTAAATGTGGGCGGACACTGGAGTCATAGAGTTTCACTTGTGCTGAGAGCGGTGCTGCCACCTGCCAGCAGGTCAGCTCCATTGAGGACTCCCTCTTTTGAACGAGCTGACCACAGAGCATCTATACTTGCTCTCTTTCTAAATAGTCTTTCAAAAAAAGGGCACTCTTCCCACCACAGAAACAAAGGATCAACTTTCATGGACTGGCCCTATTCTTCTGAAGTTAATTTCAAAAGATTTTTGTTTGTGTATATATGCTCTACGGAGAATTTCAAAAGACAGCTTTCTCTCGATGTTATTTTTTGAATTTACTTGCTTGTGTAGATGTGTCCATATAGGGTACATGGGCTTCCCTCCACTTCTGCAACATCTGAAAACCACATCTTCACTAGTAAATGTAACCATATATTGTCTTACTGGTGTGAAGGAAAATGGTTTCAATGGATTTTGTCCCTCGTTTTGCCCAATACTGTAACCACAAGCCTGCTTGTTGTTTCAATAGGGGTTAGGAACTTTTTGGACAAAGACAACAAATGAAAATTATGTAACCCAAATAACTGCTGACAAAGAAATTTACAATACTAGCATGTATGTAAAGTATTTGTACTGTACATAGGTTAAAAATAGGGCGCAAGATACCCAAAATTTCTACTGTGTTCACCAGTGAAGATGGTAAGGTGTCCGTACCACTTACAGAATGGAAGATTTTCCAGGATCAAAGACACACCAAGATTAGTTAGTTCCAACAGTTAAGCATGCACTGCTATAATTCATCCATAGGGTTGTATATGGTATATTTGTAGTACTTTTTTATTCCTCTTTCTTTTCTCTGATGTAAATTATTGCACTTCACAGTTTTATTAATTCAAATGAGAAAATGCACATGGCCAAATTAAGATGAACAAAGCAGTCTTAACTCTGAGACTTTGATGACCTGAGCGCTTAATTTTTGTTTGGAAGTTTGAGATAGTTTAGGTATTGTTTTGCTTTGCTTTTATTTATCTATTTTTGCATTTTGTAGTCATTAAAACTATAAATAAAGCAAAGTTATAAAACAAGGTATTTTTTCAATCTATTAGTGCTGCCATTTTTTAACTTTTGACCTAACAAATTGCTTACTATAAAACTATTGGAGCTCAGTAATTTTCCAAATGAAGTTACAGGTAATTATTGTTAATTATCTGAATAATAGCAGAATTGGATTCTTAAATATGACAATGGCAACAACAACAAAAAACAAGAAAAACAAGAAGAAAAAGAAAAAAAACCCTGTGTTAGAGAATTAAGTATAGTTCATGGAATGTTTTCTTCTTGCAGAGTGTTATGTTGAGCTAAACTCAATCTTTGGGAGAAAAAAAGGGAGAGACAGCTAAGGTTTCCCATGTGAATATAACTGCCCTTTTTCAACAATGTCCGAATACACTTCAGTAACAGACACACCTGTACTCTGCCAACCATGAAGTTGCTGAAATGCACAGGCTCCAGTCATTCTCACCCACAGGAATCCAGTTAGCACTCTTAAAAGGACCAAATTAAAAGTTGTCCATGTGTTAGCCGATGGCTGGGTAACGAGTGGTCTGTGAGCCTAGTTACATCTGAGTCTTTGACTGCTAGGACCAACAGTCGCTTTGCAGCGGGCAGCCAAAATGGCTGACGGATGCCCCAGAGATCCACCCGAGTCTTTAACTGCTAAGACAGAATGTCCCTTCGCAGCAGACAGCCAGGATGGCTGTTGGATGCCCCAAGAGTCTGCCCCATGTAGGCAACACGACTCAGTGCTCAGCTTTTACTGCATCTTACCACTGACCAGGCTGATGTAGCCAAACAGCTAAGGTTCTTTTTTTTGCGTTTGGCCGAGTTACAGTAACTGGAAGGAGTCAGGCTGAAAGCTTAAATGGTTGCTATTTATTAAAAGCAGAAACAAGAATCTTAATGGTTACAAGGTTATTGCTCTATCTTCTTAACTACAAGTAGGATGGTACATATGATATGTCAATTAGATTACAAGTGAAAAGTTACCCATTTGAGGACCAGGCGCCTCAGCCTAAAGAGCTCTTACTATTAAATGTGCACAAAAGTACATTGCAGGTATAATTCTCACCCCTGTGTCCTTCGACTCCGGCATAGCCAGTGTCTTTCACTGAATCCCTCCGGAAGAACAATACGAGGAGGGCATCCCCTCGGTCCTCGGGAGGCAAAGACCTTACCCGATCGGCAGGTATAGGTAATTGGAGCTCAGTTAGTGGTCTGCCAGACCCTTCTTTATACCCCTTGGGTCACGCACATTCTTCCTTATCTAAAGGTACCAATTATGCTGGTTCATCTTTGTGATGCCAGTTCTTACAAGGCAGTTGCAATTTAATTTACACTTGTAAGATAGAGATAACTAAATCGTTAAAACAGGACATTCTTTTCGTATGGGCGGAAGGTTCCTCTTCTGGGGCGAAGTGTGGGCGTGTCAATTATCAGTACCAGCCAAGGGCAGTTTGAGGCCGTGTGGTCAACTGCTAGCCTGCTAGCCCCCTTGTCTCTATTCTTCAGTCCAGGGTCATGCTGAGACAGCACATCTGTGTTTTGAAGCATCAAAAGACTGGGCTTGAGATAAGCGCATCTGTGCTTTCAAACATTCTAAGACTGTGCTGTTTCTTTGTGCTTTGTGCTCAGAGGCACCTAACGGGGCAAGATGGAGTAGAGCAGGTGGATTCTGTCTGGCTATACCATACCACCTTCCCTCAGCTCTTTTGGAACTGGGAGTAACTTACATAAACTCCAGACACAGTCAGTGTGTTAAGTACCAATGTACCTAAATTAAATGGTGAAGACAGTAGCTGACCTGCTTGGCAAAGATAATCTTTGTGACATGAGGATGTGTGAAATTCTTTCAGGTGTCTGACAGCTGTGATTATAATATGAGTAGATCTAATGTTCTGTACCTGCTCCTGTGCATGGGGAAAGACATACCTTCAGGACAGAGTATGAATCATCCTGCAGAACAGCACTGGTTATATTAGTAGCAGGGCATGGAGCTTTTATTACAATGGATAATGTCTGCTGAGACATGGAATATGAGAGGACTTCAATACTTTAATGATGGTTAAGTGAAAGTGTAGTTTGAGATGGTATCCTGTCAGTGAGCAAAAGAGTGCCATGGAGGTTGTGAAGTGGTACAAATGTGGTATTTTTCTGTCTCTTGGGAATTGGCTAAGTGAGTGAGTTCATGCCAGAATGGCACTTCTGACACTGAGGCTATGGCCACACTAGCCCTCTTCTTTCAGAAGGGGCATGTTAATGAGGGATTCAGAAAATGCTAATAAAGTGCTGTATATACATGATTGTGACCACATACAATTTGAAAGTGCCTCTTTTGAAACACACACTACCTGTGCAGATAGGGGCCTTTCAAAAGGACACCCTGATTTCAAAATCCCTTCCTCCCAAAACCTAATGAGAAATTAGGGGACCATTTCAAAAGGCTCCCAGCTACATGAGCAGCATGTGTTTTGAAAACAGCACTTTCGAATCACATGCGGCCTCCATTATGCTAACGAAGCACTGCATATTCATGGCAGTGCCTCATTAGCATCTTCTGAAATCCCTCATTAACATGTTCCTTCTGAAAGGAGGGGCCTAGTGTAGCCTCAGTCTTACAGTGCCAACAGCCAAAGTGAGTAAGTGAGAGGTGCATATCCAGGTATTGCTCAAAGAGGCAGAGGGAAGGTAGTGTGCCCCCCATGCCCTTAGTAGAGTTAGAATCCTGTGGACAGAGGATGCTTAAGACAATCTGCCACACTAAACAAAACCGCAGTCTGGAGACCAGACCAGAGATTGCTGAGCCCCAATGAAAGGCTCCAAAGGATGGGAACAGATTAGATGGCCTGAGTTCTCCAGGGTCAGAGAAGAATGAAAGCCCACATTCACCCCTGCCACTGGCAGTTATGTTCCCCGGGTGACTGATATTCCAAGACAGGGCTACCCTTCTGAGTGAGCAGGTTGTTGATACCTGGGAATTAAGTGGGGACTGAGTTCAAGCTCAGCACCCCTAGACAGTGGAAACGCCTTTCCCTGGACCAGCTCAACACAATGACAGTGACACCTAAGCACCAGCAGGTGGCACTCCCAGCCCACAGGGCTCTATTATCAGGCATCCTAGACTCCTCTTTCCTATACAAAACCACCTGACATGGAAGTTCTGATCTCCTGCACAGGGAGAGGGTGGGTCCCTGCCACTGGACAGAGTGAGGGTAGCTTCCTTCTAGTCCTTGCATCTCCATTCAGAACTAAACATCATCTTTTTGCCCATCCTCCTACATTTTGCACCAAAGCTTACCTGCTCCACAACAATTGGCTGGATCCCAGGGACTCACACACTTATGTGTGCCCCTCTGAACCTTTCTGGCTGAGCTCCTTATTGTCAAGTTCACAGCCCATGCAGTAGCAGTGCCTCCAGGGCTTGGGCATGGGGGATCTGAAGTGGTAGATGTTGACAGATTCCATGGCCATGTGTGGCACAGCAGGTGCAGTCTGGGCACAGACATTGAGCAAGGTGAGTCATTTTGTTAGCAGTGAAAGTCCCATTAGCTTCTGCAGTGTTGTCAGAAGCAGCTCTGAGCCTTACAGCACCTGAACTTTGGCAGCAGCCATGATCTTACATGTGCCAGGATCGAGGGGAAATTGGGAAGTGGGTAGCACTACTTCTTTGGCAGCCCAACAGGGGGTTGCTTCCTGCTCCTTGGCTCTTTGTTTGGCAGCTGTCCCCTCCACAGAACATCCCCATTCCCATTCTGTGATGCTTTTGGTGCCAATCTGCTGTCCTAGAAAACTGCCTTATTTGCGTATAGATAAAGCAGTCACTTCCTCTGAATGACAGAAAGGCTACGTCTACACTCGCCAAAAACTTCGAAATGGCCATGCAAATGGCCATTTTGAAGTTTACTAATGAATTGCTTAAATACATATTCAGCACCTCATTAGCATGAGGGCGACTGTGGCACTTTGAAATTGATGCGGCTCACTGCCGCTCAGCTTGTCCACACAGGGCTCCTTTTCGAAAGGATCCCAGCTACTTCGAAGTCCCCTTATTCCTATCTGCTCATAGGAATAAGGGAACTTTGAAGTAGCCGGGGTCCTTTCGAAAAGGAGCCCCATCTGGACGAGCCATGCAGCGGTGAGCCGTGTCAATTTCAAAGTGCCGCGGCTGCCCGCATGCTAATGAGGCGATGAATATGTATTTCAGCACTTCATTAGTAAACTTCAAAATGGCCATTTGCATGGATATTTCGAAGTTTTTGGCTAGTGTAGACATGGCCAAAATGGGATATAAAAGGTGGTGAATAGTCTATATTTTGGCCACCATGGACCTGGCAAAGTAAAGGTATGTGTTAATGACATCTATAACAGTAGCATTGCTGAAAGAGGGCACAGTTAAAGTTATCTGAGTAAATTTTCCCTGAATTTCCCAGTTTTCAGAAAGTTTGTTTTACTCTAATCAGAGTTCTGAAAGGGGCCAACATACTACCAACCTATTTCAACTCTCCTTTAACACAGAGCATTGCAGAGGGCTCTTGAACACTTCTCTCTCTTTCACATTTGCTTCTTTCTGCAGGTGCCATGGGAGACCACAGATGAAGGATGGAGACAGAAAGAGGCAGACGGAAGAGACAGTGTGCAGTCAACCTCCCTTTGGGCTGCATCCCTGACATCAGTGGCAGCACATCAGACAACCCCAAGGGACGCCGACGAAATAGCCAGACAGTCAGGTCAGATAGTGGAGAAAGCTCCTGCAGTCTCCACCACCATGCCACACCTTACCCGACAGATGATGTCCCTCATTGTAATCCCAGGTAAGAAAGTATGATCCTTCAGGAACAAGTCAGTGTTTCCCATTATCAAGTCCCTCATCGCAGACCCTCTGAGTTGTTCCTCATTGTCAAGGAGCGTCTAGCTGGAGAATTATGCAGCCTGGAACAAACCCAGTTAGGGAGGGTGAGGAATGCATGCTTTTACTTGACAGATGTTGGTGGCTGACAAACCTTTAAACTAGACTGGGATTTGCAACTTGCTGGACCACAGAGCGGGGAAAACAGGGCAGTTATACTGAATTGTGAAAGCCATTATTAGATATCAGTTCCCCATGCAGTTATTGACAGACTAATCAGATTAGTCTTTTTGTAAACCTAAATAGGTTGAGCTTTTTGAGCCTATCTTTATTTTATGTGTGCTTTATAATCTTTCAGTCATTGTCGTGTCTCTTCTCTAAAACCTTCCAATTTAAACAACATCCTTGAATTGTGAACTGGACACAGTATTGCAGCAATGGTCACACCAGTGCCAAATATAAAGGTAAAATATTCTTTCTCTCTTTACTCACAGTTGCCCTATTTATACATCCCAGGATGTTATTAGGCTTTTTGATCACAGCTTTTGGTTTGGGAGCTCATGTTCAACTGATTTGACTCCTCAAAAATGTAGTACATACTGTGCTCTGCCTTAGGGAAAAAATGACACCGAGTCCAGTCTGAACCGCATAACTTCAATAATTTGAACTCTAGCTCTGAGCAACCAATGCCCACCTAAAAACCTTTTGAAAAACAGCTATTTTTGCTGAGGAATATTTCTGGAGGTCTGACCTCAAATTACCCCATGTTTGAGTCACTAATCCTACTGTGGGTCTGCCTGAGATACACCCACGTTGAAAGGACTTCAGTGAAGCATGTGGATTGTAGAGGACTTAAATCAGTCTTTAAACAGATGGAATAACTTCACCTTAACTATAGTGGCACTGCCATGGCACCTATAATAATCCATGTCATAGGCTTATTTCCTTCACATTTTTGACCACTGTTCAAATCTCAAGTATCTTCAATATTAGTTTTATCTTACAAGAAATGCATTATCATTTTGAGTAGCTATGGTTTTAATTTAGCCAAATCATTTTACATCAGAGGACCATGCTTAAATATGTTGTGGAACATATATGAACATATGTAAGTGATTAAAATGAAGTATTTGCTCATGTGCTTTGCTGGATTGGGCCAGATTAAATTGCTGCATTTCAGAGATTTACCTGCAGTGTTTGATTAAACACAATTTGTTATGTTTGCTAAAATTTGTCACTACAGCAAGTGGCATGAAGGTTGCTATGTGACAGAAAATGCAAAGATCCCCATGGATCTCAATCTGCCCTGAACTAAACTTTGCTGCACCAAATAAATGAAATATTTTAAGAGCAGTTAAAGGCCATGACTTGTGGTCAGAACTTAAAATTGTATGTGTGCTGTTCTGAGAAAAAGGTTCTACAGCACAAGTGACAGAAGGAAGATTATCAGAAAAAAAATGCTGTAAGACAAGTTACCAGTTTAGATATAAACCTTGCAGCTATTTGTTATCAACTTTCCAAGAAATAAAAGCAGCACAAGTTTTTTTCAACTCATGAAAATAGAAACTGCAACATAGATGAACCAAAGAATTGTCATGACTCTTTTTTTATGCCTTTCACAAGAATGCCAACTGATTCAACTGTTTCCCACCTGCTTTCTATTTTTCCATGTAATCCAAAAGATTTCAGACTTTTAACGTATCAGACTACATGCAAACAGCCTCTGTCATTTTTCTGGTGGTGACTGGCACACAAAAACTTGTTGTATGTATTAGGCTTTTTCAGCTTTCTGTTTTCATTTTCTTTCACAACAGACTCTGCCAGTTCTGTAACTTCTCTTTCCAATATTTTTTTCTTTTCATAGAATACATCTTTTTGATTGTTTTGATCCCCTTTGGCTGCATAGATTTGATTAATTCCTCTTGTTACACATATATATGGGAACATGCTCAAAAGTATTCATGCACTCTGGAATCCTTACCTTTCCAAAGCTAATGTATTGACAGAGGTTGCATTGATCTGTGCACTCTAATGATGTGGCTAACTTTGCCTCCCCCAGCATTTTCTTTTCGTCTTGGTTGAAGTGGTAGGCAACTGCTCCCCTCTAACTTTCAGAACTGACATTTCTTCCTGACAGATTCTTTTCCTCATGTATTATGCTATTGAAAGTAATGCACCAGGGAACCTATTGTGTGTAAAAATTGTCCAACAGTGTAGCAACTGTGTTTTGATAACAAAGATAAGCCACTTTCATTAGACTGAGAGAAACCAGAAGGTGCGTGAGAGAAAATAAAAGATATTAAATCAACTTTAAAATCTCTAATTCAGAAGTAGTATGAACTAGTACAAGTCAGCATCATGTCAGTTCATTGAGGGGTTATTCTACCAGTGGATAGTGTACAGTTATTATGATTTCTTGACTGTGAAATCAACACAGCCTGCTTCAAAAAATGAGATAACCACAGCTTTAGAACTTGAAATCTTCTCATGCAATGGCTGTCTATTAGCAAGTAGCCTTAAATCTGCTCTTCATTTCCATATAGTTTTAGTAATAGGAACATGTAGACAAGTCTGATCTATCAGAGATATGTAGCATTCTGAATTTAGGAAAAGATTTTTTATATTTGTGTTAGAAAGATCAACAGTAAGGCTTTTGCAATTATTTATTATTTTCCCCACTGCTTGTTGCAGCTTCTTACATACTAACTTTACAGTATGTATAAAATGTCATAGTGTATCACCAGGTTTTTACTGACTGGTACTCAGGTGTATAAGATTGCCTAAGAGCAGAACTCTAGATTTTATCAATGATGCCCTCAGATAGTTTGCATTAAAACTCCTGCTAGCAAAGTTACTTGCCAGTGCTTTTGAATCGGCTGTAACAGACTGAATCCTGAGACTTTTGTGAAACAGGTACTAAGTAACCTTCGACTAGTGCTAGATGAGTAACTTTTTTTGTATTGGAGAGGTAGCCGAGTTAGTCTGTATCTTCAAAACAGCAAGAAGTCCTGTGGCACCTTGTATTATGCTTTCATGGGTATGTCTGATACTCCAAAATATCTGTTAGTCTATAAGGTGCCACAGGACTTCTTGTAGCTTTTTGGTTTCTGTGTAAGATCCAAACAACTGAAAACACATTTGTTTCATGTCAAACTGAAACTGAAAAAGTCCAGGATTATCGACAAACCAGCAAAGAGCATTTTGGTTTGCACAAAACATTTTTTTAACCCAAAACCTTATTTCTGGGCATTTTTAAAAAGCTAGACTCCAAAAAAGGTCAGCAATAGATGTGTCTATAACTTTGAAACCTGTATCAAAGACAGTCAGTAGGGAGGGGGAAAATCCTGTTTCAGTTTTCCCCTTTGGTTCATGTGAAGCAGGGCTTTGAAGTTGAATCTTCTCCCTCCTCCCAAAAGTATACCTGCTAACCACTGGGCTATTCTGCAATAACCCTTTCTGCTGTTGAAATAGGTGCACTTTGTAGTAGGGTCTTGACTTTGCATTTCCCACCTTCTAAGTATGTACCCCAACTATGATGATAAAAGTTATCCTGAAGTCATACTTTCTCATTCTCGCCTGTTGAAATTGCTATCCAATGTATCAATAATTCAATACTCAGTGGAGCAAGGCCTTATACACAAGTATATGTCCTAGCAATTAGGTTATGGGATAAGTCTCTCACACACTTTTTTTTCTGACACAAAGGCTATTTTTCATCAAATAAAATATTTTTTGTAAAAAAAATGTCATCTAGCTCTCCCCCAAGTATGACTTTAAGTCTTTGTTTCTAGATGCATGATATTTCATTCAGATGTATTAAAACTCATGTTGTTCAAATGTGTCCACCTTAACAAACAATCTATATCATCTTTCTAACTGACCTCTCTCCATCATTATGTACAATGTGTGTGCTACCTGTAAATCTTACCAGAGATAATTTTCTGATTTCTTCCATATATTGAATTGATTTGGGCCAAAAATAAGATCTCTCTGGAAGTACAATAGAAACACTTGACAAAATGATGATTCCTCACTTGTAATTACTTTTTAACATCTAATAATTTTAAATTCCATTTAATATGGGCTACCCTGTTATTGTATAATGATTTTTATCACAATGTCAGGTATGACTAAGCCTTACAGAAGTTTAAGTATATTTTGTCAACACAATTACCTTTATCAACCAAGCATGTAATTTCATCTAAAAAGAATATGAACTTTATTTTGCAAGACAAGATTTTTTTTTCTGTAAAGCTGTGCTGATTGCAATTTATTGTAATATCATCCTTCAATTATTGACTGAATGTGTCCTGTATTAGCCTTTCCATGATTTTGTCCAGGGTCAATACCAGACTAACTAACTTACACATGCCTGACTTACCTTGCTTAGCTTGTAAAAATACTGGCAAAATATTATCTATCTTTCCAGTTCTCTGGCCCTGTCTGAGCCTTCCAAGATTTGTAAGAAATTAGCATTAATTGTTCAAAGAACTCCTTAATATATTGGGTAAAAGTTTTAAATTCCTCTCGCTTTTAAAAGGTTTAACTTTAATAACTTCTCCTTAACATGATTCCTTATCACTGTAAGGCTGTGGCCACACTAGCCCCTACTTTCGGAGGGGCTAAGGTAATGAAGAACTTTGGCAGATGCTAATGAGACACTGTCATGAATATGCAGCACCTCATTAGCATAATAGCAGCTGCTCACGCTTTGAAAGTACCAGTTTCGAAACGCATGCTGCCTGTGTAGACAAGAGCCTTTCAGAATGACCCCCTGATTTTGAAAGTCCCTTCTTCCCCTTTGGTTTTGTGAAGAAGGAGCTCTCGAAATCGGGGGGTCATTTCAAAAGGCCACTGGCTACACAGTTAAGGTGTATTCATTTCAACACCTCTTTAGTATTCTTCGATTTGGCCATTAGCATAGTCATTTAGAAGTTTTTTGTAAATATAGATGTAGCCAATTTGTAATATATGCTAATAGCTATAAACTTCAACCACCCCATTCTTTCATATATTTAAAATAAATAACAATATACTTTCACTTTCCCTCTTAACAAAGGGTTTTATTGTTGTTGTTTTTACATATATACCTAACCCAGTCTTCTTACACAATAGTGGAAGAATGTGTATCTGTGTGGCAGGAAAGGACAGGATGGGTGCATCTACACTTCCATTCCTCTTTTCGAAAGAGGTATGCAAATGAGGCAAATTGAAAATTCAAATAAGGTACATATTTGCATATCTGACACTTCATTTGCATATTCATATTTCAAAATAGCTTCTTTTGAAAGCGGAAAGCCAGTGTAGACACTGCTCTCTCGAAAGTAAACCCCATCTTCAAAAGAATCCTTGTTCCCTTTACTGCATTTTTATTTACCTCATTTGCATACCTATTTCAAAAGAGGAATGCAAGTATAGATGCACCGGAAGACTTGACATCTAATATCCTAATCTTCGCAAATATTATCCACATACTTATATTCAACTTTTCTTCCCATTTAATTTATCTTATTATTTATTTTCAGCTTTGATAAATCATTCCTTTTAAATTCAATGTATTATCATTAACTTTAAAAACAGAAGTTAAAAGATAAACAAATTTATATTCTGAAAATCTGTATTTCTACCACCTAATCATTATATGCTATTTCATATTGACCAAAAAGAAGGCAGGCACATAGAACAAATTAGAGAGCACCATGAGGTTTGAGCCTGTGTACACACCAACGGGAAGTGCAAAGCCCATTGACTTCAACGTGCACTGGCTTGGAACTTGCCCCAAAGAGCTTACAGTCCTAGGTGATGATCCTGCAATGTCATGAGCACATATAGATTGTTGAACCTCTGTGCCTCACAAGGCACGATCCTGGAAATAGTTTTAATTTTAAGCACGTACAGGTTAACAAAGATCAAGAAAGAGTTGATGTATAAGATTTATGAAAAAAAATGCATTTTCACCCAGCCATGGCTAATGCAGAACATGGCAGATAATCTTTATTTTGTATAAATAATTATCAACAAACCATCGTCTAAGTAAAAAAAAAAACAGCATTCCCTGTCTCAGTTTTTGTAGGTGCCATAGTTGAAGTGAGTCTTAAAGGGTGATATTAAAGTATAGGTAAAGGTATGTTAAAGTAATGTAAAGGTGTTTTTCATTGGTAGGTTCTATTGGGAAGTCCCATAACACTGTACTCATGGGACCATGAAACAGCAGGATAATATTGGTACGTATTTTTTATTTGTTTAAAAAAAAACAAGCAAGATTAATTGCTTTTTCATTAGGTATGATTTTGTAGTCCTTTACACTGAAGAACTGAGAATTATTTGCAGTTAGTTATTAATGCCCAAGAGGTTACTCTGCAGAGAGCAATATTCTATTGTCAGAGATGGGCAAGATGTTCAAATGGCATTTTTATACATTTTATTTTTAATTATTCTAGATTAATTATTCAGTGATATTAATTTAACAGTACATGTTGCCCATCTAGAAGCACTGATGGTAGTATTGCAAGCAAAGCCCAAGGATCCCTACTTAGTTCTGTATTATAAATTCAGCTCTAGCCCTGACATACTTCCTGGCCTAAGGAAAGCCATTCATCACTTGTTTTTCCATGTTAAATGAGTGGGGAAAAATAAGCTGGGAAATATTAATACTCACTCAAGTACTCCATGTGGGTGTAGTTTAAGGACTGTAAACATTTTTAAGACAAAAATCACCACATAAGGATATTAATTTTATTTATTTATTCCGCTTACTTAGCTGTTATATAGTCCTATGTCAAACTGTTGCAAGGAAAACAAAAACAAACAAACAAAACAAACAATGCAGAATATCTGCTTCAGTCTTTATGTTGTATTGTATGATTTTTGAGCTTTCGCTACATAAGCAAATCCTCATATATTTATATTCCACAACCACATGGG
Organism: Carettochelys insculpta; assembly: GCF_033958435.1. Classification (NCBI taxonomy): domain Eukaryota; kingdom Metazoa; phylum Chordata; order Testudines; family Carettochelyidae; genus Carettochelys; species Carettochelys insculpta. The sequence goes on along the minus strand of NC_134138.1, from coordinate 135,523,846 downwards.
AAAATCCATTTTCCCTTCCACATGCTGATTAGTTCCCCATGGAAATAAGACATTTTTTCTCTTGAAACTGCAAATGTCAGTTAAAAAATGGAAATATTATGATCCTACCATATAACATTTAAATTAATAAATCCTCAAACTTATTTTAAAGTAGTCTTTTATTGTAGCTCTTGTTTATCAGCTTTGTATCTTATTATTGAGGTATATGGTTCAGTTTTTCTGGTGCCTGACAAATTGTGCTGAACTATTCAAAACAATTACAGCTGTTAAAATGGTTTCAACAATTATTCATTTATTTTGGGGCAAAATGGGTATTTGTGATTTTGTGTAATATGCATAGCTTAAACCAAAACGTTGTTTGACAGAGTAAGTCAGTTATAGGCTATGTCCACACTTGCACACTATGTCGAAGTAGCCTATTTCGACGTTAAGAACATCGAAATAGGCTACTTCGACACGTATCTTCTACACATCCTCCAGGGCTGGTGCCATCAACGTTCAACATCGAAGTAGAGACAGAGAATGTCAAAAGGAGCTGCCCCGGAAGGAAATGCGAAGGGTCCACACACACAAGCGCTCCTCCTTGAAATAAGGGGCCAACAAAGCCCCTAACCGCTCCCTTAAAGGGCCCCTCCCCGACACACTCAGCCTGGACAGCACAAGATCCACAAGGCCAACAACCGGTTGCAGACCCCATGCATGCAGCATAGACCCGCAGCTGCAGCAGCAGCAGCAGCATCCAGAAGCCCTGGGCTAAGGGCTGCTGCACGCAGCAACCATAGAGCACTGCAGGGGCTGGACAGAGCGTCTCTCAACCCTTCAGCTGATGGCTGCCATGGAGGAACCCGGTATTTCTACATAGCGGGATGCGGATCGTCTACACACGCCCTACTTCAATGTTGAACGTCGAAGTAGGGCGCTATTCCCATCTTCGGATAGGACTAGCGATTTTGACATCTCACCGCCAAACGTCGATTTCAACGTCAAAATAGCGCACAGTGTGTAGATGCGATGCGTACTATTTTGACGTTGTGCCAGCTACTTCGAAGTAGCCGGCTAGTGTAGACGCACCCATAAAGAAGTATCACTGCGTACTTTTCCCCCAATTTAAGAGTGAAAATATGAATTGAAATTATAAATTATTTTCCATTTTTCACCTGAAGAAGCTGTAATTAATTTACTTGCAGTGCTAACTCACGAGTTAAAAATGTTTATTCTATTTTTCTGTCACAGAATTCTAGAATGAAGAGAAACAAGTGTTATAATAGTATGCTGTAAAAAGTACAGGTATCATATTATTTACTTTTCTAAGTGTATGTCACTTTTAGTATTCTTTTCTAAAGTTCTTCCAGTTTGTCTGAATCTGAAAATCTGAAGAAGTAGTCTTTCCCACGAAAGCTCATTACCTAATAAATATTTTTTTTTCATCTTTAAATTGCTCCAGGACTGCTTCTTTCTCCAATGTGTCATTATACAACACCATGTAGAGACCATTAGGGGGCCATGAATGAAGGAAGTTGGAGGAGAAAGAGCCCTAAAGTATTGTACATGAATGATCGCAGATTGGCTAATTTATTTCTGCCTTAATCAATTGATTAAAGAAAGCATTTGTATTCAGGAAGGCACTGGCCCTGATGGCTTCCCCAGGTTCTGGCTGCTTCTTGGGTTGGGATGCAGCATTTATTGGAGCTGCTATAGTACTGTGTGCTGTGGCCCTGACCTGCCTTTTGAGCCCTTAATCCACCCCGACCTGCTCCCCTCTCCTCCCCCACTGTTGGGGCATCATCTTTGCAGTAAGCCACTATTGCAGATTCTATCAACACACTTCTACTTGCTCATGTGTGTGATTTGACTAGAATGCAAAGTCATGAATTTTTACTTCCTTGTTATTATTTTGTTGGTGTCATTAATTCCAGTTTAAAGATGTGAAAGATAATTGGTGTCATTAATTCCAGTTTAAAAATGTGAAAGATGTGTTCATTTGATCAATATCTGAGGTAACTATTTCTGTCCATAGCTCTGGATGACAAGGTACTAATTGTGGAAATTACTTTTCACACTTCACATTCCACCTTGCATTAACAAAATGCCCTGCATTTTATGTTTAATGTAAAACAATTGAGCCCACACTGAACGTAAAGAGCAATCAATGTTAGAGCCAGCTGCATTTGCAGGAAAGAATTACCTCTTGCTTTGTGGTTGCATGCTCAAGGGCTGATTCTTATTTAGTTGTGATTCACTTGCATCAGCCATCTTAGGTGATGGAAACCCTCCCATTTTTCCCAAAATTATAGACATTGCCTTTTCTGCTTTAGCTATTAGAGTAACTGAAACCTTTTCATTTCAGTGCAGAGATACTTTTTTATTTTCTGACAATGTATTTTAAGAGGTAGAAAGGGAGACATAAGGCTTGTCTGCACTACCTCCCTACTTCAAAGGAAGAATGGTAAGTAGGGTGTTGGGAGTTTTTTAATGAAGTGCCGTGCTACATATGCAGCACTTCATTAAGCAAATTCCGCCCCACCCGTGGCAACTCCGAAGTGTTAAACTTCGAAGTGCTGGCTCATGTGTGGCCGCAGTTCATTCGCGGGTACTTCAAAGTGCCTGGGCAATGCTGAAGTCCCTTTACCCCTCAAAAATTTTCCTTACAGGCACTTCAAAGTACCAGCAGGTGAGCCGTGGCTACACGCGAACCAGCACTTCGAAGTTTAACACTTCGGAGATGCAGCTGGGGGAGAGGGGGAATTTGCTTAATGACATGCTGCATATTCACTGCAACACTTCATTAGTAAACTCCCAACACCCTGCTTACCATTCTCCCTTTGAAGTAGGGAGGTAGTGTAGACACAGCCACAGCCACAGAGATGAATAGCCATCTTGTGCTTTAATTTGCAAAAAAAAAAAAAAAAAAGTGAAGTTATTTTGATGGTTTACTGCTAAGTACTCTCTACTTACAATGGCAAGAATTAAAATATATCATGTGTGGAAGTTAGCATTCACCTTCAGGATTGCCGTATGTTTCCGTCTTGTATTCTTAGGAGCAGGGCTTAGTCCCAGATACAAAATGCAAATTGAGAGCAGCACTTTCCCAACAATTGGGACTGTGGGTATCAGCTCATGGATATGGCTCACTACATTCCAAAGATAATCATCAGACTTGATGCTTAAGAAGAAATTCTCATCCCTTTGAAATCAATGGGAAAATTCCCATTGATTTAAATGAGGCAAGGATTTCATGATCCAGGTTGGGATTATAAATTTCCCACCCTCACATCACTCCACTGATGGAGGATCTTTGGACATAGGGCTTTAATTCAGGCCCATCATTGCAGATGGGCCACGTGTAACCCCTTATATAATATTTTTGTCACACCTGGATGCTGAATCAGTCACTTTTGAGTGCTGAAGGCTAGCCTCATTCCCAGAAAGGCAGGCTCTGTGGCTTTCATTACACAGACACGCTGTAGGCCTTCTTAGCTAGGCTGTCTATTCCCTAAGGCATTTCACTGTGGCATGTTGTGCCAATATGAGACCCTAATCCTGTGAGTTGTTCCACATAGGTAGACAGCCCCCAATTAGTGTGATGTCAGGTGTGCCCACATGCGAAGTTTGTAAGGTCAGAGCCTTTAGTATTTTACAACTGCCAAACAGTCTCAGGGTAGTGATGGTGTAAAAGGGTTTACGTTGTCCTTGGCTGATTAATATTCAGTTTCTAGCAGAGGAAAGTTTGCATATTACTGACTAATTTAAGTGGTGTTTTTATCTCCACAAATTCATATACACTAAAGAAAATACTAAGCTGACTCAACGATTTAATTAAAAACAAGGGTGGGAAAGGTACAACACACACAGCAACCTATGGACCCCAGGATCATCACCTAGTGAGTAATGACTGTCATTAATGAACATTCTCTGAGTACTTTATATATGAAAAAACAAAGTTTCTGGCTATGATTCTAGACTTGGTATATCCAGTGACCTTTTTTTACTTTTGCATATAGTGGAGTCAGCAAATTTGTGTACATTGGGTTTCCTCAAAATAGAACTGGAATTTTAGCATTTACAGATAATCACATATTTTTCAGGAATGGTATTGTACAGAAGCTGGTGGGTGAACACCTCAATCTCCCTGGACACTCAGTGGAAGATTTAAGGGTGACAGTTCTGAAACAAAGACATTTCAAAAATCAAACGGAGAGAGAAATCTCTGAGCTGCAATTTATTTGCAAATTTGACTTCATTAACCAAGGATTAAACAGAGACTGGGAGTGGCTCACAACTTATAAAACCAGCTTCTCTGCCCTGGGCATTAATATCTCCCCATTAGACTCTGACAAAGGCTCACATCCTCCTGTATGATGTGACTTGTTTTTTCCTCTTTTCATAAGTACTGTTGATACTGGGCCATTTCCACCTTGCTGAATAGACCTTGTCAGCTCTGACCCTCCCTCTTACTGGGACCCCATTCTTTAAATACCACTCTGAACCTTCCCCCGACTCATGCATGTGATAAAGCGGGTCTTTGCCCATGAAAACTTATGCTCCTGAATAACTGTTTGTCTATAAGAGACCACAAGACTTCTTGTTCACATATTTTCTGTCATTCTATTATTAGTTAATGGGTAACATTCACCTCTGGGTCTATAAGCTATGTGGACCACTGTAAACCCTGACAAAGAATCTCTCTGGATTACACGATGCAAGAATGGGAAGGTTTGGCTGAATAAGGAGCTTTGGTGAAGTTCCTTCTGATATCTAATTTTTTTTTATACTTCTGCGATAAGTACTGAACACCAGGCTGTTGCCAAGGGTATGAACTGGGTGACAGAAAACAGTGATTTTGGTTTTTTCCTTTTGTTTTTGAATGAAAGCCTTGCTGCACCTCCTGCTGGGGAAAGTGTCAATAAATGAGTTTTAAAATATTCATTTATGAAGATGATATAACGTGCAGAACATCTTGGAAACAAAAAAGGAGATGAGTGAGGGGCCTCCTTTCTGCAAGTGAAACAATTATGCACAATGTATACTTGCACATCTTTCAAAAATAGTTTGGCTTTTGGAATTTCATCCATCAGCTGATCCAAATGAATGCACAAAGTCTCATTCAGGCTTTCTTAATTTGTCTGCAACATTGGTGGGCACATATGTTTGTATTGAAATACCTGATATTTGCATATGCAAGTTATATCAATTGCCTAAATACTCTATTAAAATTTGTAAATACCAATAATATAATTTCACAATGAAATGAATGCAGTCAAATTCTGAGGCCCATTACTGGGTACCTAGCTGTTATATGAGACCAGGAGGTGTAAAAAAAAATAAAACAGCACTTGTGTGACATATTTCCAATGAACAATAATATATTCAGTTTATGGAAATAGTAAACCTGGGAAACTGAGGTAGAATGATTGAATCTTTGACATTTATGAATTCAGTTCCAGGATAGCATTAATCCATACCTTCAGGAAAGAAGCACTGTTAAAACTTCAGATTTCAATAAAATGTGCTGGTAGAACAGAATGCTGACTGCTGTGTTGCTGTTGACATTCAAATCTGAGGTCTGCCTATTAGATCGGCAACAATCTTCTTTGTGCTTGACTCTTCCATAGATTTCAATCAATAAAGTTATTTACATATTGGTTTGCTACACTTACCAGTAAAGCACCAGTCTCCTTTTTTGTAGCCAGCAGCCCTCCCTCATCTTCCATTATTTTCGTAACACTGAGGAGTTAAAAAGTGACTTTGCACAAGACAAAAAAAAAAAAAGGCAGGGAAGGAAGCTGTATGTGATTTTTTTTAACTCTTAATAATAATGTATTATGCTAAATCCCTGGAAAGGCTTATCTCATGAAGCTTATGTCATAATAAAATTTTTACTCTCTAAGGTGTTTCTGGACTCTTTGGCTGTTTCTACACAGGCCAGTTCCTTTGGAAGTGGCATGCTAATGCACAGAGTGAAAGATGCTAGTGAGGCGAGGATGCAAATTCCCCGCACCTCATTAGCAAGATGTCACATTATTTGGAATCCAGAAGACCATTCTTCTGGACTCCAAAACACCGTGTAGAAGTGTGGCCCCGGGGGTGCTTCTGGAAGGAAGTCCTCCCTCCAAAAGCCCCTTCTTCCCAAAAATTTTCAGACCCAGACTCAGGCAGGGCAGCATCCAGAACCAGTGCCCATGGACAGAACCCCAATCCACCCAAGCAGGAACAGATGCAGGGGCCAGACTGCAGCCAGAGGGCACCCCACAGATGAGACCCCAGCGGCCATGTGAGACCCACCAAGGGGTTGGGTGAGCAGAAGCCATGTTGAGGTATGGCTGGGGCGAGTGCCCATGGACAGAACCCCAATCCACCCAAGCAGGAACAGATGCAGGGGCCAGACTGCAGCCAGAGGGCACCCCACAGATGAGACCCCAGCAGCCATGTGAGACCCACCAGGGGGTTGGGTGAGCAGAAGCCATGTTGAGGTATGGCTGGGGCGAGGGTGGGGGGCGCCAGACGGGGCCCCTGGGGCTGAGTGGCAACACCAACGGGTGGCCCCTCTCCCACTGTGTCTCCACAGCCTCATCCTCCAGTGTCTGGACCAGTCCTGTCCCAGCCACCAGCTTGCCAGCCCCATTATCCAATGGGGCTGGGGAACCCACATCCCCACTGCCCAGGCTGCTGCCCATCCAGCCCCTGAGGGCCTGCTGTCGCTTTTGCTTTGATCTGGAGGAGGCCGCAAAAGCCAAAACTGCTACCATCCAGGAGCAGAGGGCTATCCTCTGGGGGTGGACCCAGATCAAGTGGGAGGACAGGGCCTGGCGGAGGGAGGTCTGGGACGATGCAGCTATGGCCCTCTGGTATCTTGACTCACTGCCCATACCCCCTGCCACCCCACCCACTTCCCCACTCTCTGCTGCCCTTTCCATTCCTGTCCCCACCCCTGCTACCTGTGAACTTACCTCCCTTATCCTGGCCACCCTCTCCCCAACCCCCTGGCTTGCACTGGACCACTGACTCATCACCAATGTGGGCCAGGGAAGCCCACCACCCCAGCACCCCCTGTCCCTTCCAACCCACCTGGCTCCCCTGCAGGGCTGTTCCCCTGCTCCCAGCCCCTGCTCGAGCCTATTCCCACATCATCCCAGCCCCATCTGAGCCTCGATGGGGTCCCTGCGCCTGGGGTGGTATGGGCCCGCACACCTGCCGAGGGTCCTGCCCCTCCACCCCTGTGGATGACTAGGCCTGCCTGTGCTCCTGGCCCTGTCTACAGGGGCATGCCCCCACCCCTCTGTACATAGCTCTCCCTCATTCTCCCCGAAGTCTATCTGCCAGTTATGATGACCCCACACCATTTCTTGTTCATTTGCAGTTTATTTCATGGCTCAGTTATGTTCAGTAAACCATTGTGTTGTGCACCTCAGTGTCCCCCATGTGTGTGTGGGCCGTGATGCAAGGTGGATGTATTGGGGCTGTGATGAAGGGTGGGTGTGGGCTTAAGGGTGCCAGGGGGAGAGTCAGTAAGGGTCCCGGTCGAAGGCCTACCCAGGAGTTTCCTGGACCCTAACCCTGTCCCTGTGTGCCTGGTGGTTCGGAGACAGAGGTGGCTGCTCGTACCTGGGGCCACCATCTGCAGCCCACCCCGGCAAGAAACACTCTTGTTTGCCTTCCACTATGCTGTGCAGAGCACAATAGGCCACAACCACCCCAGGGACTTTGGGCAGGCTGATGTCCAGCCGTGTATTGAGGCATAGGAAGCTCCCCTCCAGGCATCCAAAGGCCCATTCCACAGTATTGCAGGTGTGGATGAGGCAGCAATTAAAAGCGTCCTGGCTGGCAGTGGTGTGCCCTACATAGGGGTGCATCAACCTTGGCTGCAATGTGTATGCCTGTCAGCCACTATGCATGGTGGAATTGTGGTGTCCCCCACGAGGAGCTCCCAGGCAGGGATGTACGTGCCCTCCCCTATGCAGCGCCCCAGCGAGGAGTTAAGAAATACCCAGGCATTGTGGGCAGATGTCACTGAACGGTCTGGGGTGTCAATGAAGGCTTGCAGCACCACCGAGTGGCACCCCTGGCAGTTTATATAGAGGTCTGCACTGTGGTCCGGGGTGCAGACCACTCTGTGGGTGCCATCAAGGGCACCAAAGAAGCTGGGGAATGTGATGGTTGTGAAACCTGCCATGGCGTCATCCAGGCCCCAAGGCAGACAACCCTCTGCAGGATCACATGGTTGATCTCCTGGACCACCTCTGTGATGGGGGGCATTGACATGTGGGTGTGCACGTTGAGGAGCCCCATGGCCTCCTTTCCCCTCCCCTGCAGGGTCCCCCCACCGAGGGGCCCAGTCCCCTGTTCCCATAGCAGGGGTGGGGCCCTGGCCTGGTTTACCTGAAGGAGGACAGCTCCAATGGTGGCCTTACCCACCCCAAATTGGTGTCCCACTGAATGATGGCTGCTGGGATGGCCAGCTTCCGCAGCGCAATCCCCACGCATTTGTCAACTGGGAGTGTAGGCCACATGCAGGTGTCCATATGCTGCAGGGTGCGTGAGAGGCACTGGTACAGCTACATGAATGTCTGTCTCAACATTTGGAAGTTCTGGACCCACCTTTCATTGTCCCACTGGCCCAGTACCAGCCTCTCCCACCAGTCCCCACTGCTGGGGTGGCTCCAGATGTGCCGTAGGGGATGGAGAACAGGGTGAGGTGATTGCCCTGTGGCCAGGGCCTGCAGGACCCTAGTGTGGGGGGTCATGGACTGCAGGGTCTTCCACTATGGCCAGGATGATTGTGGTCATCTGGGACCTGGTGTCGGTGGATGCATCAGCCTCGGGCAGCTGTTGATGCTCCATATGCAATGACTTCCCCAGAGCACGGTCCCCGCAGTGCTGTCTGCTGCTTGGCAGTGCTCTGTGTGTGCAGGGGGGGTGTGTTTGGGAGGGAACCTTTAAGGGTCCTACTGGTTGTGGGACCTGGAAGGACTTGTTGACCATGGAACCCTGTGCGTGGTGTTTCCTGGCTTGTTGTTTTGAAAGGGCTTGCATTGCTGTGTGAACACTTCCTTTTGAAAGACCAGGGACCCTCTTTCGAAATAGCAGAGCGGTACAGTGATCCGCTTGGTGTGTGTGGTCACGCTATTTTGAAATCCCTTGTTTCAACATAGATTTTTGACATTACCCCTTTCAAGATGTCTGCATAGTATAGACACATCCATGCTGTTGGATTTTTCAATCCCTGGGCCATTCTTTCAAAAGAGCTCTCTATCGAAAGAACAGATCAATCTTTCAATCCACTTATTTGTGTGTGGATGCAATCTTTTGAAATGAGGTATTTTTGGAAGATCACTTCTGAAAGAACTTCTTTTGAAGGATTGCTGCAGTGTAGATGCAGTCATGAAGCATCCTTGGAGAAATACACTGTATTAAAGTGATGAGTGGTTTAATCCTGTGGGTGGGGGACTATATACAGTTCATGAAGACAAATGCTTTTAGCTGAAATCATTGAGCGCAGGCATGGGGTGATTAAGATGGATCACTGAGGTTGTAAATAGCACCAGAAAGAAACCAGCCCTAGAGTAATTTGCATATACTGGTTTAAAATGCATTTGCCAGAAACCAACAAAAAAAAACAACTTTTGACAGAGAAAAGCTGAATTTAAATAGATTTGAAAGAATCGTTCTGCTCCAGCAAATGGAAAGTGTGCTGTGCAAAGGTAATGCAACAACCATTGTAGAAAGTTTGGAAGGTCCATAAGAGTGTTGGGTGACATCTGGTAGGGTTTTCATCGTGCAAATAGCAAATTCTGTTTTTAATGTTTCCTCTATAATGATTCCATATTAAGATTGAATGTCCTTGCTTATAAGGGGTGGTGTGGTAACTGGTAACTGTTGACAAGACACTGTTCATAGCTCTCCCAGCAAAAGCAAATAATGGGTAATGGATTGCATGCAGACTGGCATTTTGGGACTATCCTAATGTCAGTCAAGGAACTATGAGTCAGAACAGAGAAGAGCAAAGGCCACAGCTCCAGGTCTCCGACCTGGTTGGACGTTTTCTGGAGAGGACCACAGGGGGGCATTTGAAGATACAGTTTTTCAGTTATCCCAAAAATTTGACATGAAACATAAAAATTGGACAGTTTTTCAGCAACTAATCTACTAAAATGTGGAACTTAATGAAATTCACAGTTACATGTCCTCAGGGTTGTGGAGAGGACCACACTGGTGGGTGTTAAGTGGAGGATTCCTGATTAGAACATCATTCTACAGTTCTCCACTAAAGCGCGCGCTGATGCTGCAACGTAAGGAGTTACATCAGAATTCTATTTGCCTCCACAAAGATGGGTCAACAAATCAGACATCTTCCATTTAGCATCTTTTTCATTCTGTTTTCTTAATAGAAAACTAACTTTATGTTCTGAGATTACAGTGCCTTAGGCACAATAGGTTTGCATGTTAAGGTGTGCACTTTGGATAAGCATTCTGGATTTTGGATTGTGGGCTAGGGCAGGGATGCACAAAGTGTGGCAGCGGTGCGCCTGAAAATGTCATATGTGGGGTGCAGCATGACTGGCTTTTGAGTCTCAGGATCATCCATTTTATTAAAATGTTGAAATACATTACTCTTTTGTGTATGTATATTCACATTTATATACCAATTAATAAAGTTTTCACATTCTACATATTTATTTACTTACACATACCAATTTTTTTTCATCCAAAAATAATCAGCATTTCCATTAGTTTGCATTATATTAGACAGGTTGGGGGCACCTGCTAATTGCAGAGATGAAAAGTGGGGCCCCATGTAAAAAGTTTGCTCGTCCCTGGGCAAACCAATCCTTTATGGTTTTTGTGTCTCCTTTGCCAATCACTACCAATATACCAATGTTTAGAACTTCTCATCATTTTTTAAAATCTCATTAGACTGCTTTAAAATCATATTCCTTATATGCCATCTGCTTCTGTGAGGCAATCTGATGGGATAACACATGCAAATGAGAAGTACAATCTGTAACTTTGGAAAAAAGGGGAATAAGTTACGGTTAGAGCTAAAGATCTGCAATAATGTGAAGCATAAAGAATGTAGCAACTGACACAAGGAGCTAGCCATTTGTATGGAATATTAACAAATTCGGTTCAAGCTGCCAGAATAGGAACATTTTCCATCACCTTTTGTACGAGTTTATCTTAACCATACTAATGCATTTTTACAAATATAGGAAATGATTGTTACATTTCGGTCACACAATGAATGAGAAATTAGTTGCACAGTGGATGTGTAGCACTCTGGAGAGTCTTTGAATTGCCACAATTTAACCTGCTTCTTTAACATCACAGAATTACCTCCCTTGAGCTTCTGCAAATCAAAGGCCTCTTATACAACAAGAAAAGATCTTTGGGACCATTACAATTGTTGTCTGTAAAACAAGTAGGCTTCAAAAAAATTCTTTCCTTTACAATTAGTCAGAAGATTTAAACAATAACCCAGAATCTGAGTTTCATATGCATTTTATTTGGGTTGCTTTGGTTTTGTATGATTTTAATTCCTCTTTTGTTTTTGCTACTAATCAGTTCAAATTTCTAAGGCATCTTGTTATCAAACTAAGCTTTCTGAGAACAAAATACAAACAGGTTATAAGGCTGTGTCTTTTTAATAAGAGTTGTAGAATATCTGATTGTCCCTGCTGAAAAACATTCTATCCACTGGTGACTTACAGGCTGTAAATAAATTTTGGCACAGTAAGTACAGCTAAGAAAAAGCAGGTAGAGCCTTAGACCATTAATTTTATAGTATTGAAAGGAAATTAAAACCCATAATTACAATGCATGGTGAGGGTCAATCATACTGTGCTCTTTATTAGGCAAATATGTATTGGTCATCTGTGGCCAATTTTATCAACATCATCTTCATCTATGATAGATACACATTTCCCATCAAACCAGCTGTAATATTTTAAATACACAGGCCTTTACATATGGGTGATTTAAAAAAAAATCTTGGTAGGGAAATGTCATAAATTACAGTACTATTTTGAAAGCTGACTCTGATGCCATGCCAAATCGGTTCAATTTACAGCAAATAATGACTTTTCTTCCCTTAAGTACCACTGCTACAAATTTATCTTGAGGTTTGACTGTCAAGATGGGTTTCATTCATCTTACACAATTATTTGTCATCACATTTGTGTGAACACCTTGCAGTCATTAATTGATTTTATCTTTATAGCACTAATATAAAGTATTAATCCCATTTTACACCTTGAAATTTGACGCAAATAGTAGACTAAGACATTTGCCCAAAATCACAGAGAAATTTAATGTCTGAGCAAGTAATCCAAATCCCAAGTCTGTCTAATGCCTTATCACTAGACTATTCTTCATCTCCATTTTCTTCACTCTAGTAAGAGAGGTCTAAAGCTACAAAGATATTTGATCTCCTAACTCCTCACTGTCATTAAATATCCATACCAATAAGTGTGTAAATGAATGGCATAGATAATTAGAATGTCCCTCTTCCTATGTGATGGTGCCAGCACTAGGGGAAGTGACCTGTCTTGAAACCTCTTGATACCTAAAAAGAAGGAGCTGAAGCAGGGCTTCTCTTCAAGAGTTATGCTACCTGTGAACCTAGTCTTCTCTCTGGGTTCAAATTATTTTAATCTAATGACCTTCAAGACATATGTCAAGACTCAGGATTTATCCAGCCTTCTGGTTATGAAGGATTGAGGTTTAGGACTGGCACTTTTTCTTGTGTTCTTATTTCATAAAAAATGACCACAACTGTGAATTGCTGAAATGTTGTCAGATTAAGTCAATGAATTGATCGCAACTTCCTCTTCCTGTTCTTTCTTGTTGTTTCTTAGTGTTTGGGATGCTTAATAAGTTTTACCTTCATTTTTAACCTATCATAGTATTTAAGGACAATCCAGACTCCTAGAAGAGTTAGTGTTCTCTTCTTTTCTATTGTAAAAGAGTTCTCACACAAAAGAAGAGTGAGGAGCAACAGAAGCAGCTGTCACCAAATTAATAAATGGTTTTACATGCAGAAAAGACATTTCTCCAGCAGAGTGTTCTCAAGAGGCCAAAGTCAAAAATGTCAGGACTTTCCCTAGATCTGCAATATAGCTTCCTCAGCCTCAGCCAGAACTCAAAAAATCTGTTTAGCAAATGCTGTCCATAAAATTAATTATAATTCACCAATCTGAATTGCCATCTCAAGCATTGGAGGAAGGCACTTGCCAAAGCAAAAGGCAGGCAAAAAGTGGCCCATGAAAAAGAAGAATTAATATTTGGGGAAGATGAGTTTATTTTGTCAGATCTTATGGAAATAGTAAGAATGCTGTCATGGAATAGGCAACATGCATGTCATGTGTCATTGTGATGGGTCAGAACGTAGTCACGAGTGGTTGTCCGGTGTTAGTGGCCAGGAAGAAAACGTGGGTGATTGATCCAATTGTGTTGTACTACAGCAAGTGATGTTGATCTGGTGACAAATAAATAGAATTAGGCACTGAAATTACTGCTGTGAATTGTTTTCTTTCTAACATTTCATCACAAAAGGGTGGAGATGGGAAACATTTATATTCAGCACAGTGACTATATAGAAGCAGTTCCTATGTCAAATTCACTATTGCTGGAAATAACAGGGGGATCCTATTGAAGAGCACTGGTCAAGATCTAACATTGCTGATGATAGGTGTATGTCTGCAATTGTACTTTCCCCTTACTTTTCAGAAGCATTTTTGCTCCTCCTGCTGCTGCTATTTGCTAAGGACTAGTGCATGTACACAATCTAAATTCTATTCCACCCACTACACAGCCCTCTGGGTTACTGCCAGCCTGACAAAGCTGCAGCCTTTGATTTACAGAACTGTCCTTGTAATTTATTGGCTGTTTGAGGTTTGAAGGAAACACAATACATCTGAAAACGTAAGTGTTGGTCACTTATCAGACCACTAATACTTTGTGTATGGGTCAATGTTCCTTGTATTTCTTTTTCCGTGGATAGAATGAGTAACTGCCCAAGCTGCTGTTAAAGGAAGGGTGGCACTGTTCAGACGACTGTCTGCTATGATGAAGAGTATTAGGAACAGGGCTTTTGCAGCATGTAAAGAGGAACATCTGGTGAGCAGGCTGGATATTTTATGGAGGTTTAGATCTGGGGATTGCCAGATTTCTGGGATTCTGGGCTTGTCTGTACTAGCTGATGCCCGAATCCTGAAAACGTAAAAGGACTCACCTTTTTAAAGATAGATTTTACTTCCAAAGACTCCAATGCTTCTTAGTTGCCATGCTGTCTCTGAAACAAATGAGTGATATAAAATGTTGCTTCCAAATATCTGAACTGAAATGCTCTGAAAACAGGACTTGCCATGTCATCTCAAACTGCTGATTCATCTACTGTAGTGTTCAGTCTCCAGCAGCGGCCAGTATCTAAGATGTAAGAGAAACGGGCACCTCGTAAAGTGAGCAATGCTTTCCACAGGAGCAGAAGAGTCATGTCGTACCATTCTCTGTAAAAATCCATAGATGCCAAAATGTATTATCCTGGAAGCATTTAACTGCTCATCCCTGGCTTTCCCAGTTGCCAGCACCCAGAGAATATGGAACCTCAACATGGTCACAAAGAACAAACAGTTCATGCTGATATGATATTTTGCCCACAGCACAAACATGTGTAATTTGGTTCTTCTACTTCTCTGAGGTCAGGTTATGTTTATTTTAGCTGGAGTAATCACTTAAATTATTACTAATCTATTAGTCGAGGAAGGATATGCCACAGTTCAGGACAAATGAACCTGCATTTCAGTCTCCAGCAGGAGCAGGCCTCACCCTCTACCACTACCTTCAAAGGGTTTCCTTGGTGGTCACAGGTTCAAAAGAGCTTTGTCTTAGAACAAGTGTTCAGTCCTATGGGGTTTCAGTAGGCCCTTGCTCATGACTGGGGCACTTCATGGACCAGTGGACCAGTCTTTGTGCTGGATCAGAAACAAAGCTCTGAGCCAGTTAAAAAGCAGATTATCTATTCAAAAATTCTTTTTCTTTGTTGGTTCCTGAAGAATCTATTTTGAACTAATATATGTGCACCCCTCCAGGTTAGGGTGCAAAAGGCTGACAATGGAGGAGTACCTGAGCATCTGACTCTTATCAGAAAAGGTACATGCAATTCTACAACACCACGTACACAAATATATTTTAACAAAGATGGATCCAAAGATATTAACCTGATTTCAAAAAAATTAATTTTAGTTAAGTTTCTTAATTCTATGAAACTTGTCCATGACATTATAGGCTCTTGTCAGTTTTTCACATGATGTACATTGGCATATCCATCATATGTCTGCAATATAGCTAAATAGATAAGTGGCATTTGGGAGGAAAGCAT
Organism: Carettochelys insculpta; assembly: GCF_033958435.1. Lineage (NCBI taxonomy): Eukaryota > Metazoa > Chordata > Testudines > Carettochelyidae > Carettochelys > Carettochelys insculpta. Next base: position 135,508,473 of record NC_134138.1, on the reverse strand, counting down.
ACATTATGTTTCACTCAGTAATATCAAGCAAAAGACAACCATAGAATAGGAACCTCTTTTGGGAAGGTAGAGGGGCTTATATTATACCTGAGGTAGATTTTCTGCATTCTTTAGAATCCTACACTTAAGAAATACAATATTTGACACCTGTGTTGCAAAACAATACATACTATGCCAATGTTATCCTGCATCTGGATTATTCATATACAGAAGACTATTTTTTGGTGGACATTGACACTTCTCGATATGTCTTTCCCTATTCTGGAAGCCATTCCTCATATCGATGACCAATATTAATCTTTCTCTTTTCTCCAAGATGACATTCACTGAACTAGTCATCTTTTCAATTTCGTTCTTGCCATGAGGAATTTCACAACTAGGAATACCACAACCATGACTTTTTTCATTTACCATAATTAGTCTTTAGATGAGTATGCTTAAAGATAAATATATAAAGTTAAAAAAAGAGTCATGACACTAATCGCTGTTTTGTTTTAATTCCTTACTTCCAGATTGGGGGAAAAAAAAAGTGAGATGCCACCTCCTTCCACTATCTAGAAAACATTATTAACTTGAATATGGCTGTAATAATATAAAAACAATTCAGAAATTAGTGAGAAAGGATTACATTATTTTTCAAGTCTTTTAATTTTGTCACTAAAGACTAGCAAGGAGTTTCAATAAATAGTAGTAATCTTAATTATTTGTTATGCAGTATGACGTTTTACCTGCTTGAAGATTGATCTTTTTGAAAACTAAAGTGTTGAAAAATGTCATGAGTTAATAAATTCTGTAATTTTGTTTATCCTGTTCATCACCCTTTTCATATTGGACAAGTATAAGTCTTCTGCGCTTTGTGTCCAGAGAGGTGGTTAGATTTTAATCATAATACTGCAGGATTTATAACTGTCAGGATTCAGGAGCTCTATTAAGTTTGTAATAATGTATACACAGCATCCTTAATAACCTCCCCATTTCATGCCCTCCTTACAACAAAAAAAAAAAAAGAAAAAAACAGTCTTCTAATTCTTAATAAGACAAATGACAGCTTTGTAACTCTGCAAAACATGGATATGATCCTGAAAACACAAATGAGTAACAATAATCATATAACTAGTCCACTTGAGTTAAAATCTTCTTCTTTTGTGCGTTAATCCCTATAATTAGGCCCAGCCTAAGAATCCTCTTCCTCCAAAATGTGCTCTCAATACATGTCCTGTATCACTCCTCATCTTCATGGTCACTCTGTCTTTTTTGTTCAGTCTTAGTGTGTTGGAGTCTCGTGTCCACACAGTTGACAGGACTGTCATTTATATGAACACATATGCAGTGGTGTTGTAGTTGGGTTGGTCACAAAATAGTAGAGAGACAAAATGAGTTAGTTAATATCTCCTCCAGACCAGCTCCTCTTCCAGAAAGACAAGTTTGCCAGTTTACACAGGACCAAACCAGCTAAAATTGACTAACATACACATTTCTCATGTGGCCTTTCTTTCTACACCACACATTCACATCAATAGTTGAAACAAAAAGCAGTCAAGTAGCACTTCAAAGACTAGCAAAATAATTTATTAGGTGATCTTTCGTGGGACAGATCCACTTCTTCAGACCATAGCCATACCAGAACAGACTCAATATTTAAGGCACAGAGAACCAAAAACAGTAATCAAGGAGGACAAATCAGAAAAAAAGATCAAGGTGAGAAAATCAGAGAGTGGAGAGGTGGGGGAGGAAGGTCACGAATTAGATTAAGCCAAGGTCTAATTCTTGACCTTCCTCCCTCACCCCTCAACTCTCTGATTTGCTCACCTTGATCTTTTTTTTCTGATTTGTCATCCTTGATTATTGTTTTTGGTTCTCTGTGCCTTAAATATTGAGTCTGTTCTGGTACGGCTATGGTCTGAAGAAGTGGGTCTGTCCCACAAAAGCTGACCTAATAAATAATTTCACTAGTCTTTAAAGTGCTACATGACTGCTTTTTGTTTTGATAGCATATAGACTAGCACAGCTACCTCTCTGTTTCTAATCAATAGTTGAATTTGTTAATGTTTTGAATTTATTGTCCAGCACTCAGTGCCACACAATGCAGCTGATTGGACCACCGTTTTGGAAGACATTCCTTTTAATCTCACTGTTATCTTCCTTTTATACACTACAGCATCATCTCTTTCCACTTGAGTTGTATGTATTATGCCTGGTCGAACTTTTTTCTCCATTTTCCTATATTCCTGGGTTCTAGAACCCAGGTACATGAAACTGTGTTTTTGTTACTCTCTGCCCAGCTAGTTTCAAGGGTAGTTCTTCTATGCTTCCATTAAGGAAATTAAACACAGTATTTTTCTTCTGTTTATTTAAACCTGTGTCTCTCCAACATATATCTCCATTTATCAAGATCCTCTTTCAGACTATATTTATTGTCACTACAAAGAATGATTCCACATGCACCATGGTACCTTCAATAAAGAAGAAAAGTCTCAATGCTAATCTCTGATGCACTCCCACCTTTCTTAATAGTTTGTCTATTTCAACACTAGAAGCTCTGGGTATTGATATTGAACATACTTCTATGGCTTGAGCAACCCACAAACCAATAGTTTGTTTCACCTCAACCTCCTGGTACCATTTTCCCTCTCATACACCATCAGATTATTTCCTTTGGAATTCTATTGAAATGTTTTTTCAGATCATGAACACAGCATTATTTTTTTCTTTTTTCTCTATTTTTTCCAGCTGCCTCAGTGCAAAAATTAGCATCTATTGCTAATCTTCCTGTCAAGAACCCATATTAAGTTGCACTATCTACTTTCATTCCTCTCAAAAAGTTTCATCCTATGACTCATCATCTGCTTTATATCTCTGTAATTTCTGCAGTTCCCAGAGTAAACTTTTTCTTTATATATCAACACCAGGATACTTTTCCTACATATATTTGGT